>NC_134056.1:10620008-10930773 GCF_965140245.1 Athene noctua | reverse complement strand
TACAGCTCACAAGTCATGTAATAAATGCCATTTTCCAGATTTTTTCGGTATAATAAATATAGGAGTGTTCCAGGGACTTACTGAGGGTTGAATGTGACCAGCAACTAATTGTTTTTGAACCAATTGTTGTGCAATTTTCAGCCGTTCTTTTGTCATTGGCCATTGATCTACCCATACACGTGTTTCTGTAAGCCATGTGAGGGGCAAGATGGGCGGCTGTTGATCAATGGCCATTACTAAAAAAGCTGCTTATCAGTAGTCAATACTGCACCAATCTGCGACAAAATATCTCTTCCTATCAGTCCTTGAATTCCAGCTGGTAATGACATAACATATGGTCGTAACGTGACTCTTTGTTGATCTGGGAATATAATAGATACTGGATCAGTACTTAAGGCAGGTACTTCTACACCCCCTACTCCCAATACTCTTGTAACAGGCTTTTGTACAGGCCAGTGATGCGGCCAATGTTGTTTATTAATAATAGTGAAGTCTGCTCCTGTGTCTAATATAACTTGTATCTGCAAGTGGGTTGAGTCCTTATGTAAGGTGACTGTTCTGGTCGACTGGATAATTCTTGAGTGAATAAAATGGCAGGTCCAGTAGAGCCAAAACCTTTTTCTCCTCTTTCATTATGATGTTTAAGAGACTGTATTGGGTCTGGCTGAACTGGAATCGGTTTTCCCCTATAGCAGCCCTCACGGTGCTGTGGTTTATGCTGGGAGCTGGCAGGGTGTTGATAGCACCCTGGTGTTGTGGCTGCTGCTGAGCAGGGCTTACACAGCACCAAGGCTCTTTCTGATATTTCCCCCAGTGGGACGGGGTGGGCAAGATCTTGGGAGGGGACACAGCCAGGACAGCTGACCCAAACCGACCAAAGGGATATTCCGTACCATATGACGTCTGCTCAGTATAAAGCTGGGAGAAAGGAGGAAGGGGGTGGGGGTCACCCTTGGTCCTCCGAGGCAACCACTACGCGTATTGGAGCCCTGCTTCCTGAGAAGGCCCGACATCGCCTGTCCATGGGAAGTAGAGAATAAATCTGTTTGCTTTTCCTTCTGCGCGTGGACTTTTGCTTCGCTTTGCTTATATTAAAACTGCTTTTGTTTCACCCACAAGGGTTAGTTTATCTTCTTTCCCCTCTTTACCCTGTTGAGAAAACAAAGGGAAGGGGGGGGGGGGGGGGGGGGGGGGAAGTGATAGAGCGACTTGGTGGATACCTGGCATTTAGCCAGAGTCAAACCATCACAGAGACAAATCACCGGCTTTAGGCTGTGAGTTCCACAGCGCAATGATTTGAGCTATTTTGCTGCCAGCAGGAATAGTCAGGGGAGGAAACAGCGTATAGGCCATGACATGAATTATTCCAGTGTAGTCAGCATCAATTACTCCTGGTAAAATTATAAATCCTTTTATTCCAGAGGAGGATCTTCTGATTAACAAACCTCCTAATCCACCTGTAACATACTCTGGTACAAATAATGGTCCTTTTGCAGTAGCTGGAATTAAAGTGACTTTGTTATCTGTTAAGGTGACATCTATTGCTGTTGCCACATCCACCCCGAGACTTCCGTATGTGGCTGGTGCATGTTGGGAAAGGTATCTATTGTCGATTGAGGAGGAACAGCCATTTTTGTCGACGCGCATTGTCCCACCGCGCTGCATCTCCCGTTTCCCGATCGGAGACAAGCCGCAGTTGCATGAGAGGATCTATTACAATTGTGACACCATACTGCTGTTTTTTGACAATTTTTTCTAAAGTGTCCACTTTCTCCGCAACGAAAACATGGACCCATATCCTGAATAAATTTCCTCCTTTCTGGTATTTCATTGCTCATCTTAGTAACAGCAGCAACTACTGGTTTTTCTCTTTCTACCTGTAAAGCACTTTTCACAGCAGAGGCAATCATGGCTGCTTGGGCATTCTGTTCTGCCCTGGAAGCACGTAATAACATTTCATCAACAGGGGCTTCTTTTGGTAAACCTGCTAATATAGTCCTTGTCTTGGTATTGGCATTCTCAAAAGCTAACAGCCGAAACATACAGTCTTTCATCTCATCAGGTAAATCTGCTTGATCTTTTATAGCTTGAGACAGTCGATCAATAAAAGCATTATATGGTTCTGAAACTCCTTGTCGAACAGCTGCGAATGGAGATGACCTTTTCCCTTCAGGAATCTGTAGAAGAGCCTGGTGAGCTAGATGTTGTGACATTTGATGAAAAATTGAAGGAAAAGTCACCTGCACGTTAGTGGTGGCATATGGGCCTTGACCTGTTAGCATATCTACAGTCACAGCATAGAATGGATCATTCTGATCATATTGATGCTTATTTAATTCAGCAATTGCAAGTTGTTTCCATGTTCTTTCCCAAATTATATATTGCGAAGGAGTCAGCAGAAGTGAAGCAATATTCTGACAATCAGCAGGAGCCATCAAATCTGCTGTAAATATATATTTTATAATGTTCTTTGCTGCTTCTGATTTTAGTCCATAAGTAGTTACTGTCTGTTTTGCTTGTTGTAAAATTTTCCAATCATGTGGTTCCCACTTCCCAGCTCCACCATCAATAACCACAGGGCAAGCTAAAGATCCAGCTGTTTTCCAATCTCCTTCTAAAATAGCATCTCGAATTACTCCAGTCCATCGTCGTTGCACAGGATCAAGGTTAGATACTGTAGTGTGATAAGATGGAAGTTGTTGTGTAGCCAGAACTGTATTTGTTGTAGCTGCTGTTGGTGGTGGTGGCAGTGGTGGTGCAGAAGGAATTGCAGGGCCTGTATTAGAATGCCGCCAAGTGGTAGATTTTTAAAGAGTCCTTTTTTATCGCAGCACTGGGATGCAACTCCTCCAGTTTTTTCATTAGTTGATGTAACAGTTTATCGTTTTCTAGGTCATCTGCAGCAGGAGCTGCTGGAGGCGTGTTACTGCCAGAGTTATTAGCTGACGATGATGAAGAGGAGGAACCAGAAACCGGAAGAGGTGGATATGCTCGTGGGGGCCACCTAGATCCACCTTGCTCCGCCTCCTCTTTCTTAACGTCCTCCATCTTAGAAACAGTCTCTTTCACTTCCGTTTTATTCTCAGTTGAAACCGGAACTGCACTGCTCGTACCCCCCCCTTCCACACGAGCTATGACTTCCGCTGCAGAAGGAGCAACAGGAGCTGACATACCACGAACTGGCAACTTAGTAACATCAAAGCCAAAAAATTTCGCCACTGGACGATGTGGAGTGGCTGCTGCTTTGTTCACCCCTGTGTTATCTGATTCTAACGCCTCTATTGCTGCAGTGGCGACCTTCCACTCAGCTTTCATCTCTTGTAAAGCAGTAATCACTTCCCACCACACCGATCCAAGTCCCTTTGCTTTCTTTCCTGCTTTTCCACCCTTTATAGTAAATTTCCACAGTAAATATCCTACTGCCCTCCACTCGGAGAGGCACTAAGACAAAGCTGTTGTTCCTGTGCCCATTGCACCAAGTCTTTTAACTTGGACTGACTCACATCACTGCCTCTCTTAGAGAGTATACTTGTGAGGAGCCTTATCGCTGCTACCACTTCTCGTGCCATAGCAGCTTACCTTCGCAGAGGACAGCCTGCAGAACTGTCTCCTAACTCCAGAAGTGCATCTATGCACCGGCTTCTGTGTTTCCCTGCGCCGCCTTTATCCGAAGTTCTCCCCTCATCGCCACGTCTTGGTCGATGTTTTGAGAAAAAGGCCGCCCCCGTCCCTGTTCGGGCGCCAATTTGTCGACGGATAAGCCCGGGTATCAAGAATAACACCAATATGGTTTGTCAGCTTGATCCAATTTTATTAAGCACAGAGCATCTTATATACTATTAAGGCGTGATCGCATACAGCTAAACAATCTGTGAGTGGTTCTAAGCTACTGTCCACACAATATAACTCATATTTCATTGGTACAACGCGAGAAACACACGCAGGAAGCACAAGCCTATGGACCTCCTACTCAATGTTTCAACTTCATTCCATATCTCTAGTTAAGGAATTTGCTAAAACAATTGCTCTCTATGCAGTGGCAAGCCAGAGAAGAACATTGAACAGTAAGTTCTTTACACAGGGGCAGCTAGCAGAGAGTTACTCATGTCTGTATCAAGGACCAGGTGTCCGTTATCTTCCAAAAACTTCTTCACAACCAGAGATGGAGAAGTAAGAGAAGGGAAGCAAGAAAGAAGCGTGACATACCCATTTCCAACGAAGGATACATGCTACAGCGAAGAAGAGGTAAAACAGCATTGCTGCTGCTTTATCAACTGCCCAGGCTACCTGGCTGGGCAACAGGGAGCCGTTTATCTCTCTTGGGGTCCTTGCAGGCGTGAGCTGAAGGACAGTGAAATGCAGGCTTGGGCCACACACAAGCTGAAGATGCTTCTGAATTCGTTTGGGTCTGACTGGCAACAACGATCGTCTTTGGATCAGCTGTCACATCCCTGTAGGAGGAAAATGTCACTGGTCAGCTGGCTGGGGTTCCTCCATCTTCTGATATCTGACGTACACCTCGGGGCACAGACGGCCACCCATAAGTAGTCACCCCCCTGCAACTTGCAGCATTATACTTGTCAGCCCACCACAGTAGCCGAGCGGTTGGGTGCTACTAGCCCACTGCAAACAAGGTCAAACACATCAGCTCGTGCCACAAACTATCGTGTTCTACTTCACAAACGGAGCAAGCTAGGAGTGTACCCGTCAGCTACCGTGGCTCCACAGATGAGCGGCCGTTCAGGAAGATCCTCCCCAGCAGCTCAGCTGTTGGTACTCATGTGTCCACACGATGAGCAAAGTTAAGGCCTTGGGTTTACCTCTTCCACACCATCTTCAGCACACCAGAGTGTGCGCTTTGAGTAAGTCTTTATTTTACTTCTCAGTAGTTTTGTTTTTAAAATAAACAACTGTTCTAAGCCACTACGCACCGGTACAGCCTCATCGCTCACTTGGGTTCACTGCTGCAGCCCATCAGCACCTGGGCTTCCAGCACTAAGCAAAGCATCACTTTCTGCCCTTTATTCTGCTTGGCAGATCTGTTAGGCTATGCTGACCTACAAGAGAGAAATGCCAAATATAAAAGGGATTAAAGAGCTGGGCACTGGAACTATGCCCCTGTGCTGCCAAAAATACTGGAAGCTTAATCAGAGCTCAGCAACGTGAAGCTAAATCTAAGGGATTTTTAGGAGTCTAGGCTGAACAAGCGAGACAGAACCCAGGCGCATGTACCGGGATGAAAAGGATTCACTGCTTCAGACAGGGCACTGCTTAAGGAAGAGGAGGAGGAGGAGAAGCGCAACAGGACTGCGAGAGCATTCCAGTGATAAAAGCCCTGGTGGGTCACATGTAACTAGGTTTCATTACATAATCTTACGCAGCCTCCTTCTGGGGTCTTACAACAGTGCCGAGGGTTGCAGTCTACCCTGGACCCTTTCTGACAACAAGGGGAACCTAACAATTGTCTATCTGTTGCTAAAATAAAATACAGTCAAGTATTAACAAAGAAAATTCATCACGTGTCTTCAGGAATCAGTCCCACATCGCTGGGTGTCCCCAAGACAAGCAACCAACCTCCTTTTTGAAGTGCAAGGAGCCATGTGTTAGACAAACTGAAGACCAATTCTTCAGAGTTATCCACCAAATACCAAAGACTTTCAATACCTCCCTTTGGAGGAAGAAATCTTTGATGGCCTGAGTCTGGAACAAACGTGCTTGATACGTAAGGAGACTTGTTCGAACAGAATGAAAGTGAATGCTAGTGGCACACCTGTTGCATTTAGGGTGAGAATAAGTCTGGTAAGAGATAAATCTCCTTGCGTCCTAGCCGGTCCTCAGAATTTAGAGAGATACAAAGAGTACAGTTTATATTTATGAAACATCTACACATTCTTTAAGCTTGCCTAAGATAAATGCACAAACTGCAGGATGGCTCTATAGCTCCACACAAAAGAAAAAAGATTGCAATCACACACACTTAGTTCCCAGGTATACACTTGGCATAGCCCAGGGAAATCTTACCAAAAAATGTCCCTCTTGGAAGGGTGGGGGTGTGCGGCGGAGAGCACAAACCTATCAATCTGTCCCTCCAATTTGGTGTCGGATTATCGTCCCTCCAAGTTAGCTACAAACTCAGGGTAGTATTTATCTTGTGTGAGTGGGTGGGACTGTAGTCAAGCCATTATCTTTTGAGTAACGACACAGTACGTTCCTTGGTGCAAGGGGAACCACTGGTTTTGGGGGGAAGAAGAGGGAGGATGAGAAACAAGGCCAGCTTGTTGCATGGGGTGCTGCAGGGTTTTGTGAGAAAGAAAGGAGGATGAGCAACAAGGCCAGCAGGCTACTGCAAAAATCATCCCTTCGGAGAAAAGGGTAGAGCAGGAGATAAATCTGTCCTTGAGAGGAGTGAAAGAAAGGGACCACGCGGCCTACACCTCGCTTCGCATTCCTCCTTGGCGCCACCACAAACGCAAATCACTGGACCTCCGTCACGTCCCGTGCCCACCCCGGGCTCCCTGCGCCAAGGAAATATGCGTGCTTGACAGATTTCTCACTGTTTTGCTTTTCCCACGCTTCCAACACCTAACACCACCATTTCACAGACTCAGTACAGGCATGGCTAGCTCTAGTCTCTCTACACTTGGGAAAGACTGCGGGGGTCTCACTGTCAACAGCAGACACGTGAGTAGGACGTGTTGGGTATGACCACTTCCTTCCCTAGGCAGCGTGGGGTAAAGGAAAGCACAAGAAAAAGTACAACAGCACACCCTAAGAGATCAGGGGTTTGCTTGTTCTCTTAGGGGACTGTTTTCCCTAAGGAAGAATGACCTCCAGACATTACAGTGAAACAAGTTGTTCTGAGAAGTAAGAATTCCTTCCAGCTGGTGCTGGTACTGATCTCTTCCTCGACTCTAAAGAAGAGAACACCGAGCAAACGGTGCCAAGTCCCAGAGATGAGGTGGTTTAGGGAGAATTCAGGAAGTATCCAGAGACTGCTGACAGGTAGCTGTGCTTTACCCTCTCCAAACAACAGCCGCTCTTGCAGGGCTGCACCCAAGGACTTCCTCCTCCTCACCCAATAAAGCTGTCTTTGCTGATGGCTGTCAAACACTTCCAGTGCTGTTCCCAGCAGCGACAGCTTTCTTAGCAAGAGACTCCCTGAGCACCGTTAGCCTGTACGCTGCTAGCTCCGAGGGACTCCCAAGTGCTCAGCTATGCCTGCAAGAACCCCAAGAAGTAACTGCGGGGGACCTGAAAGCATTTCTGACCACTGTGCTTGCAAGTCAAGCGCACCTCCAGTAAAAGACAGGGAACGTGCGGCTCTTCTCTGCCTGTCTCCCGGGGCTGCTGCTGGCTGTCTCCTGTCGCACGGTCTGTGTTCAGCAGTGACTCGTAGCTGCTGAAATACCCTGCCCTAGGGATGACAGCTCACCTTTCTTTCCAGCAGTTACATTACCAATTCTGAGGTTATTTGGGTTGGTTTGCTTCAAATATTCAGCAGAGAAGAAAGCACGTCTTTCATTTTGGCAGGAAAGAGGGAGGGCAGAGAGCACAAGCCCAACAGCGGCAGGCGGAAGAGGTTTCCTTCCTTAGGCCCAGGGCCTCAGGGCATTTTGCTCTGCAAACCCAGGAAGGGAGCAATGGCCACCAGATTTTGACGTTTTGAAAGGTGGGGCCTCCTGTGTCACAAGCTGGAAATACAGAGCACTCAACCCACCCTCCTAAGTGCAGGAATCCAAGACCACAGAAACTCTGTACAAAGTAGTTTCCACGGGGCTCAGAGAGCTCTACCCAGCATCACAGAAAGCCAGGCGGGAAACAGTTACATACATCACCCAGCCGACATCCCTGCAACGCTGACAGCGCACCCCGTTAAGGGTGCAGAACGATGGGGTCTCCACACAGCAGGCTGTGGGAGCTTCTGAAGGACTCCTCCGAGATGAAGAACAATTCCCAGCCGACACACAATTCACACTGACCTTTCAAATGGACGAAGCCACAAAAGCGCCTTGATAGAGGAGCTCTCACGGCAACCAGGCACTTTGCAGATGCTCCTGAATCCGAAGTGATCCTACTCTTACCGAGCACTGCAGCAATAGCCGTCCAGCAGGCACAGCCTCCAAATGTGGAAGGGCACAACTGCGCAATGTACACAGATTGCAGCAGCCTCCTGAATTATGCCTAAACTCCATCAGTGTTGCAGGTCCCAGTCAAGAAAAAAGCAGCAAAATTAAGGAAGAAGAGAGGGCAGTCTGGACAGCACGACTTGTCCTGCTCCATGGTCAGGGTGGCACCTTCATTTAGGACTAAGGCCTTGAAGAAGAGCTAAAAGATTGAGAACTCAGAGAGAAAATCACCCAGCACCAGACAGGTGGATAATTGCCCCAGAAGCAAAAACTGAAGGAAAAGGTAAAGGTGGTACGGGGAGATCGTGACCACTGACTCAATTGGATAAAAGGTTTAACGCACCCCATTCCCCCTCAGAGCACACGTGGAACCCATGCTCCACCTTTTCCTCGTCTCTCATGCAAATGAGATTGTCGAATATCTACCTGTCTTGGTCTCATATGCAAATCGGCCAACGAGATGAACTTCAAATGCAACAGCAAACTTTGCTGGGTGTGCACCCACCACCCCAGCTTACGGACCTGGGGTGGTGATCCAGATTCTTTAGCACTCTTCGCCCTCCCCTTGCCCTTCCCCGTCCCCTTCTTTCTTATAGATTTATCAGTGAGAGGCCACATCCCTTATGGTCCTTTCCCAAGCTTGTTTCTCCTGCAAGTAAAGCATGTTTTAATGGCTCCTTTGGTGTTGATTCACCTTAATGTAAGAGGAGTGGATCACAAAATCTTTATGACTCCCTGGGCTCCCAGTCTGGGTCGTAGCAGTACATTTGGCTGAATTCTTAATCTACGTGGTACTTCATAATCAAGGTAAAAACTCCTCTCCCCAGTAACCCTGCTGCAGCACGTAACACCAAACACGCTGATGCTACTTGCTAAACATGGGCCGTCTACCAAAATCTCTTTAAACAGCGGACCGTGGACCTTGTCCGAGCTAAACCCCTTGGTATCAATCTTCCATCGTTTCCTGCTCTGCTGAAAACGGGGCGTTTCAAAGATAGAGCTTGCCAGGAGGGGCAGAGAGGGCAAAGGCTTTTCCATCCATATACTGAAGCCCATGAAAAGGTGGGAGGGCAGAAGGGTGCCTCTTCATCTTTGTCAGCCCATCAAATGGAAATGCTGTGCTTGCACTCAGAGGTGCAGGAAAGCTTGTGTAGCTCTGCCACAAGGACTGTAACAAGGCTGGTCCACTTAGGGGTTCACTCAGGAAGAGCTCCTGCTCTTCCAAGTCGTGACCTGCCCTAATCCGGATCTAGAGAGTCTTTGATTGCGTTGTTGAGGGAGATTTACAGGTGTCTTCCTGTACATCCTAGAAAACTTGGTTTTCATCATATTTTCCTGAAAACTTTGGAATACCATTTCCATTCTTAAAAAACTTCCTAGACGCTGTGCATTTTTCTGGCAGGCTTTTCATTCCAGGGTCTCTCTCCAAGCTGGACAGGGAAATCATTTATTCTAATAAGTGATTTATTTATTTTATCTAATAAATGATTTGTTTATCACATTCAGGGATGGTGACTCCACCCCTCCCCTGGGCAGCCTGTTCCACTCTCTGACCACTCTTTCTGTGAAAATTGTCTTCCTACTGTCCACCCTGACCCTCCCCTGTTGCAGTTTAAAGCCATTCCCTCTTGTTCTGTCGCCAATCCCCTGTGAGAAGAGACCAGCACCAACCTCTCTACAATGTCCTTTCAGGGAGCTGTGGAGAGTGATGAGGTCTCCCCTCAGCCTTCTCCTCCTCACACTGAACAGTCCCAGCTCCTTCAGTCTCTCCTCACAGGGTTTATTCTCCAGGCCCTTCCCCAGCCTCGTTGCCCTCCTCTGTGCTCGCCCCAGCATCTCGAGATCTCTCTCCTACTGAGGTGACCCAAACTGGACACAATGCTCAAGGTGTGGCCTCACCAGTGCAGAGCACAGGGGGACTGTCACCTCCCTCCTTCTGCTGGTCACACTAGTGCTGATACAAGCCAGGATGCCCTTGGCTTGCTTGGCCACCCGGGCACACTGCTGGCTCATGGTCAGCTGCTTGTCAATTAGAACCCCCTGATCCTTCTCTTCCAGACAGCTCCAGCCACACCTCCCCAAGCCTGTAGCCATGCAGGGGGTTGTTGTGGCCCACGCGCAGGACCTGGCACTTGGCCCTGTTGAAGCTCATCCCGTTAACGTTGGCCACCGATCCAATCTATCCAATTCTCTCTGTAGAGCCTCCCTGTCCTCATGCAGATCGACACTCCCGCTTCACTTGGTGCCACCTGTGTCCTTATCAAGATCAGTAATGAAGATGTTAAACAGAAACGGTCCCAACACCGAGCCCCGAGGAACACCACTTGTGACCGGCTGCCAGCTGGATTTAGCTCCACTGACCGCCACTCTCTGGGACCGTCCATCCAGCCAGTGCTTGGCCCGGCAGACCGTTTGCTCCTCCAGGCCATGAGCAGCCAGTTTTTCTATGAGAATTCTATGGGGAACTGTGTCCAATGCTTTTCAAAAATCCAGGAAGACAATATCTACCCGGATATGAGCTTTTCCCTCGTCCAATAGTCAGGTCATCATCTTGTCAAAGAAGGAGATGAGGTTTGTCAGGCAAGACCTGTCTTTCATAAACCCATGCTGACTAGGCCTGATCCCCCAGTCGCTCATTCTATGTCTTAGGCTAATTTAGGCTAATGTTAAACTCTAACATACACAAGAATCAAATGGCAGCCTCGAAGCCTCAACCCAGAGGAAGAATATCTATCAACTCAGCAGAGCACCAGCAATCCAGGCGGCGTCTGGAATGCGATGATGATAACGTCTTTCTCCAAGTGATAGAGAAGCCGAGGAGGAGAGGTGCTGTGCTGGTGGACCTTGTTCTCAGCAACAAGGACGGGGTGGTGGGGAGTGTACAGCTCAAGGACAGCCTTGGCTCCAGTGACCGTGAACTGGGGGAGTTTGAGATCCCTAGGTCAGCGAGGAGGAGGCACAGCAAGCTCGCAGCCCTGGACTCAATAGTCCCACTATGCACGTTGTCTTGCAGTTAATAACAATGCCTAAATATAAATTGAGAGTGATCAGAAATATCCACACAGCACATACCCTCAAATTTTTCACATCCATGTCCTTGTGCCTGTAACAAAAATCTATAGTCGCTTTATTCTGCAAAACAGCATGCCTTACACTATCTACATCTGTCAACAAATTGCTTATTATAATAGATGTTAAGTTAAATTGTTCTACACTCCAACAGGCTAATTTGTTCCAGGTGGATAGAGCTTTTACAACCCCGACTCCCAGGGGCTAAGAGAGATGCAGTGACAATCTCTCCAGGCCTCCACAATGCCACTTTATTAAAGGACACACAGCAATTTATAGACCACCATAAAGTACACGTGCAGCTACTTGATTGCTCATAGGCTAAAGGTCCTTGTCCATGCGCCCTTTTACCCTCTATGACTGGTCCTGGTGTGGTGTCCACGAGCCGTTCTCCTGCCAGGCAAACATCTTGTTTTCCACAGTCCAGCTTCCTTTTTGCTACGCGCGCAGTTTCTCAGCCCCTTGGCCTTGCAGGTGTTCTTCACAGCTGTTGTTACAGTGAGGACACTGCGTCTGGATCACTCATAATATGCCCGTTGTTTTCCAGCCATTCCACAAATCCCTCTTTTTGTTCTTTTTTGAGCAATCCAGACCCCTTTTATTGCTCGGTCTATCATTCTCAAAACGCTTCCACACACAGTTTAGCATCATTAAAAGGATTATAAAAACTAATCTTTTAACCATCCAGTAACTGGTAACCTTTTAGCCAAATCATTATTAAATATTCTTCCTTCTTCAAGATGTAAACCCATCGTGTAAGCGACACTACAAAACCAAATGTCATTTACCGGAACTGCTGAAGGAGTCACGTTTTGCCATTCCAGCCAGACTGTCTGATTATACCAACCATCTGTCAGATAGGCTTTTTGTCCACCAAACTATATACATCCCCAGGCCTGATCTTGCATGCTGTTCCCAGCTGCTGGGGGAAGAGAGCCTCTCAGCTCTAACTCCAATCAAACAGGTCTGGGATGGGTCAGCAGCAGTTGCTAAGCCCAGGCAAAATGCCTGCTGTCCTGATTGATTTTTCCCTGCCACCTTGGCACAGCTCAGCAGTTTCTTATCTATCTTACGAGGCCCCTTCTTCATCAAAGCTTAGCTGTTTGTCAGAGGCTGTGTAAGGCCGATGCCTCCCAGATCTCCCCTTTCTTGGGTTTGCAGCGGCCCCTGCAATTGAGAGCTGTATCAGTTAAGGTTAGACAAACTTCAAAAACATAACGTACTTAGAATAGTTCCACAGAAGGTTAAAACTATACAGCAGTTACAATTACTAGTTAAAAGAGTAGGCTGATTTCACTACCTATAAATAAGGGATATGACTAAATACTACAAAATAAACTGTAAGGAAAACACGGAGTAATGGGGTACTAACATTCAGATCCGCAATCGCTAGGGAACCCTGGATACAGCGAGAATTTAGAGTGCCCTTCCTCACAAACCGGAAACCCTACGCGATGCGTCCATCCGTAGGTGAGGCATCCAAAGTCGCTGCAAGCAGGTCCGGCCTCTAAATCAACAGGCCAAAATAACTGGCAACTTTCTTTGAGCAGGAACATCTGATTCCATCCTCCTGTTGGGTTCCACCCAGAGCCTGGCCAGCACTCCAGGGGGAAAACCAAGGGAGTTTCTAATAAGGTTAAACACTTTGAGCTCTTAATTCTTAATATTGCTAAACAAAGAAAGTTGAATACACACATTCTTACAGCATTTCATCCTTAGTAATAACTACATTTCATCTAAACTACATCTTTCACTAATGACTAGTAAGCCTATATATTTCATTAAGGAGTTGCCATTACTGTTAGCATTTTCTCTTTTAAGAGTTGGCAACCGTGGTGTAGTTTGTCCTGCTGCAGGAGCAAACATTACCCAGACATTCTGCTTAAAACATCAGTCGAAGAGACCTCAAACTGTCCGCACAGGGGCACTCACAGCACCCACAGCTGGATCCTGAGTGCTGGCTGCCTCTCACCCTCACGTGTGGTTGCACACACCTTGCTGGTGACCACTGGAGTCTGAGACCTGTAGAGACACAAGCATAACCTCCTCCCCAGGTTATTAAAGGAAATGGTCCTTCCCAGTTACCCCTTTCTAGGTTTTTTGTTAACACTTGAGCCTTGCTCTGGACTTCTTGTTGATCAGGTCTCTGTGATGAGGAATGACACAATATTGGTGGCCCCTGTGAGACAGGGGAAATGTTTAAAAGGTTCATGACATATAATGCCTTATTTAGCCTTTCGTGAGGTGTAGATTGATACCGTGCATCTCCCCTTTTTTGTTGTTGTAACAGACGCTTTAGCTTGCCACGCGTACACTCCAAAATGGCCTGTCTGGTCAGTGAGTGGGGAATGCCAGTCGGATCATTGTACGGCAGGATGCAAACAGTGCTCCAGAAAAGGTGTTAACAGACACATGTACATATTTTAACATTTGAAATGCAGCTAAGTGAGTGACATCAGATTGGCATAATTCTGAGGAGGTGAGTCCCCAAGGGCCAACACCACTTCCCTGTTGAAGAGATGGAGTCTTTCTGGTATTCAGGACGAGTCGCAATGATGTCTTTAGCCTGATGTCTTGATAAAGAAAACTGTTTTCATATTGCTCTGGCATTCTGGTGGAAAAAATGCATGTGTTTTTCATCCCACTGAAACAGCAGAGCATATGGCTGCCCTGGAGCCAAGATCTCTCCCCCTTTTTGTTTTTGCAAAAGGGCTTTCAAGTCTTGGTGCGCTCTTTCCGCGATGGCTTGTCCCGTGGGGGAATGCAGTATACCTGTGATGTGACATATACTCATGTTGCTTGTCTGTTTGAGATGGCATTCCCTGTACAGTGGAGATCTTGTTTCGCTTTCTCTGTAAGAACTTGGCGCGATGTCAGTGAAGGATCTCTTTGTAAAATATCAATCAAGCTATGCAGATCATCATTAGTTAGGCCCAACAATAGCCCTATGCAATTTATGGCTCCTAACACTTTCTGTATATCATATAAAGTCTTAATATCAGTTTTAGTTCAACCTGTTGCAGGACAGTAGTCTGTTCACAAATTGTCCAGCCCAGGTACTGCCATGGTGGTGATTGTTGTACCTTCTCAGGTGCTACTTGTAACTCCATTTGAGATTGTGAGTCTTCCGTTAATCAAGAGCCTTTCCATGATCTCCTGTGTTTCTGCTGCTATAAGAATGTCATCATACAATGATATATAATAGCTGGGGGACCTGGTGGGACTTTTTATGTTTTATGTTAAAATAACCTAGTGGTATTGTTTTGCAGGTTCACTAACATTAATAGTGGGAATAGAAAAGGTAAATTTAGGTGCATCATTGGGATGCAAGGGGATGGTAAAAAAAAAAAATCGATCCTTTAGATCAATTACTACAAGATGGCAGTTTCAGGTAATCATTTTTGGGGAGGGCATTTATGGTTATAAAGTATTTTTATCTTCCGTGGTATCATTAATATGTCAGAGATGATGTAAAAGTCACTATTTACTACTTGTCTTTACAGTAAGAAACTTAATTGTCCCTGAATTAAATCATTAAGGTGGCACGACTTTTCCCTTGGCAAGGGCCACTGACCCACCCAGCCAGGTGATTCCGTTTCCCAGGTTAGTTTCAGGGTGGGTTTCAGGGTGGGTTGTGCTGCAGTGGTGATTAAGACAAATTTGATCCAATTTGAGTTCCCCACTGAGCCATACAGTCACAACCCCAAAATGTAACAGGGGTTTCCAATAGAAATGGGTGAACATTTGCTACCCAGTGTTCTGGGCCCCTTACGTGAATGAGATCCTTGCTTTGAATTGCTACAGCATGACACCAACTCTGAAAAGCATCTGAGTTACCGGAGCCAAGAGCCAATCTGCTCACATATACTACGGTCACATCCGCACCAGTATCTAAGATGCCTGTCAGCTCAACAGATTAGCTTTAGTGAGAGTACATTTTACCAGAAGTCAACCTTGTCGCTGTCTGAGCCCAAAATATTTAAGGGGTACCTGCTGATCCAAATCCTGAGTCACCGCGGCTTCTTGGCATACTCTTAGGGGGAGCCGCAGTAAAATAAGCAAGCTGAGCAATTTTTTGACCTTTTTGTTACTGAACACAGGGGTACAAGGGTCCAGGCCATAATTCTTATTTCCCCTTCATAATCAGCATCTACAACTCCTGGTAGAACGAACAACTCCCGTAAGATTGTAGATGATCTTTTGACAATATTTCCGTCAGGCAGATGGTACAGAGGTGCACTCTCCCCACAGAGTATGCGCCTAAATTCAAGACAACACTGAACACAGAATCACTGCCTCCTGCTAGAGGAGATATTTCACCTGAGACACTTAAACCCCTGAGCGCGAACCAACCGCAGCGCTGATGACCCAGCGGGCAGGCCCTCGGACCCTGTCGTTCCTCCCCGGGCGCTCCCCTGGCGGCCGGAGAACTCCGCCCTGCGCAGCGGCAGCTGGGCCACGTCTGACCCCCGCGGGACAACGACACAGCACACAGCGGGGCCTGGCGCTTGTTACTGACACAGCGTAACCTGACAGACGTTACAGACACGGAAACTCCATTAAGAACATATAAAGCCAGTGCGGCACGACAGCGTCGGCACCTTCTCTGTGCAAGAACGGCCGCTTGTGGCGGGGGGGCGAGGGAGCAGTGCCGGGCTCAGCCGCAGGCGGCCGCTCCGCGGGGGGGCTCGGGGAGGCCCCGGGCCGCCGCCGCCAGCTCCGTGCCTGCAGGTGGGGGGCGAATGCTGAGCGCAGAGATCCGCATGCTCGGGTTTGCAGGTGGAGAACTGTGCCGGCGGGAATGCCGGTTTTAAAAGTGCCAGCCAATTCCATGGGACCAATCGGTATCCGTGAGCGATTCCCTCCAGTACAGCTGTTGTAAATGAGATCTGCAGCCCGTCCTCAGGAATGCTTTTCCGTAGATCTTTCATAACAGAAAAATGCCGTCCTTCCCAACGTGGCTGATGTCCCGGCTCAGAGCTTACAGGAGCAACAACCTTTCTCACCATGTCCATATCCCCTTGCGCTGAGGTTTTTCACCTCACTTTTACCCACAGATCATCCCCAGCTAAGGGAGGACACAGGCCAGATTCTTTTTCAGGATTTACAGCGTCAGGGTCTAAAAGATTATCACAGTCAAAAGACCCAGTATCTAGATCTTGCTCCCGGGGTTCAAAATATGCATCCTCGCCCTCTGTGTTCTCATTCTCTGTATTAACAGCCTGGCCGCGTTCATTATTTTGTCTTTTTATTATCTCAGACAAATTCTCCATGCGCACACTCAGTGAGCTTTTTAAGATTGCTAAGAGCTGTTTCTTCGCCTCTCATAGAGAGGATACTTAACAGCGGTTTTAGTGCTGCGTCTTTTTCCATACCTGCAGGATTTCCATGCTCCGGCGTTTCGTCCCGTGCCCTTCTGCTTCCTCGCCTGCAAGCTCCCGGTAGCGCCTTCAGTGATGCTGTGGAGTCTTCCGCATTTAAGCGATCCGCAGTTAAGCGATTTTAAGAGCCATCACGTCTGGGTCACCAGTTGTAGCAGGAGGCCTTATTTTTGCAGGATGAGGCTGAGAGACAAGACACAGACCAATATGGTTAACAGTCAAGCTGTGACATTTATTAGAAAAACAAGTCCTTATATATTCTTGTCACAGCAAATCCGTGTGTTGCTCTGGCGCATGCTCATTTCAAACTCGTTCCTCTCAGCACTTTCAACAAGCACTACTAAGCGTGCACAACCGGTAGATAAATTTCTGATTTGTTGTTCGAAAGAATCCCTTCTTCTCTGTTTCTTCCCTAACAAGCACAAATCCTTTTGCTTTTAGCCGTTGTTAATCTAGACACTGTTAGTCTTCTAACAGAAGCGTGTCATAAGACGTCTTTAATCTTCTAACCTGAATGCTGACACTTTTACATTGTCAGTGACGCAGACAGTTCGCGACCCAGCATATGCACCCACACCCATAGGCCTCAGGAGGAGCCACAGACACCCTCCAGCTAACATGTGCCATGGAAACGGGTCACATCCATCCCCGTAGCCCCTCTGGCACCAAACTGTCCCCACAGGCCTTAGGGCCCAGAGCAGTTGGGAGGAAAACTTGGGCTGAGCACCAGGAGAAAGGGTGAAAGCATCACGGGAGGGGATAACGATGCCAGACACACTTATAAAGACTCTTCCTCTCATTATCAAGTCTTTATTTTCTGGGAGAGCTACGTTTCTGAGTCCTGAGCAGAGCCTTCTGGTACCCCTGGGGATCAGCAAAGGCCGGGCTGTTAGTCCAGCCCTCCTTCCTCCAGCTGCCTGCCCCTGCGGCCTGCTTCCAGCATCAGGAGTACCGTGGCTTCTTGGCAGGTGAGGGACAGTCCATGGACCTACGACTGGCCTTTCTCTTCAGAGCACGCCGAGGCCCCTGATGTGATCTGCCCCTTGCCCGCCCGGGAGCAGAGTCAGGTGCCGCAGCCTCCCCCGGCTCCCCCTGCAGCTCTTCTTGCTGCCCAGGGATGGGAGCGGGGGGGCAGCTGGGCCCTCCCTGAAGAGCAGCCGTCGAGGTGCCCGGCAGTTCCTCTGTGTCTGCTGTGGCAGCGGTGGCAGAGGGGGCTGGTCCAGGCTCAGGAGTCCCCCTTGGGGAGGGAACAGCACTGGTGCTGGCCACGGGGCTGAGTTCTCGGCCACCTCGGGAAGCAGAACTGATGCTGGGCATGAGGTTCTGCTGCGGTAGCCATCCATAGGCAGCCCACCTGGTGATGTCCACAGGGCTCCGCTTCCATTTGCTTCGGTAGATAGCCCAGGTGGCGCTGGTCTCAGGGATCCGTTCCCATCTCCATCGGTAGGCACCCCAGCTGGTCATGGCCACGGGGCTCCATTCCCATTCCCCTCGGGAGTCACCCCGGCTGGTGCTGGCTATGGGGCTCCGCTCCCGTGCCCCTCGGGGGGCAACCCGGCTGGTGCTGGCTATGGGGCTCCGCTCCCGTGCCCCTTGGGAGGCACCCCGGCTGGTGCTGGCTATGCAGCTCCGCTCCCGTAGCCATCTGGAGAAGCCCAGCCTGGTCCTGGACACGGGGCTCCTCTCCCGTTCCGCTCTGGAGACACCCCTCCTAGTGCTGGCCACGGGGCTACGGTCCCATCCTCCTCGGTAGACGCCCCAGCTGGACGCTCTTCGTTCTGGCATTCTGTAAGGTGGTTGATTTCGGGCACTGCCCGAGAATGCCACAGATGTTTGTCTAATCGGGAAAGTCGCTCCTGGCAGCAAGTACAGGATGGGTGTCCACATCCCCCTGCAGAGGGGGCACTTAGGCATGTCTGCCAACCGCTGGATACAGCAGTAGCAGACGCGGTGGAAACACAGCATGGTCAAGGCTGCGTTGTCCAAGGTGTTCAGGCACATTGAGCAGCGGTCCTGCGAGGCTGAGGCCATGCTCAGAACGTGCTGCGGTGCAATGTGGAGATCTGCTGGGGATGGACGAGGACTCCTCTCTGACACTGCAGCAGCTGTCCCGCTAGAAGAGAAAGAGAGGCCACAGTTACTGGCCGTCCCAGGGAGGGGTGGGAGAGAAGCCCAGGTGCCTCCAGAAGGAAACCCGCCCAGCTCCCCAGGGTGAAGTTTCTCCGCACAACTCACCTCTCCAGCAAGAGCACCTCCCGGGCACCCCGGCTGCCTGAGCCAGGCAGGGCCGGGGACAAACCTGCAGTGGCTCTGGGGATGGGCACTGAGAGCTGCAGCCCACAGTTCCCAGGGCACAAGCCCAGCACTGAGCCAAAAGCTTGCTCCACGCTCCAAGCTTCGCCAAATCACTCAGCTGGAGTGAAGGTGCGAGCTGTCTCGGGGGGTCTGGGAGCCCGAATATAAGCAGTGAGGGCCATGATGTCACAGAGCGGGCTTTGTGATGTCACAGAGCGTGGCTGGGTGATGTCACAGAGCAGGGATGGGTGATGTCACAATGGGCTGTTACCGCCCACAGCCCTTGACCCAGCAGCCCTGTGCCCCCGGCACACGCCTCGGGCCGTACCCCAACGCCACTGCCCGCTCCATCCCCCACGTCTTCTGTCCCGTGCTTGGCATCAGAGCTTCAAGCCAGCCACCGAGGCCTTGGCCGTGGCTTCCCGGGGCACCGTCAGGTCGCTCTGGCCTGAGGTGACTCTTTCTCCAGGCACACACAGAGCACTCCTGGGCAGCCCAGCACAAGAAGTAGGAGCCCAGAACACAGCCCTCTACATGTGGCCTCACCAGTGCCGAATCCCTTGGAGGAGCAGCTCCCTCCACCGGTGGCAGTACTTTGCCGGAGGCAGCCCAGGGTGCCATTAGACATCTTGGTGGCAAGGCCCCAGTGCCAGCTCCCGTTCAACGTTGTGTCCACCGGGACCCCCAGGTCCTCCTCTGGAAAGCTGCTTTCCCGACCGCTGGCCCCCAGCGTGTCCTGATTCATGGAGCTGTTCCTTCCCAGGCACAGGACTCTGCACTTTTTGTTGAACCGTGTGAGCTTCCCTTCAGCCCAATTCTCCAGCCTTCCAGAGATGGAGAAGTAAGAGAAGGGAAGCAAGAAAGAAGCGTGACATACCCATTTCCAACGAAGGATACATGCTACAGCTAAGAAGAGGCAAAACAGCATTGCTGCTGCTTTGCCAACTGCCCAGGCTACCTGGCTGGGCAACAGGGAGCCGTTTATCTCTCTTGGGGTCCTTGAGGGGTGAGCTGAAGGACAGTGAAATGCAGGCTTGGGCCACACGGTCCTGCAGAACCACGTTTGGCCTTTTCCCAGAACAACACAGCAAAGGCTTCTCACTCTGGTTTGGGTGTCTGAGTGCCAACACAGTACTCCCCATCCACGGCATGCAGGTCTGTGTGCTCTTGGAAGCAGCTATCATATTTCTATTTTTTCCCCCAGATATCACACGTGGACCTAAAATGGTCTGTAGAAAGAAGAAAACAGGCCACTTCAGAAACTCTGAGGTAAAAGGCAAGCACTGCAGACTCTGCTGCCCCATCAGACACCCCCATGCAGTTACATTCATCCCACACGCCCTGTCAAATCTCTAAGGCACGCAGACAACCACCGCTTCACCACGTCCCCTGCAGGCCCCCTGCTATGTGGCTTGGGGCATATTCTGGTTTGTTATTTCCTATTCCGGCAGCTCCGCTCCCCAGTAGAGCCCCCGTAAGACCTCACAGCAATGAAGACGCAGAGCAGCAGGCCCTGCAGAATCCTCCTTTGGAAGTTCACGGCTACGGCAGGCAAGTGCTGGTCAGGACAGGGACAAAGCGGCAGAACTCAACACTGAGCCAACCTGTGAGCTGTCAGAGGTCAAAGTCTTAGTGTGCCAACTACAACACGGACTGGGTGTGCCTACACGCTCATAGCACACGTGGTTCTCACTGCTGCTGCTCACTGACTACTAAGTGCATCCGAGATCCCTGACGGGCACGTTATAGCAAACAATACCAAAGGGAACCAACAGTCCAAAGCAGGCAGGACAGTAAGGTGCTCGATGAGCAGGAGGACTGATGGAGCCTGGTTCTGTCTACGTTTGGACCCCAGACAGCGTCCCTTCATCCCAGCAACAACAGACCCCCTTCACCACAGCTGTGCGGGGAAGACAGACAGATGCCAGAAAGCTCAAGATGCTTCTGAATTCGTTTGGGTCTGACTGGCAACAACGATCATCTTTGGATCAGCTGTCACATCCCTGTAGGAGGAAAATGTCACTGGTCAGCTGGCTGGGGTTCCTCCATCTTCTGATGTCTGACGTACACCTCGGGGCACAGACGGCCACCCATAAGTAGTCACCCCCCTGCAACTTGCAGCATTATACTTGTCAGCCCACCACAGTAGCCGAGCGGTTGGGTGCTACTAGCCCACTGCAAACAAGGTCAAACACATCAGCTCGTGCCACAAACTATCGTGTTCTACTTCACAACCGGAGCAAGCTAGGAGTGTACCCGTCAGCTACCGTGGCTCCACAGATGAGCGGCCGTTCAGGAAGCTCCTCCCCAGCAGCTCAGCTGTTGGTACTCATGTGTCCACACGATGAGCAAAGTTAAGGCCTTGGGTTTACCTCTTCCACACCGTCTTCAACACACCAGAGTGTGCGCTTTGAGTAAGTCTTTATTTTATTTCTCAGTAGTTTTGTTTTTAAAATAAACAACTGTTTTAAGCCACTATGCACAGGTACAGCCTCATCGCTCACTTGGGTTCACTGCTGCAGCCCATCAGCACCTGGGCTTCCAGCACTAAGCAAAGCATCACTTTCTGCCCTTTATTCTGCTTGGCAGATCTGTTAGGCTATGCTGACCTACAAGAGAGAAATGCCAAATATAAAAGGGATTAAAGAGCTGGGCACTGGAACTGTGCCCCTGTGCTACCAAAAATACTGGAAGCTTAATCAGAGCTCAGCAACGTGAAGCTCAGTCTAAGGGATTTTTAGGAGTCTAGGCTGAACAAGCGAGACAGAGCCCAGGCGCATGTACCGGGATGAAAAGGATTCACTGCTTCAGACAGGGCACTGCTTAAGGAAGAGGAGGAGGAGGAGAAGCGCAACAGGACTGCGAGAGCATTCCAGTGATAAAAGCCCTGGTGGGTCACATGTAACTAGGTTTCATTACATAATCTTACGCAGCCTCCTTCTGGGGTCATACAACAGCGCCGAGGGTCGCAGTCTACCCTGGACCCTTTCTGACAACAAGGGGAACCTAACAATTGTCTATCTGTTGCTAAAATAAAATACGGTCAACTATTAACAAAGAAAATTCATCACGTGTCATCAGGAATCAGTCCCACATCGCTGGGTGTCCCCAAGACAAGCAACCAACCTCCTTTTCGAAGTGCAAGGAGCCATGTGGTAGACAAACTGAAGACCAATTCTTCAGAGTTATCCACCAAATACCAAAGACTTTCAATACCTCCCTTTGGAGGAAGAAAACTCTGATGGCCTGAGTCTGGAACAAACGATGTCTCCCATGACTGGAGTGCGCCATTTGATGACTACAAGCTCTTTAGGAGGGACAGACACGGAAGGAGAGGTGGTGGGGTGGCTCTGTATGTGAGGGACTGTTATGATTGCTTTGAGTACAAGCCTAGTGAAGACTGGGTAGAGTGCCTTTGGGTTACAATCAGGGGGAAGGCCAACAGGGCACATGTTGTTGTAGGAGTCTACTATAGGCCACCCAACCAGGACAGAGAGGTGGATATTTTATAGGCATTGAGGTGAAATCTCACGATCGCTTGCCCTTGTTCTTGTGGGTGACTTTAACTTCCCAGACATCTGCTAGAAATACAACACAGCAGAGCAGGACCAGTCTCGGAGATGCCTGGAATGTGTGGGAGACAACTTCCTGATGCAGCTGGTGAGTGAACTGACCAGAGAAGATTCCCTGCTGGATCTCCTCTTTGTCAACAGAGAAGGACTGGTGGATGATGTGGCAGTTGGAGGCCGACTAGGGCCCAGCGATCCCAAAATCGTAGTGTTCTCTATTCTTAGAGAGGCCAGGAGAGGGCTAAGCAGGGCTGACATCCTGGGCTTCAAAAGGGCTGACTTTGTCTTGTTTAGGCACCTGCTTGAAAGGATCCCCTGGGAGATGATCCTGAAGGGTACAGGGGTCCAGGAAGGCTGGGTGCTCTTTATGAAGGCAGTGTTAATGGCTCAGGAGCAGGCGGTCCCCAGGTGCTCTAAGAGAAGCCTGGCTGAACAGGCAGTTTTGGCTGCAACTCAGGGAGAAAAGGAGAGTTTACAGCTTATGGAAGAAGGCGCTAGCCACACACAGTGATTACAAAGAGGCTGTGAGGCTATGCGGGGGGAAAATCAGGAGGCCTAAAGCCCAGCTGGAAATTAATTTGGCCTCAGCAATCAAGCACAACAAGAAATGTTTCTGTAAGTATGTCAGTAGCAAAAGAAAGACCAGGGAGAGTCTCCATCCCCTGCTAGATGCAGGAGGAAACTAACGAGTGATGAGGAGAAGGCTGAGGTGCTGAATGCCTTCTTTGCCTCAGTCTTTAATAATAAGGCTAGTTGTATGGAGGGAACCCAGCCTCCTCAGCCAGAAGACATAGACACAGACTGGGTGAACGACCCCCCCGCAATCCAGGAGACAGTCAGTGATGTGCTGCATCACACAGACACACACCAGTCTATGGGACCAGATGGGAGACACCCGAGGGTGCTGAAGGAGCTGGCTGGGTGCTCGCCAAGCTGCTTTCCATCATTTACCCACAGTCCTGGCTGACCGGGGAGGTCCCGACTGATTGGAAATTAGCCAGTGTGACACCCATCTATAAGAAGGCTTGGAAGGATGATCGGGGAAATTACAGGCCTGTCAGCTTGACTTTGGGGCCTGGGAAGCTGATGGAGCAGCTCATTCTAAACACCGTTGTACAACACATGCGGGACAACCAGATGCTCAGGCCCAGTCAGCATGGGTTTAGGAAAGGCAGGTCCTGCCTGACAAACCTGATCTCCTTCTACGACAGGGCGACCTGCTTATTGGATGAGGGAAAGGCTGTGGATGTAGTTTACCTTGACCTTAGCAAGGACTTGACACTGTTTCCCACAGCATTCTCCTGGCAAAACTGGCTGCTCAAGCTTGGACAATCGCACACTTTGCTGGGTAAAAATCTGGCTGGATGACCGGGCCCAGAGAGTTGTGGTAAACGGAGTTAAATCCAGCTGGCGGCCGGTCACAAGTGGCGTCCCCCAGGGCTCGGTTTTGGGGCCACTCCTGTTTAACATCTTCATTGATGATCTGGACGAGGGGATCCAGTGCCCCCTCAGTCAGTTTGCAGACGGCACCAAGTTGGGTGAGACTGATCTGCTCGAGGGCAGGGAGGCTCTGCAGAGAGACCTGGACAGGCTGGAGCCATGGGCTAAAGCCAGCTGTATGAGTTTCACTGAGGGCAAATGCCGGGGGCTGCACTTGGGCCACAACAACCCCCAGCAGCGCTACAGGCCTGGGGAGGAGTGGCTGGAGAGCTGCCAGTCAGAGAGGGACCTGGGGGGGTTGATCGACAGCTGGATGAACACGAGCCAGCAGTGTGCCCAGGAGGCCAAGAAGGCCAATGGCATCCTGGCTTGTGTTAGCCATAGCGTGGCCAGCAGGGACAGGGAAGGGATCTGAGCCCTGTGCTCGGCACTGGTGAGGCCGCCCCTCGATTCCTGTGTTCAGTTTTGGGCCCCTCACGCCAAAAAGGCCATTGAGTGACTCGAGCGTGTCCAGAGAAGGGCAACGGAGCTGGGGCAGGGTCTGGAGCACAGGTCTGCTGGGGAGCGGCTGAGGGAACTGGGGGGTTCAGTCTGGAGAAGAGGAGGCTGAGGGGAGACCTCCTGGCCCTCTACAGCTCCCTGACAGGAGGGTGCAGAGAGGGGGGATGAGTCCTTTAACCTAGTAGTAAGCGACAGGACAAGAGGTAAAGGCCTCAGGTTGCAGCAGGGAAAGTTTAAGCTGGATGTCAGGAAGTATTTCCTTGCAGAAGGGGTTTTTGGGCGTTGGAATGGGCTGCCCAGGGCAGGGGGGGATTCTCCGTCCCTGGAGGTAAGAGTCGGGTCGACTTAGCGCTTAAGAACATGGTGTAGTTGGGAACTGTCAGTGTTAGGTTAATGGTTGGACTAGATGATCTTCAAGGTCCTTTCCAAGCTAGTTGATTCTGTGATTCTGTGACTCTAAAGGAGAGAACTCCGAGCAAACGGTGCCAAGTCTCAGAGATGAGGTGGTTTAGGGAGAATTCAGGAAGTATCCAGAGACTGCTGACAGGTAGCTGTGCTTTACCCTCTCCAAACAACAGCCGCTCTTGCAGGGCTGCACCCAAGGACTTCCTCCTCCTCACCCAATAAAGCTGTCTTTGCTGACGGCTGTCAAACACTTCCAGTGCTGTTCCCAGCAGCGACAGCTTTCTTAGCAAGAGACTCCCTGAGCACCGTTAGCCTGTACGCTGCTAGCTCCGAGGGACTCCAAGTGCTCAGCTATGCCTGCAAGAACCCCAAGAAGTAACTGCGGGGGACCTGAAAGCATTTCTGACCACTGTGCTTGCAAGTCAAGCGCACCTCCAGTAAAAGACAGGGAACGTGCGGCTCTTCTCTGCCTGTCTCCCGGGGCTGCTGCTGGCTGTCTCCTGTCGCACGGTCTGTGTTCAGCAGTGACTCGTAGCTGCTGAAATACCCTGCCCTAGGGATGACAGCTCACCTTTCTTTCCAGCAGTTACATTACCTATTCTAAGGTTATTTGGGTTGGTTTGCTTCAAATATTCAGCAGAGAAGAAAGCACGTCTTTCATTTTGGCAGGAAAGAGGGAGGGCAGAGAGCACAAGCCCAACAGCGGCAGGCGGAAGAGGTTTCCTTCCTTAGGCCCAGGGCCTCAGGGCATTTTGCTCTGCAAACCCAGGAAGGGAGCAATGGCCACCAGATTTTGACGTTTTGAAAGGTGGGGCCTCCTGTGTCACAAGCTGGAAATACAGAGCACTCAACCCACCCTCCTAAGTGCAGGAATCCAAGACCACAGAAACTCTGTACAAAGTAGTTTCCACGGGGCTCAGAGAGCTCTACCCAGCATCACAGAAAGCCAGGCGGGAAACAGTTACATACATCACCCAGCCGACATCCCTGCAACGCTGACAGCGCACCCCGTTAAGGGTGCAGAACGATGGGGTCTCCACACAGCAGGCTGTGGGAGCTTCTGAAGGACTCCTCCGAGATGAAGAACAATTCCCAGCCGACACACAATTCACACTGACCTTTCAAATGGACGAAGCCACAAAAGCGCCTTGATAGAGGAGCTCTCACGGCAACCAGGCACTTTGCAGATGCTCCTGAATCCGAAGTGATCCTACTCTTACCGAGCACTGCAGCAATAGCCGTCCAGCAGGCACAGCCTCCAAATGTGGAAGGGCACAACTGCGCAATGTACACAGATTGCAGCAGCCTCCTGAATTATGCCTAAACTCCATCAGTGTTGCAGGTCCCAGTCAAGAAAAAAGCAGCAAAATTAAGGAAGAAGAGAGGGCAGTCTGGACAGCACGACTTGTCCTGCTCCATGGTCAGGGTGGCACCTTCATTTAGGACTAAGGCCTTGAAGAAGAGCTAAAAGACTGAGAACTCAGAGAGCAAATCACCCAGCACCAGACAGGTGGATAATTGCCCCAGAAGCAAAAACTGAAGGAAAAGGTAAAGGTGGTACGGGGAGATCGTGACCACTGACTCAATTGGATAAAAGGTTTAACGCACCCCATTCCCCCTCAGAGCACACGTGGAACCCATGCTCCACCTTTTCCTCGTCTCTCATGCAAATGAGATTGTCGAATATCTACCTGTCTTGGTCTCATATGCAAATCGGCCAACGAGATGAACTTCAAATGCAACAGCAAACTTTGCTGGGTGTGCACCCACCACCCCAGCTTACGGACCCGGGGTGGTGATCCAGATTCTTTAGCACTCTTCGCCCTCACCTTGCCCTTCCCCGTCCCCTTCTTTCTTATAGATTTATCAATGAGAGGCCACATCCCTTATGGTCCTTTCCCAAGCTTGTTTCTCCTGCAAGTCAAGCATGTTTTAATGGCTCCTTTGGTGTTGTTTCACCTTAATGTAAGAGGAGCGGATCACAAAATCTTTATGACTCCCTGGGCTCCCAGTCTGGGTCGTAGCAGTACATTTGGCTGAATTCTTAATCTACGTGGTACTTCATAATTAAGGTTAAAACTCCTCTCCCCAGTAACCCTGCTGCAGCATGTATCATCAAACATGCTGATGCTACTTGCTAAACATGGGCCGTCTACCAAAATCTCTTTAAACAGCAGACCGTGGACCTTGTCCGAGCTAAACCCCTTGGTATCAATCTTCCATCGTTTCCTGCTCTGCTGAAAACGGGGCGTTTCAAAGATAGAGCTTGCCAGGAGGGGCAGAGAGGGCAAAGGCTTTTCCATCCATGTCCTGAAGCCCATGTAAAGGTGGGAGGGCAGAAGGGTGCCTCTTCATCTTTGTCAGCCCATCAAATGGAAATGCTGTGCTTGCACTCAGAGGTGCAGGAAAGCTTGTGTAGCTCTGCCACAAGGACTGTAACAAGGCTGGTCCACTTAGGGGTTCACTCAGGAAGAGCTCCTGCTCTTCCAAGTCGTGACCTGCCCTAATCCGGATCTAGAGAGTCTTTGATTGCGTTGTTTAGGGAGATTTACAGGTGTCTTCCTGTACATCCTAGAAAACTTGGTTTTCATCATATTTTCCTGAAAAATTTGGAATACCATTTCCATTCTTAAAAAACTTCCTAGACGCTGTGCATTTTTCTGGCAGGCTTTTCATTCCAGGGTCTCTCTCCAAGCTGGACAGGGAAATCATTTATTCTAATAAGTGATTTATTTATTTTATCTAATAAATGATTTGTTTATTCTATCACATTCAGGGATGGTGACTCCACCCCTCCCCTGGGCAGCCTGTTCCACTCTCTGACCCGTCTTTCTGTGAAAATTGTTTTCCTACTGTCCACCCTGACCCTCCCCTGTTGCAGTTTAAAGCCATTCCCTCTTGTTCTGTCGCCAATCCCCTGTGAGAAGAGACCAGCACCAACCTCTCTACAATGTCCTTTCAGGGAGCTGTGGAGAGTGATGAGGTCTCCCCTCAGCCTTCTCTTCCTCACACTGAACAGTCCCAGCTCCTTCAGTCTCTCCTCACAGGGTTTATTCTCCAGGCCCTTCCCCAGCCTCGTTGCCCTCCTCTGCACTCGCCCCAGCACCTCGAGATCTCTCTCCTACTGAGGTGACCCAAACTGGACACAATGCTCAAGGTGTGGCCTCACCAGTGCAGAGCACAGGGGGACTGTCACCTCCCTCCTTCTGCTGGTCACACTAGTGCTGATACAAGCCAGGATGCCCTTGGCTTGCTTGGCCACCCGGGCACACTGCTGGCTCATGGTCAGCTGCTTGTCAATTAGAACCCCCTGATCCTTCTCTTCCAGACAGCTCCAGCCACACCTCCCCAAACCTGTAGCCATGCAGGGGGTTGTTGTGGCCCACGCGCAGGACCTGGCACTTGGCCCTGTTGAAGCTCATCCCGTTAACGTTGGCCACCGATCCAATCTATCCAATTCTCTCTGTAGAGCCTCCCTGTCCTCATGCAGATCGACACTCCCGCTTCACTTGGTGCCACCTGTGTCCTTATCAAGATCAGTAATGAAGATGTTAAACAGAAACGGTCCCAACACCGAGCCCCGAGGAACACCACTTGTGACCGGCTGCCAGCTGGATTTAGCTCCACTGACCGCCACTCTCTGGGACCGTCCATCCAGCCAGTGCTTGGCCCGGCAGACCGTTTGCTCCTCCAGGCCATGAGCAGCCAGTTTTTCTATGAGAATTCTATGGGGAACTGTGTCCAATGCTTTTCAAAAATCCAGGAAGACAATATCTACCCGGATATGAGCTTTTCCCTCGTCCAATAGTCAGGTCATCATCTTGTCAAAGAAGGAGATGAGGTTTGTCAGGCAGGACCTGCCTTTCATAAACCCATGCTGACTAGGCCTGATCCCCCAGTCGCCCATTCTATGTCTTAGGCTAATTTAGGCTAATGTTAAACTCTAACATACACAAGAATCAAATGGCAGCCTCGAAGCCTCAACCCAGATGAAGAATATCTATCAACTCAGCAGAGCACCAGCAATCCAGGCGGCGTCTGGAATGCGATGATGATAACGTCCTTCTCCAAGTGATAGAGAAGCCGAGGAGGAGAGGTGCTGTGCTGGTGGACCTTGTTCTCAGCAACAAGGACGGGGTGGTGGGGATTGTACAGCTCAAGGGCAGCCTTGGCTCCAGTGACCGTGAACTGGGGGAGTTTGAGATCCCTAGGTTCAGCGAGGAGGACGCACAGCAAGCTCGCTGCCCTGGGCTTCAGGAGAGCAGACTTTGGCCTCTTCAGGGATCGGCTTGGCAGAGTAGTGTGGGATAAAACCCTGAGGGAAGAGGGGCCCAAGAAAGCTGGTTAGTATTCAATGATCTCCTCCTCCAATCTCAGCAGTGGTGCGTTGGGTGGCTGCAGGCTGCGAGGAAGGGACGGGTGAGGAAGGAGGGGCAGAGGCGTTGCCCTCTACATCAAGAAATAGAGAGTGTGTGGAGAGGTGTCTCTGAAGAATAGCCACGAGCAGCTTGAAAGCTTATGGGCGAGAATGAGAGACCGAGGCAACAAAGGGAACCTTGTGGTTGGTGGTTACTACAGGCCGCCCAATCAAGGGGAGCCTGTTGGCAAAGTCTTGTTACTGCAGCGGCAGGAGGCATCGTGCTCACAGGCTCTCGTCCTGCTGGGGGACTTCAACCACCCTGCCATCTGCTGGAAAAGCAGCACAGCAGGCAGCCTAGAGGCAATCCAGAAGACTCCTGGAATGCACTGGGGATAACTTCTTCAGCCAGGTGATAGAGAGCCCCAGCAGAAGGGATGCGATACGGGACCTGCTGGTCACCAACGCAAGTGAGCGAATGGGTGACGTCCGGATGGGAGGTAGCCTGGGCTGCAGTGATCATGCCCTGGTGGAGTTCTCAGCCCTGAGGGATACGGGTCAGTCAGAGAGTAAAGTCAGGATGCTGAAGTTTCGGAAAGCAAACTTCCAGCTCCTCAGGGAGTTAAGTCAATAAAGACGCCCTGGGAAACTGCCCTCAGGGACAAGGGAGCAGAACAGAGCTGGCAGATCTTTAAGGACACTTTCCACCGAGCGCAAGAGCTCTCCATGCCCAGGTGTAAGCCTGCAGGAAAGGAAGGCAAGAGACCAGCATGGCTGAGTTGAGACCTGCTGGTCAGACTAGAGGGCAAGGAGGAAATGCCCGGGCAGTGGAAGCAGGGACCCCGTATCCTGGGGAGAGCCTTGTGCTGCTGCATGGGGAGCAAGCCCAGAATTCAAAGCAATCCCAAGAATCCCAGCCAGGTGGAGGTTGGAAGGCACCTCTGGAGGTCATCTGGGCCAACCCTCCTGGCTCAAACAAGGCCGCCCAGTGCTAGTTGCCCAGGACCGGTTCCACACGGAGCCCATAGGCCCAGGAGGAGCCACAGACACCCTCCGGCTAGCATGGCCCAAGGAAACGGATCTCACCCATCCCCGTAGCCCCTCTGCCACCAAACTGTCCCCCCAGGCCTTAGGGCCCAGATCAGTTGGGAGGAAAACTTGGGCTGATCACCAGGAGAAAAGGGTGAAAGCATCACAGTAGAGGATAACGATGCCAGACAGATTTTTAGTGACAGACTCTTTCTCACATTTTCACATCTTTATTTTCTGCGAGAGCTACGTTTCTGAGTCTTGAGTAGAGCCTTCTGCTCTCGGTGGGGGTTGGCAGAGGCCCAGCTGCTGGCCCAGGCCTCCTTCCACCAGCTGCCCCTGCGGCCTGCTTCCAGCATCAGGAGTACCGTGGCTTCTTGGCAGGTGAGGGACAGTCCATGGACCTACGACTGGCCTTTCTCTTCAGAGCGCGCCGGGGCCCCTGACATGAGCTGCCCCTTGCCCGCCCGGGAGCAGAGTCAGGTGCCACAGCCTCCCCCGGCTCCCCCTGCAGCTCTTCTTGCTGCCCAGGGATGGGAGCGGGGGGGCAGCTGGGCCCTCCCTGAAGAGCAGCCGTCGAGGTGCCCGGCAGTTCCTCTGTGTCTGCTGTGGCAGCGGTGGCAGAGGGGGCTGGTCCGGGCTCAGGAGTCCCCCTTGGGGAGGGAACAGCACTGGTGCTGGCCACGGGGCTGATCTCCAGGGCCCCTTGGGAGGCCGGAGGATGGCTGCTGGCCACGAGGCTGAGGTCCTGGCCCCTTCTGGAAAGAGAATTAATGCTGGCCATGGTGTTCTGCTCCTGCCCCCCTCTGGAGGCACCCCAGCTGGTGCTGGCCATGGTGCTCCGCAGCCATTCCCTTCTGCAGACACCCCAGTTGTTGCTGGCCAGGGGGCTCCTCTCCTCTTGCCTTCTGGAGGCACCTCAGCTGGTGCTGGCCATGGGCCTCCGCTCCCATGCCTCTCTGGAGGAACCCCAGCTGCTGTTGGCCACGGGGGTCCGCTCCTGTCTCCATGGCGAAGAACCCCAGCTGTTGCTGGCCACAGGGCTCCGCTCCTGTCTCCGTCTGGAGTCACCCCACCTGGTGCTGGTTCTGGCTACGGGTCTGCCGTCCAATCCCCCTCGCAAGGCACCCGAGCTGGTGCAGGCTGTGGGGATCCGCTCCCATGCACCCCACCTGGTGGCGGACATGGGACTCCGCTCCCATCGCCCCCAGGAGGTACCCCAGCTGGTGCTGGCCAGAGTGCTCTGGTCCCATCTCCCTCGGGAGGCACCCGAGCTGGTGCTGGCCGTGGGGATCCGCTCCCATGCGCCCCACCTGGTGGTGGACATGGGGCTCCGCTCCCATCGTCCCCAGGAGGATCCCCATCTGGATGCACTTGGTTCTGTCAGTCTGTAAGGTGGCTGATTTCGGGCACTGCCCAAGAATGCCTGAGGTGTTTGTCTTATCAGGAACTCTTGATAGTCCTCCCCCGTCAGCGAGTGCAGGATGGATGTCAACCTCCCCCTGCAGAGGGGGCACTCAGGTCTGATGTCTGCCCACCGCTGGATACAGCTGAAGCAGAAGCGGTGCAGACACGGCATGGTCAAGGCTGCGTTGTCCAAGGTGTTCAGGCATATTGGGCAGTTGTCCTGCGAGGCTGAGGCCATGCTCAGAACGTGCTGTGGTGCACTGACGAGGTCTGGTGGGGATGGACGAGGACTCCTCTGCAAGCAGGCTGGCTGTCCCACTAGAAGAAGAGGCAGAGAGCCCGCGGTGAGTGACCGGCCCAGTGAGGGGTGGAGAGAAGCCCAGGTGCCTCCAGAAGGAAACCCGCCCAGCTCCCCAGGGTGAAGTTTCTCCACACAACTCACCTCTGCTGCGGCGAGCACACCTCCTGGGTGCCCCGGCTGCCTGAGCCAGGCAGGGCCGGGGACAAACCTGCAGTGGCTCTGGGGATGGGCACTGAGAGCTGCAGCCCCCAGTTCCCAGGGCACAAGCCCAGCACCGAGCCAAAAGCTTGCTCCACGCTCCAAGCCTCGCCAAATCACGCAGCTGGAGTGAAGGTGCGAGCTGTCTCGGGGGGTCTGGGAGCCCGAATATAAGCAGCGAGGGCCATGATGTCACAGAGCCGGCTTTGTGATGTCACAGAGCGTGGCTGGGTGATGTCACAGAGCAGGGATGGGTGATGTCACAATGGGCTATCTCTGCCCATGGTGCTTGACCCAGCAGCCCTGTGCCCCCGGCACACGCCTCAGGCCGTACCCCAACGCCACTGCCCGCTCCATCCCCCACGTCTTCTGTCCCATGCTTGGCATCGGTCCTTCAAGCCAGCCACTGAGGCCTTGGCCGTGGCTTCCCGGGGCACCGTCAGGTCGCTCTGGCCTGAGGTGACACTTTCTCCAGGCACACACAGAGCACTCCTGGGCAGCCCAGCACAAGAAGTAGGAGCCCAGAACACAGCCCTCTACATGTGGCCTCACCAGTGCCGAATCCCTTGGAGGAGCAGCTCCCTCCACCGGTGGCAGAACTTTGCCGGAGGCAGCCCAGGGTGCCATTAAACATCTTGGTGGCAAGGCCCCAGTGCCAGCTCCCGTTCAACGTTGTGTCCACCGGGACCCCCAGGTCCTCCTCTGGAAAGCTGCTTTCCCGACCGCTGGACCCCAGCGTGTCCTGATTCATGGAGCTGTTCCTTCCCAGGCACAGGACTCTGCACTTGTTCTTCCTGAACTCTGTGAGGTTCCCGTCAGCTCAGTTCTCCAGCCTTCCAGATGTCAACGGATAAGCCTGGGTATCAGGAATAACACCAATATATTTTGCCAGCTTGATCCAATTTTATTATTCATCTTATATACTATTAAGGCGTGATCGCATACAGCTAAACAATCTGTGAGTGGTTCTAAGCTACTGTCCACACAATATAACTCATATTTCATTGGTACAACGCGAGAAACACACGCAGGAAGCACAAGCCTATGGACCTCCTACTCAATGTTTCAACTTCATTCCATATCTCTAGTTAAGGAATTTGCTAAAACAATTGCTCTCTATGCAGTGGCAAGCCAGAGAGGAACATTGAACAGTAAGTTCTTTACACAGGGGCAGCTAGCAGAGAGTTACTCATGTCGGTATCAAGGACCAGGTGGCCGTTATCTTCCAAAAACTTCTTCACAACTCCCCCTTTTTGAGTGATCCAGACACCTTTTATTGTTCAGTCCATCATTCTCATAAAACACTTCCACACACAGGTTAATACCATTAAAAGGATTACAATGACAATTTAAACTGTTATTCCATGTAAAAACAAACATTTTTTAACCATCTAATAATTGGTAACCTTTTAGTCAAATCATTAAACCCTCTTCCTTCTTCAAGATGTAAACTCATTGTATAAACATCACTACAAAACCTAGTGCTATTCACCGGTACTGCTGAAGGAGTCACATCTTGCCATCTCAGCCAGACTGTCTGATTATACCAACCATAATGACCAGTACAAATGGCATACCAAACAGGTCTGGGATGGGTCAGCAGCAGTCGCTAAACACAGGCAAAATACCTGCTGTCCTGATTGATTTTTCCCTGTCACCTTGGCACAACTCTGCAGTTTCTTATCTATCTTATGAGGCCTGTTCTTCATCAAAGCTGAGCTGTTTGTCAGGAGCTGTGTGAGGCCGATGCCTTCCAGCCCTCCCCTTTCTTTGTTTTGCTGCGGCACCTGCAAGTCTTGTTTGAGAGCTGTATCAATTAAGGGTTAGACAAACTTCAAAACACAGCATACTTAGAATAGTTCTAATTAAACAGAGTAGACTAATTTCACTACCCATATTTAAGGGATATGACTAAATAGTACAAAAATAAACAGTAAGGAAAATACGGTACTAACATTCAGATCCGCAATCGCTGGGGAACCCTGGATACAGCGAGAATTTAGAGTGCCCTTCCTCACAAACTGGAAACCCTACGCGATGCGTCCATCCGTAGGTGAGGCATCCAACTTGGCTGCAAGCAGGTCCAGCCTTTAAAGCAACAGGCCAAAATAACTGGCAACTTTCTTTGAGCAGAAACATCTGATTTCATCCTCCTGTTGGGTTCCACCTGGAGCCTGGCCAGCACTCCAGGGGGAAAACCAAGGGAGTTTCTAAATAAGGTTAAACACTTGAGCTCTCTTCTTACAGTATCTTATCCTTATTAATAACTATATTTTATCTAAACTACATTTTGCACAAGTGACTAGTAAGCCTAGATATTTCATTAAGGAGTTACAATTACTGTTAGCATTTTCTCTTAAAAGAATTGGCAGCTGTAGTGTAGTTTGTTCTGTTGCAGTAGCAAACATTACTCAGACATTCTGCTTGAATGATCAGTCGAAGAGACGGCAAACTGTCCGCACAGGGGCACTCACAGCACCCACAGCTGGATCCTGAGTGCTGGCTGCCTCCTTCTGTTCGTTTACGGGTGATTCGTTCGCCTCCTGATGATATGCAGGGCGAGTGAACCGACTCGGCACCCAGAGACGTCCTTCCCCTGTGGAAACACACATGTAACCTCTACCACTAAATAAAACAGGTGATGGTCCTTCCCATTGTCCTGTTCGAGGATGTTTATAATTTACAAAAAACTGAGGTAAAGATTGTGGTCTTCCAGATTTTATAGTAGCATGATGGATAACAACGGGCAGCTCTTCTCTTCCCACTGTAATACTAAGATAATTTAAAGTGAACAAAACTTTGTTCAATCTTTGAATTGGGTTCTTTTCATCATTGCTTTTCTGTCTTTTCAAATAGTCTTTTAACATTTGATGTGCTTGTTCAACTATAGCTTGTCCAGTAGGAGAATGAGGTATGCCTGTAAGATGTTTTATATTCCAAATACACATAAATTTTGCTACACTTTGACTAACATAGGCTGGTCCATTATCAGTTTTTATTTGCACTGGAACACCCATGACTGCAAAACATGCTGTCAGATGTTTTTTGACATGTAATGCTTTTTCTCCTACTTGGGCTGTAGCCCAGATAAATTTTGAAAAGGTATCTATTGATACATGAACATATTTCAATCGTCCAAATTCTGGAACATGAGTCACATCCATTTGCCATAACTCTAGAGCCTGAAGACCTCTAGGATTTACTCCCAGACCCAGACCTGGGCCATGATGACTGCATTGAGGACAGGCATGTACTATACCACTTGCTTCTATTTTGGCTAAATTGAACTGTCTTTGTAAAGAACGAGCATTTTGGTGAAAAACATCATGACTGTTTCTGGCTTGTTCAAATGCATTCAAAGGTGGTAAGTGTGTAACTAAACTGACAGCTTGATCTGCTTTTGTGTTCCCTTCTCCTAAACCTATATCCCATAAATGGCTACGAATATGAATAATACAGTAAGGCTGATTTCTCTGATTCAGAATGTGTCACAACTGCTGAAATAGTTGGTTTAACCTGACATTTTTCGTTCTTTTTAAAAGCGCATCAGCTATTCTCTGCACAATTCCTACAACATAAAGAGAATCAGATACAACATTTAAAGGTTCCTGTGGCCAATTTTGAAAAGCCCAAGACACTGCTTTCAACTCAAGAGTCTGTAAACTGTCTCGGTTGTCACCCTGTAAAATATGCTTTTGCCACTCAGTATCTTTTTTCCACACGCATACAGCTAAGCGAGTTCGTTTTCCAGCATCAGTGAACACAGTTCTTCCATCAACAGGTAAAAATGATACATATGGCCTTTCAATCCATTGTTGGCCACCTAATACTTGCCACATTTGACCTTTAGGTTGTTTATTATTAATAACTCCAGAAAAACTCAATACAGCTTCTTGCATAGGCAATGAATGCCGCAGCATCCATTCTAAGTCTTCTGAACGGATTGGAACACTAATGTCCTCTGGTTCCACACCCGCAATTTCACATATAGGATCTCTACTTTTTCTGATGAGAAGCCCAAGAGCTTCTGACCGTGTCAATACTGAGATTTTTGGTTGCGTCTGTAAGAAAACCCATTCTAAAATCACCATCTCTCCATCTTGCAAACCTTCCTCTCTCAACTCCCCTTTTTTCTTTTTAATCCATTGACGTAAAACACTGAAAGGATGGTTTGCAACATTGACAACATAAACAGAAATTGCAGTGTCTTCCAGACAGCGAGAGCTCCAATGAGAAGAAATTTTTTGTGCTATGTTATCCAAGGCCTCTTGTTGTTTTGTTGTACATATACGGGGTTCTGCTGCATCGGTACCTTGTAACCATGATAAAAGTGGAGCAATATCATCGTTAGTGATTCCAACAATATTTCGAACCCATTGGATATCACCTAGTAATTTTTGAGCATCATTCAAGGTTCTAATAGTGGTGCGCAGATGGATCTTTTGTGGCCGTATCTGTGTATCTGTGATGATCCATCCAAGATATTTCCATGGTGCCGAGCGTTGAATCTTTTCTGGTGCTACAGTCAATTTCTTTGTGGCCAATGATAGGATTATACTTTGAACAAGTTCATCAGAAATCTCATGTGGGTGTGCAAAAAGAATATCATCCATGTAATGATATATAAGCATCTCAGGGAACTGTTGACACAACGGTGTCAACGCCCATGCTACATATAACTGACACAAAGTTGGTGAATTTTTTATTCCTTGAGGAAGCACCGTCCATTCATATCTTTGGCTTGGGGCTTCGCGGTTTACTGCTGGTAAATGCAAAGCGTTGAGGGTCAGTTTGATGCAGTGGAATGGTAAAGAAACAATCTTTTAAGTCTATTATGAAAAGAGACCAACCGGCAGGCAACATGGTAGGGGTAGGAAGTCCAGGCTGCAAAGCACCCATAGATTGCATTTGTGCATTTACAGCTCACAAGTCATGTAATAAATGCCATTTTCCAGATTTTTTCGGTATAATAAATATAGGAGTGTTCCAGGGACTTACTGAGGGTTGAATGTGACCAGCAACTAATTGTTTTTGAACCAATTGTTGTGCAATTTTCAGCCGTTCTTTTGTCATTGGCCATTGATCTACCCATACACGTGTTTCTGTAAGCCATGTGAGGGGCAAGATGGGCGGCTGTTGATCAATGGCCATTACTAAAAAAGCTGCTTATCAGTAGTCAATACTGCACCAATCTGCGACAAAATATCTCTTCCTATCAGTCCTTGAATTCCAGCTGGTAATGACATAACATATGGTCGTAACGTGACTCTTTGTTGATCTGGGAATATAATAGATACTGGATCAGTACTTAAGGCAGGTACTTCTACACCCCCTACTCCCAATACTCTTGTAACAGGCTTTTGTACAGGCCAGTGATGCGGCCAATGTTGTTTATTAATAATAGTGAAGTCTGCTCCTGTGTCTAATATAACTTGTATCTGCAAGTGGGTTGAGTCCTTATGTAAGGTGACTGTTCTGGTCGACTGGATAATTCTTGAGTGAATAAAATGGCAGGTCCAGTAGAGCCAAAACCTTTTTCTCCTCTTTCATTATGATGTTTAAGAGACTGTATTGGGTCTGGCTGAACTGGAATCGGTTTTCCCCTATAGCAGCCCTCACGGTGCTGTGGTTTATGCTGGGAGCTGGCAGGGTGTTGATAGCACCCTGGTGTTGTGGCTGCTGCTGAGCAGGGCTTACACAGCACCAAGGCTCTTTCTGATATTTCCCCCAGTGGGACGGGGTGGGCAAGATCTTGGGAGGGGACACAGCCAGGACAGCTGACCCAAACCGACCAAAGGGATATTCCGTACCATATGACGTCTGCTCAGTATAAAGCTGGGAGAAAGGAGGAAGGGGGTGGGGTCACCCTTGGTCCTCCGAGGCAACCACTACGCGTATTGGAGCCCTGCTTCCTGAGAAGGCCCGACATCGCCTGTCCATGGGAAGTAGAGAATAAATCTGTTTGCTTTTCCTTCTGCGCGTGGACTTTTGCTTCGCTTTGCTTATATTAAAACTGCTTTTGTTTCACCCACAAGGGTTAGTTTATCTTCTTTCCCCTCTTTACCCTGTTGAGAAAACAAAGGGAAGGGGGGGGGGGGGGAAGTGATAGAGCGACTTGGTGGATACCTGGCATTTAGCCAGAGTCAAACCATCACAGAGACAAATCACCGGCTTTAGGTTGTGAGTTCCACAGCGCAATGATTTGAGCTATTTTGCTGCCAGCAGGAATAGTCAGGGGAGGAAACAGCGTATAGGCCATGACATGAATTATTCCAGTGTAGTCAGCATCAATTACTCCTGGTAAAATTATAAATCCTTTTATTCCAGAGGAGGATCTTCTGATTAACAAACCTCCTAATCCACCTGTAACATACTCTGGTACAAATAATGGTCCTTTTGCAGTAGCTGGAATTAAAGTGACTTTGTTATCTGTTAAGGTGACATCTATTGCTGTTGCCACATCCACCCCGAGACTTCCGTATGTGGCTGGTGCATGTTGGGAAAGGTATCTATTGTCGATTGAGGAGGAACAGCCATTTTTGTCGACGCGCGTTGTCCCACCGCGCTGCATCTCCCGTTTCCCGATCGGAGACAAGCCGCAGTTGCATGAGAGGATCTATTACAATTGTGACACCATACTGCTGTTTTTTGACAATTTTTTCTAAAGTGTCCACTTTCTCCGCAATGAAAACATGGACCCATATCCTGAATAAATTTCCTCCTTTCTGGTATTTCATTGCTCATCTTAGTAACAGCAGCAACTACTGGTTTTTCTCTTTCTACCTGTAAAGCACTTTTCACAGCAGAGGCAATCATGGCTGCTTGGGCATTCTGTTCTGCCCTGGAAGCACGTAATAACATTTCATCAACAGGGGCTTCTTTTGGTAAACCTGCTAATATAGTCCTTGTCTTGGTATTGGCATTCTCAAAAGCTAACAGCCGAAACATACAGTCTTTCATCTCATCAGGTAAATCTGCTTGATCTTTTATAGCTTGAGACAGTCGATCAATAAAAGCATTATATGGTTCTGAAACTCCTTGTCGAACAGCTGCGAATGGAGATGACCTTTTCCCTTCAGGAATCTGTAGAAGAGCCTGGTGAGCTAGATGTTGTGACATTTGATGAAAAATTGAAGGAAAAGTCACCTGCACGTTAGTGGTGGCATATGGGCCTTGACCTGTTAGCATATCTACAGTCACAGCATAGAATGGATCATTCTGATCACATTGATGCTTATTTAATTCAGCAATTGCAAGTTGTTTCCATGTTCTTTCCCAAATTATATATTGCGAAGGAGTCAGCAGAAGTGAAGCAATATTCTGACAATCAGCAGGAGCCATCAAATCTGCTGTAAATATATATTTTATAATGTTCTTTGCTGCTTCTGATTTTAGTCCATAAGTAGTTACTGTCTGTTTTGCTTGTTGTAAAATTTTCCAATCATGTGGTTCCCACTTCCCAGCTCCACCATCAATAACCACAGGGCAAGCTAAAGATCCAGCTGTTTTCCAATCTCCTTCTAAAATAGCATCTCGAATTACTCCAGTCCATCGTCGTTGCACAGGATCAAGGTTAGATACTGTAGTGTGATAAGATGGAAGTTGTTGTGTAGCCAGAACTGTATTTGTTGTAGCTGCTGTTGGTGGTGGTGGCAGTGGTGGTGCAGAAGGAATTGCAGGGCCTGTATTAGAATGCCGCCAAGTGGTAGATTTTTAAAGAGTCCTTTTTTATCGCAGCACTGGGATGCAACTCCTCCAGTTTTTTCATTAGTTGATGTAACAGTTTATCGTTTTCTAGGTCATCTGCAGCAGGAGCTGCTGGAGGCGTGTTACTGCCAGAGTTATTAGCTGACGATGATGAAGAGGAGGAACCAGAAACCGGAAGAGGTGGATATGCTCGTGGGGGCCACCTAGATCCACCTTGCTCCGCCTCCTCTTTCTTAACGTCCTCCATCTTAGAAACAGTCTCTTTCACTTCCGTTTTATTCTCAGTTGAAACCGGAACTGCACTGCTCGTACCCCCCCTTCCACACGAGCTATGACTTCCGCTGCAGAAGGAGCAACAGGAGCTGACATACCACGAACTGGCAACTTAGTAACATCAAAGCCAAAAAATTTCGCCACTGGACGATGTGGAGTGGCTGCTGCTTTGTTCACCCCTGTGTTATCTGATTCTAACGCCTCTATTGCTGCAGTGGCGACCTTCCACTCAGCTTTCATCTCTTGTAAAGCAGTAATCACTTCCCACCACACCGATCCAAGTCCCTTTGCTTTCTTTCCTGCTTTTCCACCCTTTATAGTAAATTTCCACAGTAAATATCCTACTGCCCTCCACTCGGAGAGGCACTAAGACAAAGCTGTTGTTCCTGTGCCCATTGCACCAAGTCTTTTAACTTGGACTGACTCACATCACTGCCTCTCTTAGAGAGTATACTTGTGAGGAGCCTTATCGCTGCTACCACTTCTCGTGCCATAGCAGCTTACCTTCGCAGAGGACAGCCTGCAGAACTGTCTCCTAACTCCAGAAGTGCATCTATGCACCGGCTTCTGTGTTTCCCTGCGCCGCCTTTATCCGAAGTTCTCCGCTCATCGCCACGTCTTGGTCGATGTTTTGAGAAAAAGGCCGCCCCCGTCCCTGTTCGGGCGCCAATTTGTCGACGGATAAGCCCGGGTATCAAGAATAACACCAATATGGTTTGCCAGCTTGATCCAATTTTATTAAGCACAGAGCATCTTATATACTATTAAGGCGTGATCGCATACAGCTAAACAATCTGTGAGTGGTTCTAAGCTACTGTCCACACAATATAACTCATATTTCATTGGTACAACGCGAGAAACACACGCAGGAAGCACAAGCCTATGGACCTCCTACTCAATGTTTCAACTTCATTCCATATATCTAGTTAAGGAATTTGCTAAAACAATTGCTCTCTATGCAGTGGCAAGCCAGAGAAGAACATTGAACAGTAAGTTCTTTACACAGGGGCAGCTAGCAGAGAGTTACTCATGTCTGTATCAAGGACCAGGTGGCCGTTATCTTTCAAAAACTTCTTCACAACCAGAGATGGAGAAGTAAGAGAAGGGAAGCAAGAAAGAAGCGTGACATACCCATTTCCAATGAAGGATACATGCTACAGCTAAGAAGAGGCAAAACAGCATTGCTGCTCCTTTATCAACTGCCCAGGCTACCTGGCTGGGCAACAGGGAGCCGTTTATCTCTCTTGGGGTCCTTGCAGGCGTGAGCTGAAGGACAGTGAAATGCAGGCTTGGGCCACACACAAGCTCAAGATGCTTCTGAATTCGTTTGGGTCTGACTGGCAACAACGATCATCTTTGGATCAGCTGTCACATCCCTGTAGGAGGAAAATGTCACTGGTCAGCTGGCTGGGGTTCCTCCATCTTCTGATGTCTGACGTACACCTCGGGGCACAGACGGCCATCCATAAGTAGTCACCCCCCTGCAACTTGCAGCATTATACTTGTCAGCCCACCACAGTAGCCGAGCGGTTGGGTGCTACTAGCCCACTGCAAACAAGGTCAAACACATCAGCTCGTGCCACAAACTATCGTGTTCTACTTCACAACCGGAGCAAGCTAGGAGTGTACCCGTCAGCTACCGTGGCTCCACAGATGAGCGGCCGTTCAGGAAGCTCCTCCCCAGCAGCTCAGCTGTTGGTACTCATGTGTCCACACGATGAGCAAAGTTAAGGCCTTGGGTTTACCTCTTCCACACCGTCTTCAACACACCAGAGTGTGCGCTTTGAGTAAGTCTTTATTTTACTTCTCAGTAGTTTTGTTTTTAAAATAAACAACTGTTTTAAGCCACTATGCCCTGGTACAGCCTCATTGCTCACTTGGGTTCACTGCTGCAGCCCATCAGCACCTGGGCTTCCAGCACTAAGCAAAGCATCACTTTCTGCCCTTTATTCTGCTTGGCAGATCTGTTAGGCTATGCTGACCTACAAGAGAGAAATGCCAAATATAAAAGGGATTAAAGAGCTGGGCACTGGAACTGTGCCCCTGTGCTGCCAAAAATACTGGAAGCTTAATCAGAGCTCAGCAACGTGAAGCTCAGTCTAAGGGATTTTTAGGAGTCTAGGCTGAACAAGCGAGACAGAGCCCAGGCGCATGTACCGGGATGAAAAGGATTCACTGCTTCAGACAGGGCACTGCTTAAGGAAGAGGAGGAGGAGGAGAAGCGCAACAGGACTGCAAGAGCATTCCAGTGATAAAAGCCCTGGTGGGTCACATGTAACTAGGTTTCATTACATAATCTTACGCAGCCTCCTTCTGGGGTCTTACAACAGTGCCGAGGGTCGCAGTCTACCCTGGACCCTTTCTGACAACAAGGGGAACCTAACAATTGTCTATCTGTTGCTAAAATAAAATACAGTCAAGTATTAACAAAGAAAATTCATCACGTGTCTTCAGAAATCAGTCCCACATCGCTGGGTGTCCCCAAAACAAGCAACCAAACTGAAGACCAATTCTTCAGAGTTATCCACCAAATACCAAAGACTTTCAATACCTCCCTTTGGAGGAAGAAATCTTTGATGGCCTGAGTCTGGAACAAACGTGCTTGATACGTAAGGAGACTTGTTCGAACAGAATGAAAGTGAATGCTAGTGGCACACCTGTTGCATTTAGGGTGAGAATAAGTCTGGTAAGAGATAAATCTCCTTGCGTCCTAGCCGGTCCTCAGAATTTAGAGAGATACAAAGAGTACAGTTTATTTTTATGAAACATCTACACATTCTTTAAGCTTGCCTAAGATAAATGCACAAACTGCAGGATGGCTCTATAGCTCCACACAAAAGAAAAAAGATTGCAATCACACACACTTAGTTCCCAGGTATACACTTGGCATAGCCCAGGGAAATCTTACCAAAAAATGTCCCTCTTGGAAGGGTGGGGGTGTGCGGCGGAGAGCACAAACCTATCAATCTGTCCCTCCAATTTGGTGTCGGATTATCGTCCCTCCAAGTTAGCTACAAACTCAGGGTAGTATTTATCTTGTGTGAGTGGGTGGGACTGTAGTCAAGCCATTATCTTTTGAGTAACGACACAGTACGTTCCTTGGTGCAAGGGGAACCACTGGTTTTGGGGGGAAGAAGAGGGAGGATGAGAAACAAGGCCAGCTTGTTGCATGGGGTGCTGCAGGGTTTTGTTAGAAAGAAAGGAGGATGAGCAACAAGGCCAGCAGGCTACTGCAAAAATCATCCCTTCGGAGAAAAGGGTAGAGCAGGAGATAAATCTGTCCTTGAGAGGAGTGAAAGAACGGGACCACGCGGCCTACACCTCGCTTCGCATTCCTCCTTGGCGCCACCACAAACGCAAATCACTGGACCTCCGTCGCGTCCCGTGCCCACCCCGGGCTCCCTGCGCCAAGGAAATATGCGTGCTTGACAGATTTCTCACTGTTTTGCTTTTCCCACGCTTCCAACACCTAACACCACCATTTCACAGACTCAGTACAGGCATGGCTAGCTCTAGTCTCTCTACACTTGGGAAAGACTGCGGGGGTCTCACTGTCAACAGCAGACACGTGAGTAGGACGTGTTGGGTATGACCACTTCCTTCCCTAGGCAGCGTGGGGTAAAGGAAAGCACAAGAAAAAGTACAACAGCACACCCTAAGAGATCAGGGGTTTGCTTGTTCTCTTAGGGGACTGTTTTCCCTAAGGAAGAATGACCTCCAGACATTACAGTGAAACAAGTTGTTCTGAGAAGTAAGAATTCCTTCCAGCTGGTGCTGGTACTGATCTCTTCCTCGACTCTAAAGAAGAGAACACCGAGCAAACGGTGCCAAGTCCCAGAGATGAGGTGGTTTAGGGAGAATTCAGGAAGTATCCAGAGACTGCTGACAGGTAGCTGTGCTTTACCCTCTCCAAACAACAGCCGCTCTTGCAGGGCTGCACCCAAGGACTTCCTCCTCCTCACCCAATAAAGCTGTCTTTGCTGATGGCTGTCAAACACTTCCAGTGCTGTTCCCAGCAGCGACAGCTTTCTTAGCAAGAGACTCCCTGAGCACCGTTAGCCTGTACGCTGCTAGCTCCGAGGGACTCCAAGTGCTCAGCTATGCCTGCAAGAACCCCAAGAAGTAACTGCGGGGGACCTGAAAGCATTTCTGACCACTGTGCTTGCAAGTCAAGCGCACCTCCAGTAAAAGACAGGGAACGTGCGGCTCTTCTCTGCCTGTCTCCCGGGGCTGCTGCTGGCTGTCTCCTGTCGCACGGTCTGTGTTCAGCAGTGACTCGTAGCTGCTGAAATACCCTGCCCTAGGGATGACAGCTCACCTTTCTTTCCAGCAGTTACATTACCTATTCTAAGGTTATTTGGGTTGGTTTGCTTCAAATATTCAGCAGAGAAGAAAGCACGTCTTTCATTTTGGCAGGAAAGAGGGAGGGCAGAGAGCACAAGCCCAACAGCGGCAGGCGGAAGAGGTTTCCTTCCTTAGGCCCAGGGCCTCAGGGCATTTTGCTCTGCAAACCCAGGAAGGGAGAATGGCCACCAGATTTTGACGTTTTGAAAGGTGGGGCCTCCTGTGTCACAAGCTGGAAATACAGAGCACTCAACCCACCCTCCTAAGTGCAGGAATCCAAGACCACAGAAACTCTGTACAAAGTAGTTTCCACGGGGCTCAGAGAGCTCTACGCAGCATCACAGAAAGCCAGGCGGGAAACAGTTACATACATCACCCAGCCGACATCCCTGCAACGCTGACAGCGCACCCCGTTAAGGGTGCAGAACGATGGGGTCTCCACACAGCAGGCTGTGGGAGCTTCTGAAGGACTCCTCCGAGATGAAGAACAATTCCCAGCCGACACACAATTCACACTGACCTTTCAAATGGACGAAGCCACAAAAGCGCCTTGATAGAGGAGCTCTCACGGCAACCAGGCACTTTGCAGATGCTCCTGAATCCGAAGTGATCCTACTCTTACCGAGCACTGCAGCAATAGCCGTCCAGCAGGCACAGCCTCCAAATGTGGAAGGGCACAACTGCGCAATGTACACAGATTGCAGCAGCCTCCTGAATTATGCCTAAACTCCATCAGTGTTGCAGGTCCCAGTCAAGAAAAAAGCAGCAAAATTAAGGAAGAAGAGAGGGCAGTCTGGACAGCACGACTTGTCCTGCTCCATGGTCAGGGTGGCACCTTCATTTAGGACTAAGGCCTTGAAGAAGAGCTAAAAGATTGAGAACTCAGAGAGAAAATCACCCAGCACCAGACAGGTGGATAATTGCCCCAGAAGCAAAAACTGAAGGAAAAGGTAAAGGTGGTACGGGGAGATCGTGACCACTGACTCAATTGGACAAAAGGATTAACGCACCCCATTCCCCCTCAGAGCACACGTGGAACCCATGCTCCACCTTTTCCTCGTCTCTCATGCAAATGAGATTGTGGAATATCTACCTGTCTTGGTCTCATATGCAAATCGGCCAACGAGATGAACTTCAAATGCAACAGCAAACTTTGCTGGGTGTGCACCCACCACCCCAGCTTACGGACCCGGGGTGGTGATCCAGATTCTTTAGCACTCTTCGCCCTCCCCTTGCCCTTGCCCGTCCCCTTCTTTCTTATAGATTTATCAGTGAGAGGCCACATCCCTTATGGTCCTTTCCCAAGCTTGTTTCTCCTGCAATTCAAGCATGTTTTAACGGCTCCTTTGGTGTTGTTTCACCTTAATGTAAGAGGAGCTGTGGTGGTGCAATTCCTACCCCTCCCTGCCGTCCTTGTTGGGCTGCTTGGTGCCAGGTGTGATTCCATCCACATTCCCCCGAGCCATACACCAATCTATGGAGATAAGGACTGAATAACCTTGAGGAGCCTGGCTCCTGCCCCCCTCTGATTGCTCGGAAAAGGTTATAATGGCCCATCATCTCCTGATGGCCTGACACCCCTGTGCCTGGGATGTGGTCAGATGGAACAATAACAGGGTTGCATATTATTCAAATTCTTGTGCAACTGCCGGAAGGCACCAGATAGCATTTGACAAAAGTCAGTCATCTTGGACCCTATAAACTGGGACCACCAGAGAGGCCCTTTGAGCTCTCCTGGATCGCAGCGGCCTGTGACCAGCATCTCCCCTGAGCTGGGACGCCTCTCAGGTATCGTCTGCTCCAGACGGAAGGCCAGGGCGAAGTCCCCCCGCTCGAGTCTCAATTATCGCCCGTTGAGGAATGCCAAGGCATCGTGAGTATTTGCTCTAAACTCGAGAGGGAAATTTTCTTTGAGCTAGCTTCTATTTCACCTGTTTATTGGTGGGTGTGCGTGTGTGTGGGTACGTACCCTTACCCTTGTTCTTGTGTGCTTGTCCATTTTGTGTTCATTTTACCGAACCCAAACCCCTTTGTTTCTGTATGTATATGTCTGGTTTGTGTATGCACATGTACATATGTGTATAAATTATGGTACCATTAAGTAAGTTAGAGTGAATCTTGTCATTTTAGAATCTGAATAAGTTGCTTTTCTGTCTGAGTTATTTTGTATTGACAAATAGTAGTTAGTTATTAATAAATCTAGATTATTTTTCTAAATTTTTACTCTGTCAATACTTTCATCCATGACAGGAGCGGATCACAAAATCTTTATGACTCCCTGGGCTCCCAGTCTGGGTCGTAGCAGTACATTTGGCTGAATTCTTAATCTACGTGGTACTTCATAATCAAGGTAAAAACTCCTCTCCCCAGTAACCCTGCTGCAGCACGTAACACCAAACACGCTGATGCTACTTGCTAAACATGGGCCGGCTACCAAAATCTCTTTAAACAGCGGACCGTGGACCTTGTCCGAGCTAAACCCCTTGGTATCAATCTTCCATCGTTTCCTGCTCTGCTGAAAACGGGGCGTTTCAAAGATAGAGCTTGCCAGGAGGGGCAGAGAGGGCAAAGGCTTTTCCATCCATGTCCTGAAGCCCATGTAAAGGTGGGAGGGCAGAAGGGTGCCTCTTCATCTTTGTCAGCCCATCAAATGGAAATGCTGTGCTTGCACTCAGAGGTGCAGGAAAGCTTGTGTAGCTCTGCCACAAGGACTGTAACAAGGCTGGTCCACTTAGGGGTTCACTCAGGAAGAGCTCCTGCTCTTCCAAGTCGTGACCTGCCCTAATCCGGATCTAGAGAGTCTTTGATTGCGTTGTTTAGGGAGATTTACAGGTGTCTTCCTGTACATCCTAGAAAACTTGGTTTTCATCATATTTTCCTGAAAACTTTGGAATACCATTTCCATTCTTAAAAAACTTCCTAGACGCTGTGCATTTTTCTGGCAGGCTTTTCATTCCAGGGTCTCTCTCCAAGCTGGACAGGGAAATCATTTATTCTAATAAGTGATTTATTTATTTTATCTAATAAATGATTTGTTTATTCTATCACATTCAGGGATGGTGACTCCACCCCTCCCCTGGGCAGCCTGTTCCACTCTCTGACCCGTCTTTCTGTGAAAATTGTCTTCCTACTGTCCACCCTGACCCTCCCCTGTTGCAGTTTAAAGCCATTCCCTCTTGTTCTGTTGCCAATCCCCTGTGAGAAGAGACCAGCACCAACCTCTCTGCAATGTCCTTTCAGGGAGCTGTGGAGAGTGATGAGGTCTCCCCTCAGCCTTCTCTTCCTCACACTGAACAGTCCCAGCTCCTTCAGTCTCTCCTCACAGGGTTTATTCTCCAGGCCCTTCCCCAGCCTCGTTGCCCTCCTCTGCACTCGCCCCAGCACCTCGAGATCTCTCTCCTACTGAGGTGACCCAAACTGGACACAATGCTCAAGGTGTGGCCTCACCAGTGCAGAGCACAGGGGGACTGTCACCTCCCTCCTTCTGCTGGTCACACTAGTGCTGATACAAGCCAGGATGCCCTTGGCTTGCTTGGCCACCCGGGCACACTGCTGGCTCATGGTCAGCTGCTTGTCAATTAGAACCCCCTGATCCTTCTCTTCCAGACAGCTCCAGCCACACCTCCCCAAGCCTGTAGCCATGCAGGGGGTTGTTGTGGCCCACGCGCAGGACCTGGCACTTGGCCCTGTTGAAGCTCATCCTGTTAACGTTGGCCACCGATCCAATCTATCCAATTCTCTCTGTAGAGCCTCCCTGTCCTCATGCAGATAGACACTCCCGCTTCACTTGGTGCCACCTGTGTCCTTATCAAGATCAGTAATGAAGATGTTAAACAGAAACGGTCCCAACACCGAGCCCCGAGGAACACCACTTGTGACCGGCTGCCAGCTGGATTTAGCTCCACTGACCGCCACTCTCTGGGACCGTCCATCCAGCCAGTGCTTGGCCCGGCAGACCGTTTGCTCCTCCAGGCCATGAGCAGCCAGTTTTTCTATGAGAATTCTATGGGGAACTGTGTCCAATGCTTTTCAAAAATCCAGGAAGACAATATCTACCTGGATATGAGCTTTTCCCTCGTCCAATAGTCAGGTCATCTTGTCAAAGAAGGAGATGAGGTTTGTCAGGCAGGACCTGCCTTTCATAAACCCATGCTGACTAGGCCTGATCCCCCAGTCGCCCATTCTATGTCTTAGGCTAATTTAGGCTAATGTTAAACTCTAACATACACAAGAATCAAATGGCAGCCTCGATGTCTCAACCCAGAGGAAGAATATCTATCAACTCAGCAGAGCACCAGCAATCCAGGCGGCGTCTGGAATGCGATGATGATAACGTCCTTCTCCAAGTGATAGAGAAGCCGAGGAGGAGAGGTGCTGTGCTGGTGGACCTTGTTCTCAGCAACAAGGACGGGGTGGTGGGGAGTGTACAGCTCAAGGACAGCCTTGGCTCCAGTGACCGTGAACCGGTGGAGTTTGAGATCCCTAGGTCAGCGAGGAGGACGCACAGCAAGCTCGCTGCCCTGGGCTTCAGGAGAGCAGACTTTGGCCTCTTCAGGGATCAGCTTGGCAGAGTAGTGTGGGATAAAACCCTGAGGGAAGAGGGGCCCAAGAAAGCTGGTTAGTATTCAAGGATCACCTCCTCCGAGCTCAGCAGTGGTGCGTTGGGTGGCTGCAGGCTGCGAGGAAGGGACGGGTGAGGAAGGAGGAGCAGAAGCTTTGTCCTCTACATCAAGAAAGAGTGTGTGGAGAGGTGTCTCTGAAGAATAGTCACGAGCAGCTTGAAAGCTTATGGGCAAGAATCAGAGACCGAGGCGACAAAGGGAACCTTGTGGTTGGTGGTTACTACAGGCCGCCCAATCAAGGGGAGACTGTTGGCAAAGTCTTGTTACTGCAGCGGCAGGAGGCATCGTGCTCACAGGCTCTCGTCCTGCTGGGGGACTTCAACCACCCTGCCATCTGCTGGAAAAGCAGCACAGCAGGCAGCCTAGAGGCAATCCAGAAGACTCCTGGAATGCACTGGGGATAACTTCTTCAGCCAGGTGATAGAGAGCCCCAGCAGAAGGGATGCGATACGGGACCTGCTGGTCACCAACGCAAGTGAGCGAATGGGTGACGTCCGGATGGGAGGCAGCCTGGGCTGCAGTGATCATGCCCTGGTGGAGTTCTCAGCCCTGAGGGATATGGGTCAGTCAGAGAGTAAAGTCAGGAATCTGAAGTTTAGGAAAGCAAACTTCCAGCTCCTCAGGGAGTTAAGTCAATAAAGACGCCCTGGGAAACTGCCCTCAGGGACAAGGGAGCAGAACAGAGCTGGCAGATCTTTAAGGACACTTTCCACCGAGCGCAAGAGCTCTCCATGCCCAGGTGTAAGCCTGCAGGAAAGGAAGGCAAGAGACCAGCATGGCTGAGTTGAGACCTGCTGGTCAGACTAGAGGGCAAGGAGGAAATGCCCGGGCAGTGGAAACAGGGACCCCGTATCCTGGGGAGAGCCTTGTGCTGCTGCATGGGGAGCAAGCCCAGAATTCAAAGCAATCCCAAGAATCCCAGCCAGGTGGAGGTTGGAAGGCACCTCTGGAGGTCATCTGGGCCAACCCTCCTGGCTCAAACATGGCCGCCCAGTGCTAGTTGCCCAGGACCGGTTCCACACGGAGCCCATAGGCCCAGGAGGAGCCACAGACACCCTCCGGCTAGCATAGCCCAAGGAAACGGATCTCACCCATCCCCGACGCCCCTCTGCCACCAAACTGTCCCCACAGGCCTTAGGGCCCAGATCAGTTGGGAGGAAAACTTGGGCTGAGCACCAGGAGAAAAGGGTGAAAGCATCACAGTAGGGGATAACGATGCCAGACAGATTTTTAGTGACAGTTAGACTCTTTCTCACATTTTCACGTCTTTATTTTCTGGGAGAGCTACGTTTCAGTCCTGAGCAGAGCCTTCTGCTCTCGGTGGGCGTCAGCAGAGGCCCAGCTGCTGGCCCGGGCCTCCTTTCACCAGCTGCCCCTGCGGCCTGCTTCCAGCATCAGGAGTACCGTGGCTTCTTGGCAGGTGAGGGACAGTCCATGGACCTACGACTGGCCTTTCTCTTCAGAGCGCGCCGGGGCCCCTGACGTGAGCTGCCCCTTGCCCGCCCGGGAGCAGAGTCAGGTGCCGCAGCCTCCCCCGGCTCCCCCTGCAGCTCTTCTTGCTGCCCAGGGATGGGAGCGGGGGGGCAGCTGGGCCCTCCCTGAAGAGCAGCCGTCGAGGTGCCCGGCAGTTCCTCTGTGTCTGCTGTGGCAGCGGTGGCAGAGGGGGCTGGTCCGGGCTCAGGAGTCCCACCTGGGGAGGGAACAGCACTGGTGCTGGCCACGGGGCTGATCTCCCGGGCCCCTTGGGAGGCAGGAGGATGGCTGCTGGCCACGAGGCTGAGGTCCTGGCCTGTTCGGGAAACAGAATCAATGCTGGCCACGGGGTTCTGCTCCTGCCCCCCTCTAGAGGCACCCCAGCTGGTGCTGGCCATGGTGCTCTGCACCCATTCCCTTCTGCAGACACCCCAGTCGTTGCTGGCCAGGGGGCTTCTCTCCTGTTGCCTTCTGGAGGCAACCCCGCTGGTGCTGGCCATAGTGCTCCGCACCCATTCCCTTTGGCAGACACCCCAGTCGTTGCTGGCCAGGGGGCTCCTCTCCTGTTGCCTTCTGGAGGCAACCCCGCTGGTGCTGGCCATAGTGCTCCGCACCCATTCCCTTCGGCAGACACCCCAGTCGTTGCTGGCCAGGGGGCTCCTCTCCTGTTGCCTTCTGGAGGCAACCCCGCTGGTGCTGGCCATAGTGCTCCGCACCCATTCCCTTCGGCAGACACCCCAATCGTTGCTGGCCAGGGGGCTCCTCTCCTGTTGCCTTCTGGAGGCAACCCCGCTGGTGCTGGCCATAGTGCTCCGCACCCATTCCCTTTGGCAGACACCCCAGTCGTTGCTGGCCAGGGGGCTCCTCTCCTGTTGCCTTCTGGAGGCAACCCCGCTGGTGCTGGCCATAGTGCTCCGCACCCATTCCCTTCTGCAGACACCCCATTTGTTGCTGGCCAGGGGGCTCCTCTCCTCTTGCCTTCTGGGGGCACCCCTGCTGGTGCTGGCCATGGTCCTCCGCTCCCATGCCTCTCTGGAGGAACCCCAGCTGCTGTTGGCCACGGGGGTCCGCTCCTGTCTCCATGGCGAAGAACCCCAGCTGTTGCTGGCCACAGGGCTCCGCTCCTGTCTCCCTCTGAACGCACCCCACCTGGTGCTGGGACTGGCCACGGGTCTGCAGTCCCATCCCCCTCGGGAGGCACCCGAGCTGGTGCTGGCCATGTGGCTCCGCTCCCATTGTCCCCAGGAGGATCCCCATCTGGATGCACTTGGTTCTGTCAGTCTGTAAGGTGGCTGATTTCGGGCACTGCCCAAGAATGCCTGAGGTGTTTGTCTTATCAGGAACTCTTGATAGTCCTCCCCCGTCAGCGAGTGCAGGATGGATGTCAACCTCCCCCTGCAGAGGGGGGACTCAGGTCTGATGTCTGCCCACCGCTGGATACAGCTGAAGCAGAAGCTGTGCAGACACGGCATGGTCAAGGCTGCGTTGTCCAAGGTGTTCAGGCATATTGGGCAGTTGACCTGCGAGGCTGAGGACATGCTCAGAACGTGCTGCGGTGCACTGACGAGGTCTGGTGGGGATGCACGAGGACTCCTCTGCAAGCAGGCAGGCTGTCCCACTAGAAGAAGAGGCAGAGAGGCCGCAGTGAGTGGCCGGCACAGGGAGGGGTGGAGAGAAGCCCAGGTGCCTCCAGAAGCAAACCCGCCCAGCTCCCCAGGGTGAAGTTTCTCCGCACAACTCACCTCTGCAGCGAGTGCACGTCCCAGGTGCCCCGGATGCCTGAGCCAGGCAGGGCCGGGGACAAACCTGCAGTGGCTCTGGGGATGGGCACTGAGAGCTGCAGCCCCCAGTTCCCAGGGCACAAGCCCAGCACCGAGCCAAAAGCTTGATCCACGCTCCAAGCCTCGCCAAATCACTCAGCTGGAGTGAAGCTGCAATCTGCCTCGGGGGGTCTGAGAGCCCGAATATAAGCAGTGAGGGCCATGATGTCACAGAGCGGGCTTTGTGATGTCACAGAGCGTGGCTGGGTGATGTCACAGAGCAGGGATGGGTGATGTCACAATGGGCTGCTCCTGCCTGCAGCGCTTCACCCAGCAGCCCTGTGCCCCCGGCACACGCCTCAGGCCGTACCCCAACGCCACTGCCCGCTCCATCCCCCACGTCTTCTGTTCCGTGCTTGGCATCAGAGCTTCAAGCCAGCCACCGAGGCCTTGGCCGTGGCTTCCCGGGGCACCGTCAGGTCGCTCTGGCCTGAGGTGACTCTTTCTCCAGGCACACACAGAGCACTCCTGGGCAGCCCAGCACAAGAAGTAGGAGCCCAGAACACAGCCCTCTACATGTGGCCTCACCAGTGCCGAATCCCTTGGAGGAGCAGCTCCCTCCACCGGTGGCAGAACTTTGCCGGAGGCAGCCCAGGGTGCCTTTAGACATCTTGGTGGCAAGGCCCCAGTGCCAGCTCCCGTTCAACGTTGTGTCCACCGGGACCCCCAGGTCCTCCTCTGGAAAGCTGCTTTCCCGACCGCTGGCCCCCAGCGTGTCCTGATTCATGGAGCTGTTCCTTCCCAGCCACAGGACTCTGCACTTTTTGTTGAACCGTGTGAGCTTCCCTTCAGCCCAATTCTCCAGCCTTCCAGAGATGGAGAAGTAAGAGAAGGGAAGCAAGAAAGAAGCGTGACATACCCATTTCCAACGAAGGATACATGCTACAGCTAAGAAGAGGCAAAACAGCATTGCTGCTGCTTTGCCAACTGCCCAGGCTACCTGGCTGGGCAACAGGGAGCCGTTTATCTCTCTTGGGGTCCTTGAGGGGTGAGCTGAAGGACAGTGAAATGCAGGCTTGGGCCACACGGTCCTGCAGCACCTCGTTTGGCCTTTTCCCAGAACGACACAGCAAAGGCTTCTCACTCTGGTTTGGGTGTCTGAGTGCCAACACAATACTCCCCATCCACGGCATGCAGGTCTGTGTGCTCTTGGAAGCAGCTATCATATTTCTATTTTTTCCCCCAGATATCACATGTGTACCTAAAATGGTCTGTAGAAAGAAGAAAACAGGCCACTTCAGAAACTCTGAGGTAAAAGGCAAGCACTGCAGACTCTGCTGCCCCATCAGACACCCCCATGCAGTTACATTCATCCCACACGCCCTGTCAAACCTCTAAGGCACGCAGACAACCACCGCTTCACCACGTCCCCTGCAGGCCCCCTGCTATGTGGCTTGGGGCATATTCTGGTTATTTCCTATTCCGGCAGCTCCGCTCCCCAGTAGAGCCCCCGTAAGACCTCACAGCAATGAAGACGCAGAGCAGCAGGCCCTGCAGAATCCTCCTTTGGAAGTTCACGGCTACGGCAGGCAAGTGCTGGTCAGGACAGGGACAAAGCGGCAGAACTCAACACTGAGCCAACCTGTGAGCTGTCAGAGGTCAAAGTCTTAGTGTGCCAACTACAACACGGACTGGGTGTGCCTACACGCTCATAGCACACGTGGTTCTCACTGCTGCTGCTCACTGACTACTAAGTGCATCCGAGATCCCTGACGGGCACGTTATAGCAAACAATACCAAAGGGAACCAACAGTCCAAAGCAGGCAGGACAGTAAGGTGCTCGATGAGCAGGAGGACTGATGGAGCCTGGTTCTGTCTACGTTTGGACCCCAGACAGCGTCCCTTCATCCCAGCAACAACAGACCCCCTTCACCACAGCTGTGCGGGGAAGACAGACAGATGCCAGAAAGCTCAAGATGCTTCTGAATTAGTTTGGGTCTGACTGGCAACAACGATCATCTTTGGATCAGCTGTCACATCCCTGTAGGAGGAAAATGTCACTGGTCAGCTGGCTGGGGTTCCTCCATCTTCTGATGTCTGACGTACACCTCGGGGCACAGACGGCCACCCATAAGTAGTCACCCCCCTGCAACTTGCAGCATTATACTTGTCAGCCCACCACAGTAGCCGAGCGGTTGGGTGCTACTAGCCCACTGCAAACAAGGTCAAACACATCAGCTCGTGCCACAAACTATCGTGTTCTACTTCACAACCGGAGCAAGCTAGGAGTGTACCCGTCAGCTACCGTGGCTCCACAGATGAGCGGCCGTTCAGGAAGCTCCTCCCCAGCAGCTCAGCTGTTGGTACTCATGTGTCCACACGATGAGCAAAGTTAAGGCCTTGGGTTTACCTCTTCCACACCGTCTTCAACACACCAGAGTGCGCGCTTTGAGTAAGTTTTTATTTTATTTCTCAGTAGTTTTGTTTTTAAAATAAACAATTGTTTTAAGCCACTACGCACCGGTACAGCCTCATCGCTCACTTGGGTTCACTGCTGCAGCCCATCAGCACCTGGGCTTCCAGCACTAAGCAAAGCATCACTTTCTGCCCTTTATTCTGCTTGGCAGATCTGTTAGGCTATGCTGACCTACAAGAGAGAAATGCCAAATATAAAAGGGATTAAAGAGCTGGGTACTGGAACTGTGCCCCTGTGCTGCCAAAAATACTGGAAGCTTAATCAGAGCTCAGCAACGTGAAGCTAAATCTAAGGGATTTTTAGGAGTCTAGGCTGAACAAGCGAGACAGAGCCCAGGCGCATGTACCGGGATGAAAAGGATTCACTGCTTCAGACAGGGCACTGCTTAAGGAAGAGGAGGAGGAGGAGAAGCACAACAGGACTGCGAGAGCATTCCAGTGATAAAAGCCCTGGTGGGTCACATGTAACTAGGTTTCATTACATAATCTTACGCAGCCTCCTTCTGGGGTCATACAACAGCGCCGAGGGTCGCAGTCTACCCTGGACCCTTTCTGACAACAAGGGGAACCTAACAATTGTCTATCTGTTGCTAAAATAAAATACAGTCAAGTATTAGCAAAGAAAATTCATCACGTGTCATCGGGAATCAGTCCCACATCGCTGGGTGTCCCCAAGACAAGCAACCAACCTCCTTTTTGAAGTGCAAGGAGCCATGTGGTAGACAAACTGAAGACCAATTCTTCAGAGTTATCCACCAAATACCAAAGACTTTCAATACCTCCCTTTGGAGGAAGAAAACTCTGATGGCCTGAGTCTGGAACAAACGATGTCTCCCATGACTGGAGTGCAACATTTGATGACTACAAGCTCTTTAGGAGGGACAGACACGGAAGGAGAGGTGGTGGGGTGGCTCTGTATGTGAGGGACTGTTATGATTGCTTTGAGTACAAGCCTAGTGAAGACTGGGTAGAGTGCCTTTGGGTTACAATCAGGGGGAAGGCCAACAGGGCACATGTTGTAGTAGGAGTCTACTATAGGCCACCCAACCAGGACAGAGAGGTGGATGAGATATTTTATAGGCATTAAGGTGAAATCTCACGATCGCTTGCCCTTGTTCTTGTGGGTGACTTTAACTTCCCAGACATCTGCTAGAAATACAACACTGCAGAGCAGGACCAGTCTCGGAGATGCCTGGAATGTGTGGGAGACAACTTCCTGATGCAGCTGGTGAGTGAACTGACCAGAGAAGATTCCCTGCTGGATCTCCTCTTTGTCAACAGAGAAGGACTGGTGGATGATGTGGCAGTTAGAGGCTGACTAGGGCCCAGCGATCCCAAAATCGTAGTGTTCTCTATTCTTAGAGAGGCCAGGAGAGGGCTAAGCAGGGCTGACATCCTGGGCTTCAAAAGGGCTGACTTTGTCTTGTTTAGGCACCTGCTTGAAAGGATCCCCTGGGAGATGATCCTGAAGGGTACAGGGGTCCAGGAAGGCTGGGTGCTCTTTATGAAGGCAGTGTTAATGGCTCAGGAGCAGGCGGTCCCCAGGTGCTCTAAGAGAAGCCTGGCTGAACAGGCAGTTTTGGCTGCAACTCAGGGAGAAAAGGAGAGTTTACAGCTTATGGAAGAAGGCGCTAGCCACACACAGTGATTACAAAGAGGCTGTGAGGCTATGCGGGGTGAAAATCAGGAGGCCTAAAGCCCAGCTGGAAATTAATTTGGCCTCAGCAATCAAGCACAACAAGAAATGTTTCTGTAAGTATGTCAGTAGCAAAAGAAAGACCAGGGAGAGTCTCCATCCCCTGCTAGATGCAGGAGGAAACTAACGAGTGATGAGGAGAAGGCTGAGGTGCTTAATGCCTTCTTTGCCTCAGTCTTTAATAATAAGGCTAGTTGTATGGAGGGAACCCAGCCTCCTCAGCCAGAAGACATAGACACAGACTGGGTGAACGACCCCCCCGCAATCCAGGAGACAGTCAGTGATGTGCTGCATCACACAGACACACACCAGTCTATGGGACCAGATGGGAGACACCCGAGGGTGCTGAAGGAGCTGGCTGGGTGCTCGCCAAGCTGCTTTCCATCATTTACCCACAGTCCTGGCTGACCGGGGAGGTCCCGACTGATTGGAAATTGGCCAGTGTGACACCCATCTATAAGAAGGCTTGGAAGGATGATCGGGGAAATTACAGGCCTGTCAGCTTGACTTTGGGGCCTGGGAAGCTGATGGAGCAGCTCATTCTAAACACCGTCGTACAACACATGCGGGACAACCAGATGCTCAGGCCCAGTCAGCATGGGTTTAGGAAAGGCAGGTCCTGCCTGACAAACCTGATCTCCTTCTACGACAGGGCGACCTGCTTATTGGATGAGGGAAAGGCTGTGGATGTAGTTTACCTTGACCTTAGCAAGGACTTGACACCGTTTCCCACAGCATTCTCCTGGCAAAACTGGCTGCTCAAGCTTGGACAATCGCACACTTTGCTGGGTAAAAAACTGGCTGGATGACCGGGCCCAGAGAGTTGTGGTAAACGGAGTTAAATCCAGCTGGCGGCCGGTCACGAGTGGCGTCCCCCAGGGCTCGGTTTTGGGGCCACTCCTGTTTAACATCTTCATTGATGATCTGGACGAGGGGATCCAGTGCCCCCTCAGTCAGTTTGCAGACGGCACCAAGTTGGGTGAGACTGATCTGCTCGAGGGCAGGGAGGCTCTGCAGAGAGACCTGGACAGGCTGGAGCGATGGGCCAAAACAAGCTGTATGAGTTTCAGTAAGGCCAAATGCCGGGGGCTGCACTTGGGCCACAACAACCCCCAGCAGCGCTACAGGCCTGGGGAGGAGTGGCTGGAGAGCTGCCAGTCAGAGAGGGACCTGGGGGGGTTGATCGACAGCTGGATGAACGTGAGCCAGCAGTGTGCTCAGGGGGCCAAGAAGGCCAATGGTATCCTGGCTTGTGTCAGCACTGGCGTGGCCAGCAGGGACAGGGAAGGGATCTGAGCCCTGTGCTCGGCACTGGTGAGGCCGCCCCTCGATTCCTGTGTTCAGTTTTGGGCCCCTCACGCCAAAAAGGCCATTGAATGACTCGAGTGTGTCCAGAGAAGGGCAACGGAGCTGGGGCAGGGTCTGGAGCACAGGTCTGCTGGGGAGCGGCTGGGGGAACTGGGGGGGTTTAGTCTGGAGAAGAGGAGGCTGAGGGGAGACCTCCTGGCCCTCTACAGCTCCCTGCCAGGAGGGTGCAGAGAGGGGGGATGAGTCCTTTAACCTAGTAGTAAGCGACAGGACAAGAGGTAAAGGCCTCAGGTTGCAGCAGGGAAAGTTTAAGCTGGATGTCAGGAAGTATTTCCTTGCAGAAGGGGTTTTTGGGCGTTGGAATGGGCTACCCAGGGCAGGGGGGGATTCTCCGTCCCTGGAGGTAAGAGTCGGGTCGACTTAGCGCTTAAGGACGTGGTGTAGTTGGGAACTGTCAGTGTTAGGTTAATGGTTGGACTAGATGATCTTCAAGGTCCTTTCCAAGCTAGTTGATTCTGTGATTCTGTGACTCTAAAGGAGAGAACACCGAGCAAACGGTGCCAAGTCTCAGAGATGAGGTGGTTTAGGGAGAATTCAGGAAGTATCCAGAGACTGCTGACAGGTAGCTGTGCTTTACCCTCTCCAAACAACAGCCGCTCTTGCAGGGCTGCACCCAAGGACTTCCTCCTCCTCACCCAATAAAGCTGTCTTTGCTGACAGCTGTCAAACACTTCCAGTGCTGTTCCCAGCAGCGACAGCTTTCTTAGCAAGAGACTCCCTGAGCACCGTTAGCCTGTACGCTGCTAGCTCCGAGGGACTCCAAGTGCTCAGCTATGCCTGCAAGAACCCCAAGAAGTAACTGCGGGGGACCTGAAAGCATTTCTGACCACTGTGCTTGCAAGTCAAGCGCACCTCCAGTAAAAGACAGGGAACGTGCGGCTCTTCTCTGCCTGTCTCCCGGGGCTGCTGCTGGCTGTCTCCTGTCGCACGGTCTGTGTTCAGCAGTGACTCGTAGCTGCTGAAATACCCTGCCCTAGGGATGACAGCTCACCTTTCTTTCCAGCAGTTACATTACCTATTCTAAGGTTATTTGGGTTGGTTTGCTTCAAATATTCAGCAGAGAAGAAAGCACGTCTTTCATTTTGGCAGGAAAGAGGGAGGGCAGAGAGCACAAGCCCAACAGCGGCAGGCGGAAGAGGTTTCCTTCCTTAGGCCCAGGGCCTCAGGGCATTTTGCTCTGCAAACCCAGGAAGGGAGAATGGCCACCAGATTTTGACGTTTTGAAAGGTGGGGCCTCCTGTGTCACAAGCTGGAAATACAGAGCACTCAACCCACCCTCCTAAGTGCAGGAATCCAAGACCACAGAAACTCTGTACAAAGTAGTTTCCACGGGGCTCAGAGAGCTCTACCCAGCATCACAGAAAGCCAGGCGGGAAACAGTTACATACATCACCCAGCCGACATCCCTGCAACGCTGACAGCGCACCCCGTTAAGGGTGCAGAACGATGGGGTCTCCACACAGCAGGCTGTGGGAGCTTCTGAAGGACTCCTCCGAGATGAAGAACAATTCCCAGCCGACACACAATTCACACTGACCTTTCAAATGGACGAAGCCACAAAAGCGCCTTGATAGAGGAGCTCTCACGGCAACCAGGCACTTTGCAGATGCTCCTGAATCCGAAGTGATCCTACTCTTACCGAGCACTGCAGCAATAGCCGTCCAGCAGGCACAGCCTCCAAATGTGGAAGGGCACAACTGCGCAATGTACACAGATTGCAGCAGCCTCCTGAATTATGCCTAAACTCCATCAGTGTTGCAGGTCCCAGTCAAGAAAAAAGCAGCAAAATTAAGGAAGAAGAGAGGGCAGTCTGGACAGCACGACTTGTCCTGCTCCATGGTCAGGGTGGCACCTTCATTTAGGACTAAGGCCTTGAAGAAGAGCTAAAAGACTGAGAACTCAGAGAGAAAATCACCCAGCACCAGACAGGTGGATAATTGCCCCAGAAGCAAAAACTGAAGGAAAAGGTAAAGGTGGTACTGGGAGATTGTGACCACTGACCCAATTGGACAAAAGGGTTAACGCACCCCATTCCCCCTCAGAGCACACGTGGAACCCATGCTCCACCTTTTCCTCGTCTCTCATGCAAATGAGATTGTCGAATATCTACCTGTCTTGGTCTCATATGCAAATCGGCCAACGAGATGAACTTCAAATGCAACAGCAAACTTTGCTGGGTGTGCACCCACCACCCCAGCTTACGGACCTGGGGTGGTGATCCAGATTCTTTAGCACTCTTCGCCCTCCCCTTGCCCTTGCCCGTCCCCTTCTTTCTTATAGATTTATCAGTGAGAGGCCACATCCCTTATGGTCCTTTCCCAAGCTTGTTTCTCCTGCAATTCAAGCATGTTTTAACGGCTCCTTTGGTGTTGTTTCACCTTAATGTAAGAGGAGCGGATCACAAAATCTTTATGACTCCCTGGGCTCCCAGTCTGGGTCGTAGCAGTACGTTTGGCTGAATTCTTAATCTACGTGGTACTTCATAATTAAGGTAAAAACTCCTCTCCCCAGTAACCCTGCTGCAGCACGTAACACCAAACACGCTGATGCTACTTGCTAAACATGGGCCGGCTACCAAAATCTCTTTAAACAGCGGACCGTGGACCTTGTCCGAGCTAAACCCCTTGGTATCAATCTTCCATCGTTTCCTGCTCTGCTGAAAACGGCGCGTTTCAAAGATAGAGCTTGCCAGGAGGGGCAGAGAGGGCAAAGGCTTTTCCATCCATGTCCTGAAGCCCATGTAAAGGTGGGAGGGCAGAAGGGTGCCTCTTCATCTTTGTCAGCCCATCAAATGGAAATGCTGTGCTTGCACTCAGAGGTGCAGGAAAGCTTGTGTAGCTCTGCCACAAGGACTGTAACAAGGCTGGTCCACTTAGGGGTTCACTCAGGAAGAGCTCCTGCTCTTCCAAGTCGTGACCTGCCCTAATCCGGATCTAGAGAGTCTTTGATTGCGTTGTTGAGGGAGATTTACAGGTGTCTTCCTGTACATCCTAGAAAACTTGGTTTTCATCATATTTTCCTGAAAACTTTGGAATACCATTTCCATTCTTAAAAAACTTCCTAGACGCTGTGCATTTTTCTGGCAGGCTTTTCATTCCAGGGTCTCTCTCCAAGCTGGACAGGGAAATCATTTATTCTAATAAGTGATTTATTTATTTTATCTAATAAATGATTTGTTTATTCTATCACATTCAGGGATGGTGACTCCACCCCTCCCCTGGGCAGCCTGTTCCACTCTCTGACCACTCTTTCTGTGAAAATTGTTTTCCTACTGTCCACCCTGACCCTCCCCTGTTGCAGTTTAAAGCCATTCCCTCTTGTTCTGTCGCCAATCCCCTGTGAGAAGAGACCAGCACCAACCTCTCTACAATGTCCTTTCAGGGAGCTGTGGAGAGTGATGAGGTCTCCCCTCAGCCTTCTCTTCCTCACACTGAACAGTCCCAGCTCCTTCAGTCTCTCCTCACAGGGTTTATTCTCCAGGCCCTTCCCCAGCCTCGTTGCCCTCCTCTGCGCTCGCCCCAGCACCTCGAGATCTCTCTCCTACTGAGGTGACCCAAACTGGACACAATGCTCAAGGTGTGGCCTCACCAGTGCAGAGCACAGGGGGACTGTCACCTCCCTCCTTCTGCTGGTCACACTAGTGCTGATACAAGCCAGGATGCCCTTGGCTTGCTTGGCCACCCGGGCACACTGCTGGCTCATGGTCAGCTGCTTGTCAATTAGAACCCCCTGATCCTTCTCTTCCAGACAGCTCCAGCCACACCTCCCCAAGCCTGTAGCCATGCAGGGGGTTGTTGTGGCCCACGCGCAGGACCTGGCACTTGGCCCTGTTGAAGCTCATCCCGTTAACGCTGGCCACCGATCCAATCTATCCAATTCTCTCTGTAGAGCCTCCCTGTCCTCATGCAGATCGACACTCCCACTTCACTTGGTGCCTCCTGTGTCCTTATCAAGATCAGTAATGAAGATGTTAAACAGAAACGGTCCCAACACCGAGCCCCGAGGAACACCACTTGTGACCGGCTGCCAGCTGGATTTAGCTCCACTGACCGCCACTCTCTGGGACCGTCCATCCAGCCAGTGCATGGCCCGGCAGACCGTTTGCTCCTCCAGGCCATGAGCAGCCAGTTTTTCTATGAGAATTCTATGGGGAACTGTGTCCAATGCTTTTCAAAAATCCAGGAAGACAATATCTACCTGGATATGAGCTTTTCCCTCGTCCAATAGTCAGGTCATCTTGTCAAAGAAGGAGATGAGGTTTGTCAGGCAGGACCTGCCTTTCATAAACCCATGCTGACTAGGCCTGATCCCCCAGTCGCCCATTCTATGTCTTAGGCTAATTTAGGCTAATGTTAAACTCTAACATACACAAGAATCAAATGGCAGCCTCGATGTCTCAACCCAGAGGAAGAATATCTATCAACTCAGCAGAGCACCAGCAATCCAGGCGGCGTCTGGAATGCGATGATGATAACGTCCTTCTCCAAGTGATAGAGAAGCCGAGGAGGAGAGGTGCTGTGCTGGTGGACCTTGTTCTCAGCAACAAGGACGGGGTGGTGGGGAGTGTACAGCTCAAGGACAGCCTTGGCTCCAGTGACCGTGAACCGGTGGAGTTTGAGATCCCTAGGTCAGCGAGGAGGACGCACAGCAAGCTCGCTGCCCTGGGCTTCAGGAGAGCAGACTTTGGCCTCTTCAGGGATCGGCTTGGCAGAGTAGTGTGGGATAAAACCCTGAGGGAAGAGGGGCCCAAGAAAGCTGGTTAGTATTCAAGGATCACCTCCTCCGAGCTCAGCAGTGGTGCGTTGGGTGGCTGCAGGCTGCGAGGAAGGGACGGGTGAGGAAGGAGGAGCAGAAGCTTTGTCCTCTACATCAAGAAAGAGTGTGTGGAGAGGTGTCTCTGAAGAATAGTCACGAGCAGCTTGAAAGCTTATGGGCAAGAATCAGAGACCGAGGCGACAAAGGGAACCTTGTGGTTGGTGGTTACTACAGGCCGCCCAATCAAGGGGAGACTGTTGGCAAAGTCTTGTTACTGCAGCGGCAGGAGGCATCGTGCTCACAGGCTCTCGTCCTGCTGGGGGACTTCAACCACCCTGCCATCTGCTGGAAAAGCAGCACAGCAGGCAGCCTAGAGGCAATCCAGAAGACTCCTGGAATGCACTGGGGATAACTTCTTCAGCCAGGTGATAGAGAGCCCCAGCAGAAGGGATGCGATACGGGACCTGCTGGTCACCAACGCAAGTGAGCGAATGGGTGACGTCCGGATGGGAGGCAGCCTGGGCTGCAGTGATCATGCCCTGGTGGAATTCTCAGCCCTGAGGGATATGGGTCAGTCAGAGAGTAAAGTCAGGAATCTGAAGTTTAGGAAAGCAAACTTCCAGCTCCTCAGGGAGTTAAGTCAATAAAGACGCCCTGGGAAACTGCCCTCAGGGACAAGGGAGCAGAACAGAGCTGGCAGATCTTTAAGGACACTTTCCACCGAGCGCAAGAGCTCTCCATGCCCAGGTGTAAGCCTGCAGGAAAGGAAGGCAAGAGACCAGCATGGCTGAGTTGAGACCTGCTGGTCAGACTAGAGGGCAAGGAGGAAATGCCCGGGCAGTGGAAACAGGGACCCCGTATCCTGGGGAGAGCCTTGTGCTGCTGCATGGGGAGCAAGCCCAGAATTCAAAGCAATCCCAAGAATCCCAGCCAGGTGGAGGTTGGAAGGCACCTCTGGAGGTCATCTGGGCCAACCCTCCTGGCTCAAACAAGGCCGCCCAGTGCTAGTTGCCCAGGACCGGTTCCACACGGAGCCCATAGGCCCAGGAGGAGCCACAGACACCCTCCGGCTAGCATAGCCCAAGGAAACGGATCTCACCCATCCCCGTAGCCCCTCTGCCACCAAACTGTCCCCACAGGCCTTAGGGCCCAGATCAGTTGGGAGGAAAACTTGGGCTGAGCACCAGGAGAAAAGGGTGAAAGCATCACAGTAGGGGATAACGATGCCAGACAGATTTTTAGTGACAGTTAGACTCTTTCTCACATTTTCACGTCTTTATTTTCTGGGAGAGCTACGTTTCAGTCCTGAGCAGAGCCTTCTGCTCTCGGTGGGCGTCAGCAGAGGCCCAGCTGCTGGCCCGGGCCTCCTTCCACCAGCTGCCCCTGCGGCCTGCTTCCAGCATCAGGAGTACCGTGGCTTCTTGGCAGGTGAGGGACAGTCCATGGACCTACGACTGGCCTTTCTCTTCAGAGCGCGCCGGGGCCCCTGACGTGAGCTGCCCCTTGCCCGCCCGGGAGCAGAGTCAGGTGCCACAGCCTCCCCCGGCTCCCCCTGCAGCTCTTCTTGCTGCCCAGGGATGGGAGCGGGGGGGCAGCTGGGCCCTCCCTGAAGAGCAGCCGTCGAGGTGCCCGGCAGTTCCTCTGTGTCTGCTGTGGCAGCGGTGGCAGAGGGGGCTGGTCCGGGCTCAGGAGTCCCACCTGGGGAGGGAACAGCACTGGTGCTGGCCACGGGGCTGATCTCCCGGGCCCCTTGGGAGGCAGGAGGATGGCTGCTGGCCACGAGGCTGAGGTCCTGGCCTGTTCGGGAAACAGAATCGATGCTGGCCACGGGGTTCTGCTCCTGCCCCCCTCTGGAGGCACCCCAGCTGGTGCTGGCCATGGTGCTCTGCACCCATTCCCTTCTGCAGACACCCCAGTCGTTGCTGGCCAGGGGGCTCCTCTCCTCTTGCCTTCTGGAGGCAACCCCGCTGGTGCTGGCCATAGTGCTCCGCACCCATTCCCTTTGGCAGACACCCCAGTCGTTGCTGGCCAGGGGGCTCCTCTCCTGTTGCCTTCTGGAGGCAACCCCGCTGGTGCTGGCCATAGTGCTCCGCACCCATTCCCTTCGGCAGACACCCCAATCGTTGCTGGCCAGGGGGCTCCTCTCCTGTTGCCTTCTGGAGGCAACCCCGCTGGTGCTGGCCATAGTGCTCCGCACCCATTCCCTTCGGCAGACACCCCAATCATTGATGGCCAGGGGGCTCCTCTCCTGTTGCCTTCTGGAGGCAACCCTGCTGTTTCTGGCCATGGTGCTCTGCACCCATTCCCTTCTGCAGACACCCCAATCGTTGCTGGCCAGGGGGCTGCTCTCCTCTTGCCTTCTGGGGGCACCGCTACTGGTGCTGGCCATGGTGCTCTGCACCCATTCCCTTCTGCAGACACCCCAGTTGTTGCTGGCCAGGGGGCTCCTCTCCTGTTGCCTTCTGGAGGCAACCCCGCTGGTGCTGGCCATAGTGCTCCGCACCCATTCCCTTCGGCAGACACCCCAGTCGTTGCTGGCCAGGGGGCTCCTCTCCTGTTGACTTCTGGAGGCAACCCCGCTGGTGCTGGCCATAGTGCTCCGCACCCATTCCCTTCGGCAGACACCCCAATCGTTGCTGGCCAGGGGGCTCCTCTCCTGTTGCCTTCTGGAGTCAACCCCGCTGGTGCTGGCCATAGTGCTCTGCACCCATTCCCTTCTGCAGACACCCCAATCGTTACTGGCCAGGGGGCTGCTCTCCTCTTGCCTTCTGGGGGCACCGCTACTGGTGCTGGCCATGGTGCTCTGCACCCATTCCCTTCTGCAGACACCCCAGTTGTTGCTGGCCAGGGGGCTCCTCTCCTCTTGCCTTCTGGGGGCACCCCTGCTGGTGCTGGCCATGGTCCTCCGCTCCCATGCCTCTCTGGAGGAACCCCAGCTGCTGTTGGCCACGGGGGTCCGCTCCTGTCTCCATGGCGAAGAACCCCAGCTGTTGCTGGCCACAGGGCTCCGCTCCTGTCTCCCTCTGAACGCACCCCACCTGGTGCTGGGACTGGCCACGGGTCTGCAGTCCCATCCCCCTCGGGAGGCACCCGAGCTGGTGCTGGCCATGGGGCTCCGCTCCCATTGTCCCCAGGCGGCACCCCATCTGGATGCACTTGGTTCTGTCAGTCTGTAAGGTGGCTGATTTCGGGCACTGCCCAAGAATGCCTGAGGTGTTTGTCTTATCAGGAACTCTTGATAGTCCTCCCCCGTCAGCGAGTGCAGGATGGATGTCAACCTCCCCCTGCAGAGGGGGCACTCAGGTCTGATGTCTGCCCACTGCTGGATACAGCTGAAGCAGAAGCGGTGCAGACACGGCATGGTCAAGGCTGCGTTGTCCAAGGTGTTCAGGCATATTGGGCAGTTGACCTGCGAGGCTGAGGACATGCTCAGAACGTGCTGCGGTGCACTGACGAGGTCTGGTGGGGATGCACGAGGACTCCTCTGCAAGCAGGCAGGCTGTCCCACTAGAAGAAGAGGCAGAGAGGCCGCAGTGAGTGGCCGGCACAGGGAGGGGTGGAGAGAAGCCCAGGTGCCTCCAGAAGCAAACCCGCCCAGCTCCCCAGGGTGAAGTTTCTCCGCACAACTCACCTCTGCAGCGAGTGCACGTCCCAGGTGCCCCGGATGCCTGAGCCAGGCAGGGCCGGGGACAAACCTGCAGTGGCTCTGGGGATGGGCACTGAGAGCTGCAGCCCCCAGTTCCCAGGGCACAAGCCCAGCACCGAGCCAAAAGCTTGATCCACGCTCCAAGCCTCGCCAAATCACTCAGCTGGAGTGAAGCTGCAATCTGCCTCGGGGGGTCTGGGAGCCCGAATATAAGCAGTGAGGGCCATGATGTCACAGAGCGGGCTTTGTGATGTCACAGAGCGTGGCTGGGTGATGTCACAGAGCAGGGATGGGTGATGTCACAATGGGCTGCTCCTGCCTGCAGCGCTTCACCCAGCAGCCCTGTGCCCCCGGCACACGCCTCAGGCCGTACCCCAACGCCACTGCCCGCTCCATCCCCCACGTCTTCTGTTCCGTGCTTGGCATCAGAGCTTCAAGCCAGCCACCGAGGCCTTGGCCGTGGCTTCCCGGGGCACCGTCAGGTCGCTCTGGCCTGAGGTGACACTTTCTCCAGGCACACACAGAGCACTCCTGGGCAGCCCAGCACAAGAAGTAGGAGCCCAGAACACAGCCCTCTACATGTGGCCTCACCAGTGCCGAATCCCTTGGAGGAGCAGCTCCCTCCACCGGTGGCAGAACTTTGCCGGAGGCAGCCCAGGGTGCCATTAGACATCTTGGTGGCAAGGCCCCAGTGCCAGCTCCCGTTCAACGTTGTGTCCACCGGGACCCCCAGGTCCTCCTCTGGAAAGCTGCTTTCCCGACCGCTGGCCCCCAGCGTGTCCTGATTCATGGAGCTGTTCCTTCCCAGCCACAGGACTCTGCACTTTTTGTTGAACCGTGTGAGCTTCCCGTCAGCCCAGTTCTCCAGCCTTCCAGAGATGGAGAAGTAAGAGAAGGGAAGCAAGAAAGAAGCGTGACATACCCATTTCCAACGAAGGATACATGCTACAGCTAAGAAGAGGCAAAACAGCATTGCTGCTGCTTTGTCAACTGCCCAGGCTACCTGGCTGGGCAACAGGGAGCCGTTTATCTCTCTTGGGGTCCTTGAGGGGTGAGCTGAAGGACAGTGAAATGCAGGCTTGGGCCACACGGTCCTGCAGCACCTCGTTTGGCCTTTTCCCAGAACGACACAGCAAAGGCTTCTCACTCTGGTTTGGGTGTCTGAGTGCCAACACAGTACTCCCCATCCACGGCATGCAGGTCTGTGTGCTCTTGGAAGCAGCTATCATATTTCTATTTTTTCCCCCAGATATCACATGTGTACCTAAAATGGTCTGTAGAAAGAAGAAAACAGGCCACTTCAGAAACTCTGAGGTAAAAGGCAAGCACTGCAGACTCTGCTGCCCCATCAGACACCCCCATGCAGTTACATTCATCCCACACGCCCTATCAAATCTCTAAGGCACGCAGACAACCACCGCTTCACCACGTCCCCTGCAGGCCCCCTGCTATGTGGCTTGGGGCATATTCTGGTTTGTTATTTCCTATTCCGGCAGCTCCGCTCCCCAGTAGAGCCCCCGTAAGACCTCACAGCAATGAAGACGCAGAGCAGCAGGCCCTGCAGAATCCTCCTTTGGAAGTTCACGGCTACGGCAGGCAAGTGCTGGTCAGGACAGGGACAAAGCGGCAGAACTCAACACTGAGCCAACCTGTGAGCTGTCAGAGGTCAAAGTCTTAGTGTGCCAACTACAACACGGACTGGGTGTGCCTACACGCTCATAGCACACGTGGTTCTCACTGCTGCTGCTCACTGACTACTAAGTGCATCCGAGATCCCTGACGGGCACGTTATAGCAAACAATACCAAAGGGAACCAACAGTCCAAAGCAGGCAGGACAGTAAGGTGCTCGATGAGCAGGAGGACTGATGGAGCCTGGTTCTGTCTACGTTTGGACCCCAGACAGCGTCCCTTCATCCCAGCAACAACAGACCCCCTTCACCACAGCTGTGCGGGGAAGACAGACAGATGCCAGAAAGCTCAAGATGCTTCTGAATTAGTTTGGGTCTGACTGGCAACAACGATCATCTTTGGATCAGCTGTCACATCCCTGTAGGAGGAAAATGTCACTGGTCAGCTGGCTGGGGTTCCTCCATCTTCTGATGTCTGACGTACACCTCGGGGCACAGACGGCCACCCATAAGTAGTCACCCCCCTGCAACTTGCAGCATTATACTTGTCAGCCCACCACAGTAGCCGAGCGGTTGGGTGCTACTAGCCCACTGCAAACAAGGTCAAACACATCAGCTCGTGCCACAAACTATCGTGTTCTACTTCACAACCGGAGCAAGCTAGGAGTGTACCCGTCAGCTACCGTGGCTCCACAGATGAGCGGCCGTTCAGGAAGCTCCTCCCCAGCAGCTCAGCTGTTGGTACTCATGTGTCCACACGATGAGCAAAGTTAAGGCCTTGGGTTTACCTCTTCCACACCGTCTTCAACACACCAGAGTGCGCGCTTTGAGTAAGTTTTTATTTTATTTCTCAGTAGTTTTGTTTTTAAAATAAACAATTGTTTTAAGCCACTACGCACCGGTACAGCCTCATCGCTCACTTGGGTTCACTGCTGCAGCCCATCAGCACCTGGGCTTCCAGCACTAAGCAAAGCATCACTTTCTGCCCTTTATTCTGCTTGGCAGATCTGTTAGGCTATGCTGACCTACAAGAGAGAAATGCCAAATATAAAAGGGATTAAAGAGCTGGGCACTGGAACTGTGTCCCTGTGCTGCCAAAAATACTGGAAGCTTAATCAGAGCTCAGCAACGTGAAGCTCAATCTAAGGGATTTTTAGGAGTCTAGGCTGAACAAGCGAGACAGAGCCCAGGCGCATGTACCGGGATGAAAAGGATTCACTGCTTCAGACAGGGCACTGCTTAAGGAAGAGGAGGAGGAGGAGAAGCACAACAGGACTGCGAGAGCATTCCAGTGATAAAAGCCCTGGTGGGTCACATGTAACTAGGTTTCATTACATAATCTTACGCAGCCTCCTTCTGGGGTCATACAACAGCGCCGAGGGTCGCAGTCTACCCTGGACCCTTTCTGACAACAAGGGGAACCTAACAATTGTCTATCTGTTGCTAAAATAAAATACAGTCAAGTATTAGCAAAGAAAATTCATCACGTGTCATCGGGAATCAGTCCCACATCGCTGGGTGTCCCCAAGACAAGCAACCAACCTCCTTTTTGAAGTGCAAGGAGCCATGTGGTAGACAAACTGAAGACCAATTCTTCAGAGTTATCCACCAAATACCAAAGACTTTCAATACCTCCCTTTGGAGGAAGAAAACTCTGATGGCCTGAGTCTGGAACAAACGATGTCTCCCATGACTGGAGTGCAACATTTGATGACTACAAGCTCTTTAGGAGGGACAGACACGGAAGGAGAGGTGGTGGGGTGGCTCTGTATGTGAGGGACTGTTATGATTGCTTTGAGTACAAGCCTAGTGAAGACTGGGTAGAGTGCCTTTGGGTTACAATCAGGGGGAAGGCCAACAGGGCACATGTTGTAGTAGGAGTCTACTATAGGCCACCCAACCAGGACAGAGAGGTGGATGAGATATTTTATAGGCATTAAGGTGAAATCTCACGATCGCTTGCCCTTGTTCTTGTGGGTGACTTTAACTTCCCAGACATCTGCTAGAAATACAACACTGCAGAGCAGGACCAGTCTCGGAGATGCCTGGAATGTGTGGGAGACAACTTCCTGATGCAGCTGGTGAGTGAACTGACCAGAGAAGATTCCCTGCTGGATCTCCTCTTTGTCAACAGAGAAGGACTGGTGGATGATGTGGCAGTTAGAGGCTGACTAGGGCCCAGCGATCCCAAAATCGTAGTGTTCTCTATTCTTAGAGAGGCCAGGAGAGGGCTAAGCAGGGCTGACATCCTGGGCTTCAAAAGGGCTGACTTTGTCTTGTTTAGGCACCTGCTTGAAAGGATCCCCTGGGAGATGATCCTGAAGGGTACAGGGGTCCAGGAAGGCTGGGTGCTCTTTATGAAGGCAGTGTTAATGGCTCAGGAGCAGGCGGTCCCCAGGTGCTCTAAGAGAAGCCTGGCTGAACAGGCAGTTTTGGCTGCAACTCAGGGAGAAAAGGAGAGTTTACAGCTTATGGAAGAAGGCGCTAGCCACACACAGTGATTACAAAGAGGCTGTGAGGCTATGCGGGGTGAAAATCAGGAGGCCTAAAGCCCAGCTGGAAATTAATTTGGCCTCAGCAATCAAGCACAACAAGAAATGTTTCTGTAAGTATGTCAGTAGCAAAAGAAAGACCAGGGAGAGTCTCCATCCCCTGCTAGATGCAGGAGGAAACTAACGAGTGATGAGGAGAAGGCTGAGGTGCTTAATGCCTTCTTTGCCTCAGTCTTTAATAATAAGGCTAGTTGTATGGAGGGAACCCAGCCTCCTCAGCCAGAAGACATAGACACAGACTGGGTGAACGACCCCCCCGCAATCCAGGAGACAGTCAGTGATGTGCTGCATCACACAGACACACACCAGTCTATGGGACCAGATGGGAGACACCCGAGGGTGCTGAAGGAGCTGGCTGGGTGCTCGCCAAGCTGCTTTCCATCATTTACCCACAGTCCTGGCTGACCGGGGAGGTCCCGACTGATTGGAAATTGGCCAGTGTGACACCCATCTATAAGAAGGCTTGGAAGGATGATCGGGGAAATTACAGGCCTGTCAGCTTGACTTTGGGGCCTGGGAAGCTGATGGAGCAGCTCATTCTAAACACCGTCGTACAACACATGCGGGACAACCAGATGCTCAGGCCCAGTCAGCATGGGTTTAGGAAAGGCAGGTCCTGCCTGACAAACCTGATCTCCTTCTACGACAGGGCGACCTGCTTATTGGATGAGGGAAAGGCTGTGGATGTAGTTTACCTTGACCTTAGCAAGGACTTGACACCGTTTCCCACAGCATTCTCCTGGCAAAACTGGCTGCTCAAGCTTGGACAATCGCACACTTTGCTGGGTAAAAAACTGGCTGGATGACCGGGCCCAGAAAGTTGTGGTAAACGGAGTTAAATCCAGCTGGCAGCCGGTCACGAGTGGCGTCCCCCAGGGCTCGGTTTTGGGGCCACTCCTGTTTAACATCTTCATTGATGATCTGGACGAGGGGATCCAGTGCCCCCTCAGTCAGTTTGCAGACGGCACCAAGTTGGGTGAGACTGATCTGCTCGAGGGCAGGGAGGCTCTGCAGAGAGACCTGGACAGGCTGGAGCGATGGGCCAAAACAAGCTGTATGAGTTTCAGTAAGGCCAAATGCCGGGGGCTGCACTTGGGCCACAACAACCCCCAGCAGCGCTACAGGCCTGGGGAGGAGTGGCTGGAGAGCTGCCAGTCAGAGAGGGACCTGGGGGGGTTGATCGACAGCTGGATGAACGTGAGCCAGCAGTGTGCTCAGGGGGCCAAGAAGGCCAATGGTATCCTGGCTTGTGTCAGCACTGGCGTGGCCAGCAGGGACAGGGAAGGGATCTGAGCCCTGTGCTCGGCACTGGTGAGGCCGCCCCTCGATTCCTGTGTTCAGTTTTGGGCCCCTCACGCCAAAAAGGCCATTGAATGACTCGAGTGTGTCCAGAGAAGGGCAACGGAGCTGGGGCAGGGTCTGGAGCACAGGTCTGCTGGGGAGCGGCTGGGGGAACTGGGGGGGTTTAGTCTGGAGAAGAGGAGGCTGAGGGGAGACCTCCTGGCCCTCTACAGCTCCCTGCCAGGAGGGTGCAGAGAGGGGGGATGAGTCCTTTAACCTAGTAGTAAGCGACAGGACAAGAGGTAAAGGCCTCAGGTTGCAGCAGGGAAAGTTTAAGCTGGATGTCAGGAAGTATTTCCTTGCAGAAGGGGTTTTTGGGCGTTGGAATGGGCTACCCAGGGCAGGGGGGGATTCTCCGTCCCTGGAGGTAAGAGTCGGGTCGACTTAGCGCTTAAGGACGTGGTGTAGTTGGGAACTGTCAGTGTTAGGTTAATGGTTGGACTAGATGATCTTCAAGGTCCTTTCCAAGCTAGTTGATTCTGTGATTCTGTGACTCTAAAGGAGAGAACACCGAGCAAACGGTGCCAAGTCTCAGAGATGAGGTGGTTTAGGGAGAATTCAGGAAGTATCCAGAGACTGCTGACAGGTAGCTGTGCTTTACCCTCTCCAAACAACAGCCGCTCTTGCAGGGCTGCACCCAAGGACTTCCTCCTCCTCACCCAATAAAGCTGTCTTTGCTGACAGCTGTCAAACACTTCCAGTGCTGTTCCCAGCAGCGACAGCTTTCTTAGCAAGAGACTCCCTGAGCACCGTTAGCCTGTACGCTGCTAGCTCCGAGGGACTCCAAGTGCTCAGCTATGCCTGCAAGAACCCCAAGAAGTAACTGCGGGGGACCTGAAAGCATTTCTGACCACTGTGCTTGCAAGTCAAGCGCACCTCCAGTAAAAGACAGGGAACGTGCGGCTCTTCTCTGCCTGTCTCCCGGGGCTGCTGCTGGCTGTCTCCTGTCGCACGGTCTGTGTTCAGCAGTGACTCGTAGCTGCTGAAATACCCTGCCCTAGGGATGACAGCTCACCTTTCTTTCCAGCAGTTACATTACCTATTCTAAGGTTATTTGGGTTGGTTTGCTTCAAATATTCAGCAGAGAAGAAAGCACGTCTTTCATTTTGGCAGGAAAGAGGGAGGGCAGAGAGCACAAGCCCAACAGCGGCAGGCGGAAGAGGTTTCCTTCCTTAGGCCCAGGGCCTCAGGGCATTTTGCTCTGCAAACCCAGGAAGGGAGAATGGCCACCAGATTTTGACGTTTTGAAAGGTGGGGCCTCCTGTGTCACAAGCTGGAAATACAGAGCACTCAACCCACCCTCCTAAGTGCAGGAATCCAAGACCACAGAAACTCTGTACAAAGTAGTTTCCACGGGGCTCAGAGAGCTCTACCCAGCATCACAGAAAGCCAGGCGGGAAACAGTTACATACATCACCCAGCCGACATCCCTGCAACGCTGACAGCGCACCCCGTTAAGGGTGCAGAACGATGGGGTCTCCACACAGCAGGCTGTGGGAGCTTCTGAAGGACTCCTCCGAGATGAAGAACAATTCCCAGCCGACACACAATTCACACTGACCTTTCAAATGGACGAAGCCACAAAAGCGCCTTGATAGAGGAGCTCTCACGGCAACCAGGCACTTTGCAGATGCTCCTGAATCCGAAGTGATCCTACTCTTACCGAGCACTGCAGCAATAGCCGTCCAGCAGGCACAGCCTCCAAATGTGGAAGGGCACAACTGCGCAATGTACACAGATTGCAGCAGCCTCCTGAATTATGCCTAAACTCCATCAGTGTTGCAGGTCCCAGTCAAGAAAAAAGCAGCAAAATTAAGGAAGAAGAGAGGGCAGTCTGGACAGCACGACTTGTCCTGCTCCATGGTCAGGGTGGCACCCTCATTTAGGACTAAGGCCTTGAAGAAGAGCTAAAAGACTGAGAACTCAGAGAGAAAATCACCCAGCACCAGACAGGTGGATAATTGCCCCAGAAGCAAAAACTGAAGGAAAAGGTAAAGGTGGTACTGGGAGATTGTGACCACTGACCCAATTGGACAAAAGGGTTAACGCACCCCATTCCCCCTCAGAGCACACGTGGAACCCATGCTCCACCTTTTCCTCGTCTCTCATGCAAATGAGATTGTCGAATATCTACCTGTCTTGGTCTCATATGCAAATCGGCCAACGAGATGAACTTCAAATGCAACAGCAAACTTTGCTGGGTGTGCACCCACCACCCCAGCTTACGGACCTGGGGTGGTGATCCAGATTCTTTAGCACTCTTCGCCCTCCCCTTGCCCTTGCCCGTCCCCTTCTTTCTTATAGATTTATCAGTGAGAGGCCACATCCCTTATGGTCCTTTCCCAAGCTTGTTTCTCCTGCAATTCAAGCATGTTTTAACGGCTCCTTTGGTGTTGTTTCACCTTAATGTAAGAGGAGCGGATCACAAAATCTTTATGACTCCCTGGGCTCCCAGTCTGGGTAGTAGCAGTACGTTTGGCTGAATTCTTAATCTACGTGGTACTTCATAATTAAGGTAAAAACTCCTCTCCCCAGTAACCCTGCTGCAGCACGTAACACCAAACACGCTGATGCTACTTGCTAAACATGGGCCGGCTACCAAAATCTCTTTAAACAGCGGACCGTGGACCTTGTCCGAGCTAAACCCCTTGGTATCAATCTTCCATCGTTTCCTGCTCTGCTGAAAACGGCGCGTTTCAAAGATAGAGCTTGCCAGGAGGGGCAGAGAGGGCAAAGGCTTTTCCATCCATGTCCTGAAGCCCATGTAAAGGTGGGAGGGCAGAAGGGTGCCTCTTCATCTTTGTCAGCCCATCAAATGGAAATGCTGTGCTTGCACTCAGAGGTGCAGGAAAGCTTGTGTAGCTCTGCCACAAGGACTGTAACAAGGCTGGTCCACTTAGGGGTTCACTCAGGAAGAGCTCCTGCTCTTCCAAGTCGTGACCTGCCCTAATCCGGATCTAGAGAGTCTTTGATTGCGTTGTTTAGGGAGATTTACAGGTGTCTTCCTGTACATCCTAGAAAACTTGGTTTTCATCATATTTTCCTGAAAAATTTGGAATACCATTTCCATTCTTAAAAAACTTCCTAGACGCTGTGCATTTTTCTGGCAGGCTTTTCATTCCAGGGTCTCTCTCCAAGCTGGACAGGGAAATCATTTATTCTAATAAGTGATTTATTTATTTTATCTAATAAATGATTTGTTTATTCTATCACATTCAGGGATGGTGACTCCACCCCTCCCCTGGGCAGCCTGTTCCACTCTCTGACCACTCTTTCTGTGAAAATTGTTTTCCTACTGTCCACCCTGACCCTCCCCTGTTGCAGTTTAAAGCCATTCCCTCTTGTTCTGTCGCCAATCCCCTGTGAGAAGAGACCAGCACCAACCTCTCTACAATGTCCTTTCAGGGAGCTGTGGAGAGTGATGAGGTCTCCCCTCAGCCTTCTCTTCCTCACACTGAACAGTCCCAGCTCCTTCAGTCTCTCCTCACAGGGTTTATTCTCCAGGCCCTTCCCCAGCCTCGTTGCCCTCCTCTGCACTCGCCCCAGCACCTCGAGATCTCTCTCCTACTGAGGTGACCCAAACTGGACACAATGCTCAAGGTGTGGCCTCACCAGTGCAGAGCACAGGGGGACTGTCACCTCCCTCCTTCTGCTGGTCACACTAGTGCTGATACAAGCCAGGATGCCCTTGGCTTGCTTGGCCACCCGGGCACACTGCTGGCTCATGGTCAGCTGCTTGTCAATTAGAACCCCCTGATCCTTCTCTTCCAGACAGCTCCAGCCACACCTCCCCAAGCCTGTAGCCATGCAGGGGGTTGTTGTGGCCCACGCGCAGGACCTGGCACTTGGCCCTGTTGAAGCTCATCCCGTTAACGTTGGCCACCGATCCAATCTATCCAATTCTCTCTGTAGAGCCTCCCTGTCCTCATGCAGATCGACACTCCCGCTTCACTTGGTGTCACCTGTGTCCTTATCAAGATCAGTAATGAAGATGTTAAACAGAAACGGTCCCAACACCGAGCCCCGAGGAACACCACTTGTGACCGGCTGCCAGCTGGATTTAGCTCCACTGACCGCCACTCTCTGGGACCGTCCATCCAGCCAGTGCTTGGCCCGGCAGACCGTTTGCTCCTCCAGGCCATGAGCAGCCAGTTTTTCTATGAGAATTCTATGGGGAACTGTGTCCAATGCTTTTCAAAAATCCAGGAAGACAATATCTACCTGGATATGAGCTTTTCCCTCGTCCAATAGTCAGGTCATCTTGTCAAAGAAGGAGATGAGGTTTGTCAGGCAGGACCTGCCTTTCATAAACCCATGCTGACTAGGCCTGATCCCCCAGTCGCCCATTCTATGTCTTAGGCTAATGTAGGCTAATGTTAAACTCTAACATACACAAGAATCAAATGGCAGCCTCGAAGCCTCAACCCAGAGGAAGAATATCTATCAACTCAGCAGAGCACCAGCAATCCAGGCGGCGTCTGGAATGCGATGATGATAACGTCCTTCTCCAAGTGATAGAGAAGCCGAGGAGGAGAGGTGCTGTGCTGGTGGACCTTGTTCTCAGCAACAAGGACGGGGTGGTGGGGAGTGTACAGCTCAAGGACAGCCTTGGCTCCAGTGACCGTGAACTGGTGGAGTTTGAGATCCCTAGGTCAGCGAGGAGGAGGCACAGCAAGCTCGCTGCCCTGGACTCAATAGTCCCACTATGCACGTTGTCTTGCAGTTAATAACAATGCCTAAATATAAATTGAGAGTGATCAGAAAGATCCACACAGCACATACCCTCAAATTTTTCACATCCATGTCCTTGTGCCTGTAACAAAAATCTATAGTCGCTTTATTCTGCAAAACAGCATGCCTTACACTATCTACATCTGTCAACATATTGCTTATTATAATAGATGTTAAGTTAAATTGTTCTACACTCCAACAGGCTAATTTGTTCCAGGTGGATAGAGCTTTTACAACCCCGACTCCCAGGGGCTAAGAGAGATGCAGTGACAATCTCTCCAGGCCTCCACAATGCCACTTTATTAAAGGACACACAGCAATTTATAGACCACCATAAAGTACACGTGCAGCTACTTGATTGCTCATAGGCTAAAGGTCCTTGTCCATGCGCCCTTTTACCCTCTATGACTGGTCCTGGTGTGGTGTCCACGAGCCGTTCTCCTGCCAGGCAAACATCTTGTTTTCCACAGTCCAGCTTCCTTTTTGCTACGCGCGCAGTTTCTCAGCCCCTTGGCCTTGCAGGTGTTCTTCACAGCTGTTGTTACAGTGAGGACACTGCGTCTGGATCACTCATAATATGCCCGTTGTTTTCCAGCCATTCCACAAATCCCTCTTTTTGTTCTTTTTTGAGCAATCCAGACCCCTTTTATTGCTCGGTCTATCATTCTCAAAACGCTTCCACACACAGTTTAGCATCATTAAAAGAATTATAAAAACCAATCTTTTAACCATCCAGTAACTGGTAACCTTTTAGCCAAATCATTATTAAATATTCTTCCTTCTTCAAGATGTAAACCCATCGTGTAAGCGACACTACAAAACCAAATGTCATTTACCGGTACTGCTGAAGGAGTCACGTTTTGCCATTCCAGCCAGACTGTCTGATTATACCAACCATCTGTCAGATCGGCTTTTTGTCCACCAAACTATATACATCCCCAGGCCTGATCTTGCATGCTGTTCCCAGCTGCTGGGGGAAGAGAGCCTCTCAGCTCTAACTCCAATCAAACAGGTCTGGGATGGGTCGGCAGCAGTTGCTAAGCCCAGGCAAAATGCCTGCTGTCCTGATTGATTTTTCCCTGCCACCTTGGCACAGCTCAGCAGTTTCTTATCTATCTTACGAGGCCCCTTCTTCATCAAAGCTTAGCTGTTTGTCAGAGGCTGTGTAAGGCCGATGCCTCCCAGATCTCCCCTTTCTTGGGTTTGCAGCGGCCCCTGCAATTGAGAGCTGTATCAGTTAAGGTTAGACAAACTTCAAAAACATAACGTACTTAGAATAGTTCCACAGAAGATTAAAACTATACAGCAGTTACAATTACTAGTTAAAAGAGTAGGCTGATTTCACTACCTATAAATAAGGGATATGACTAAATACTACAAAATAAACTGTAAGGAAAACACGGAGTAATGGGGTACTAACATTCAGATCCGCAATCGCTAGGGAACCCTGGATACAGCGAGAATTCAGAGTGCCCTTCCTCACAAATCGGAAACCCTACGCGATGCGTCCATCCGTAGGTGAGGCATCCAAAGTCGCTGCAAGCAGGTCCGGCCTCTAAATCAACAGGCCAAAATAACTGGCAATTTTCTTTGAGCAGGAACATCTGATTCCATCCTCCTGTTGGGTTCCACCCAGAGCCTGGCCAGCACTCCAGGGGGAAAACCAAGGGAGTTTCTAATAAGGTTAAACACTTTGAGCTCTTAATTCTTAATATTGCTAAACAAAGAAAGTTGAATACACACATTCTTACAGCATTTCATCCTTAGTAATAACTACATTTCATCTAAACTACATCTTTCACTAATGACTAGTAAGCCTATATATTTCATTAAGGAGTTGCCATTACTGTTAGCATTTTCTCTTTTAAGAGTTGGCAACCGTGGTGTAGTTTGTCCTGCTGCAGGAGCAAACATTACCCAGACATTCTGCTTAAAACATCAGTCGAAGAGACCTCAAACTGTCCGCACAGGGGCACTCACAGCACCCACAGCTGGATCCTGAGTGCTGGCTGCCTCTCACCCTCACGTGTGGTTGCACACACCTTGCTGGTGACCACTGGAGTCTGAGACCTGTAGAGACACAAGCATAACCTCCTCCCCAGGTTATTAAAGGAAATGGTCCTTCCCAGTTACCCCTTTCTAGGTTTTTTGTTAACACTTGAGCCTTGCTCTGGACTTCTTGTTGATCAGGTCTCTGTGATGAGGAATGACACAATATTGGTGGCCCCTGTGAGACAGGGGAAATGTTTAAAAGGTTCATGACATATAATGCCTTATTTAGCCTTTCGTGAGGTGTAGATTGATACCGTGCATCTCCCCTTTTTTGTTGTTGTAACAGACGCTTTAGCTTGCCACGCGTACACTCCAAAATGGCCTGTCTGGTCAGTGAGTGGGGAATGCCAGTCGGATCATTGTACGGCAGGATGCAAACAGTGCTCCAGAAAAGGTGTTAACAGACACATGTACATATTTTAACATTTGAAATGCAGCTAAGTGAGTGACATCAGATTGGCATAATTCTGAGGAGGTGAGTCCCCAAGGGCCAACACCACTTCCCTGTTGAAGAGATGGAGTCTTTCTGGTATTCAGGACGAGTCGCAATGATGTCTTTAGCCTGATGTCTTGATAAAGAAAACTGTTTTCATATTGCTCTGGCATTCTGGTGGAAAAAATGCATGTGTTTTTCATCCCACTGAAACAGCAGAGCATATGGCTGCCCTGGAGCCAAGATCTCTCCCCCTTTTTGTTTTTGCAAAAGGGCTTTCAAGTCTTGGTGCGCTCTTTCCGCGATGGCTTGTCCCGTGGGGGAATGCAGTATACCTGTGATGTGACATATACTCATGTTGCTTGTCTGTTTGAGATGGCATTCCCTGTACAGTGGAGATCTTGTTTCGCTTTCTCTGTAAGAACTTGGCGCGATGTCAGTGAAGGATCTCTTTGTAAAATATCAATCAAGCTATGCAGATCATCATTAGTTAGGCCCAACAATAGCCCTATGCAATTTATGGCTCCTAACACTTTCTGTATATCATATAAAGTCTTAATATCAGTTTTAGTTCAACCTGTTGCAGGACAGTAGTCTGTTCACAAATTGTCCAGCCCAGGTACTGCCACGGTGGTGATTGTTGTACCTTCTCAGGTGCTACTTGTAACTCCATTTGAGATTGTGAGTCTTCCGTTAATCAAGAGCCTTTCCATGATCTCCTGTGTTTCTGCTGCTATAAGAATGTCATCATACAATGATATATAATAGCTGGGGGACCTGGTGGGACTTTTTATGTTTTATGTTAAAATAACCTAGTGGTATTGTTTTGCAGGTTCACTAACATTAATAGTGGGAATAGAAAAGGTAAATTTAGGTGCATCATTGGGATGCAAGGGGATGGTAAAAAAAAAAAATCGATCCTTTAGATCAATTACTACAAGATGGCAGTTTCAGGTAATCATTTTTGGGGAGGGCATTTATGGTTATAAAGTATTTTTATCTTCCGTGGTATCATTAATATGTCAGAGATGATGTAAAAGTCACTATTTACTACTTGTCTTTACAGTAAGAAACTTAATTGTCCCTGAATTAAATCATTAAGGTGGCACGACTTTTCCCTTGGCAAGGGCCACTGACCCACCCAGCCAGGTGATTCCGTTTCCCAGGTTAGTTTCAGGGTGGGTTTCAGGGTGGGTTGTGCTGCAGTGGTGATTAAGACAAATTTGATCCAATTTGAGTTCCCCACTGAGCCATACAGTCACAACCCCAAAATGTAACAGGGGTTTCCAATAGAAATGGGTGAACATTTGCTACCCAGTGTTCTGGGCCCCTTACGTGAATGAGATCCTTGCTTTGAATTGCTACAGCATGACACCAACTCTGAAAAGCATCTGAGTTACCGGAGCCAAGAGCCAATCTGCTCACATATACTACGGTCACATCCGCACCAGTATCTAAGATGCCTGTCAGCTCAACAGATTAGCTTTAGTGAGAGTACATTTTACCAGAAGTCAACCTTGTCGCTGTCTGAGCCCAAAATATTTAAGGGGTACCTGCTGATCCAAATCCTGAGTCACCGCGGCTTCTTGGCATACTCTTAGGGGGAGCCGCAGTAAAATAAGCAAGCTGAGCAATTTTTTGACCTTTTTGTTACTGAACACAGGGGTACAAGGGTCCAGGCCATAATTCTTATTTCCCCTTCATAATCAGCATCTACAACTCCTGGTAGAACGAACAACTCCCGTAAGATTGTAGATGATCTTTTGACAATATTTCCGTCAGGCAGATGGTACAGAGGTGCACTCTCCCCACAGAGTATGCGCCTAAATTCAAGACAACACTGAACACAGAATCACTGCCTCCTGCTAGAGGAGATATTTCACCTGAGACACTTAAACCCCTGAGCGCGAACCAACCGCAGCGCTGATGACCCAGCGGGCAGGCCCTCGGACCCTGTCGTTCCTCCCCGGGCGCTCCCCTGGCGGCCGGAGAACTCCGCCCTGCGCAGCGGCAGCTGGGCCACGTCTGACCCCCGCGGGACAACGACACAGCACACAGCGGGGCCTGGCGCTTGTTACTGACACAGCGTAACCTGACAGACGTTACAGACACGGAAACTCCATTAAGAACATATAAAGCCAGTGCGGCACGACAGCGTCGGCACCTTCTCTGTGCAAGAACGGCCGCTTGTGGCGGGGGGGCGAGGGAGCAGTGCCGGGCTCAGCCGCAGGCGGCCGCTCCGCGGGGGGGCTCGGGGAGGCCCCGGGCCGCCGCCGCCAGCTCCGTGCCTGCAGGTGGGGGGCGAATGCTGAGCGCAGAGATCCGCATGCTCGGGTTTGCAGGTGGAGAACTGTGCCGGCGGGAATGCCGGTTTTAAAAGTGCCAGCCAATTCCATGGGACCAATCGGTATCCGTGAGCGATTCCCTCCAGTACAGCTGTTGTAAATGAGATCTGCAGCCCGTCCTCAGGAATGCTTTTCCGTAGATCTTTCATAACAGAAAAATGCCGTCCTTCCCAACGTGGCTGATGTCCCGGCTCAGAGCTTACAGGAGCAACAACCTTTCTCACCATGTCCATATCCCCTTGCGCTGAGGTTTTTCACCTCACTTTTACCCACAGATCATCCCCAGCTAAGGGAGGACACAGGCCAGATTCTTTTTCAGGATTTACAGCGTCAGGGTCTAAAAGATTATCACAGTCAAAAGACCCAGTATCTAGATCTTGCTCCCGGGGTTCAAAATATGCATCCTCGCCCTCTGTGTTCTCATTCTCTGTATTAACAGCCTGGCCGCGTTCATTATTTTGTCTTTTTATTATCTCAGACAAATTCTCCATGCGCACACTCAGTGAGCTTTTTAAGATTGCTAAGAGCTGTTTCTTCGCCTCTCATAGAGAGGATACTTAACAGCGGTTTTAGTGCTGCGTCTTTTTCCATACCTGCAGGATTTCCATGCTCCGGCGTTTCGTCCCGTGCCCTTCTGCTTCCTCGCCTGCAAGCTCCCGGTAGCGCCTTCAGTGATGCTGTGGAGTCTTCCGCATTTAAGCGATCCGCAGTTAAGCGATTTTAAGAGCCATCACGTCTGGGTCACCAGTTGTAGCAGGAGGCCTTATTTTTGCAGGATGAGGCTGAGAGACAAGACACAGACCAATATGGTTAACAGTCAAGCTGTGACATTTATTAGAAAAACAAGTCCTTATATATTCTTGTCACAGCAAATCCGTGTGTTGCTCTGGCGCATGCTCATTTCAAACTCGTTCCTCTCAGCACTTTCAACAAGCACTACTAAGCGTGCACAACCGGTAGATAAATTTCTGATTTGTTGTTCGAAAGAATCCCTTCTTCTCTGTTTCTTCCCTAACAAGCACAAATCCTTTTGCTTTTAGCCGTTGTTAATCTAGACACTGTTAGTCTTCTAACAGAAGCGTGTCATAAGACGTCTTTAATCTTCTAACCTGAATGCTGACACTTTTACATTGTCAGTGACGCAGACAGTTCGCGACCCAGCATATGCACCCACACCCATAGGCCTCAGGAGGAGCCACAGACACCCTCCAGCTAACATGTGCCATGGAAACGGGTCACATCCATCCCCGTAGCCCCTCTGGCACCAAACTGTCCCCACAGGCCTTAGGGCCCAGAGCAGTTGGGAGGAAAACTTGGGCTGAGCACCAGGAGAAAGGGTGAAAGCATCACGGGAGGGGATAACGATGCCAGACACACTTATAAAGACTCTTCCTCTCATTATCAAGTCTTTATTTTCTGGGAGAGCTACGTTTCTGAGTCCTGAGCAGAGCCTTCTGGTACCCCTGGGGATCAGCAAAGGCCAGGCTGTTAGACCAGCCCTCCTTCTTCCAGCTGCCTGCCCCTGCGGCCTGCTTCCAGCATCAGGAGTACCGTGGCTTCTTGGCAGGTGAGGGACAGTCCATGGACCTACGACTGGCCTTTCTCTTCAGAGCACGCCGAGGCCCCTGATGTGATCTGCCCCTTGCCCGCCCGGGAGCAGAGTCAGGTGCCGCAGCCTCCCCCGGCTCCCCCTGCAGCTCTTCTTGCTGCCCAGGGATGGGAGCGGGGGGGCAGCTGGGCCCTCCCTGAAGAGCAGCCGTCGAGGTGCCCGGCAGTTCCTCTGTGTCTGCTGTGGCAGCGGTGGCAGAGGGGGCTGGTCCAGGCTCAGGAGTCCCCCTTGGGGAGGGAACAGCACTGGTGCTGGCCACGGGGCTGAGTTCTCGGCCACCTCGGGAAGCAGAACTGATGCTGGGCATGAGGTTCTGCTGCGGTAGCCATCCATAGGCAGCCCACCTGGTGATGTCCACAGGGCTCCGCTTCCATTTGCTTCGGTAGATAGCCCAGGTGGCGCTGGTCTCAGGGATCCGTTCCCATCTCCATCGGTAGGCACCCCAGCTGGTCATGGCCACGGGGCTCCATTCCCATTCCCCTCGGGAGTCACCCCGGCTGGTGCTGGCTATGGGGCTCCGCTCCCGTGCCCCTCGGGGGGCAACCCGGCTGGTGCTGGCTATGGGGCTCCGCTCCCGTGCCCCTTGGGAGGCACCCCGGCTGGTGCTGGCTATGCAGCTCCGCTCCCGTAGCCATCTGGAGAAGCCCAGCCTGGTCCTGGACACGGGGCTCCTCTCCCGTTCCGCTCTGGAGACACCCCTCCTAGTGCTGGCCACGGGGCTACGGTCCCATCCTCCTCGGTAGGCGCCCCAGCTGGACGCTCTTCGTTCTGGCATTCTGTAAGGTGGTTGATTTCGGGCACTGCCCGAGAATGCCACAGATGTTTGTCTAATCGGGAAAGTCGCTCCTGGCAGCAAGTACAGGATGGGTGTCCACATCCCCCTGCGGAGGGGGCACTTAGGCATGTCTGCCAACCGCTGGATACAGCAGTAGCAGACGCGGTGGAAACACAGCATGGTCAAGGCTGCGTTGTCCAAGGTGTTCAGGCACATTGAGCAGCGGTCCTGCGAGGCTGAGGCCATGCTCAGAACGTGCTGCGGTGCAATGTGGAGATCTGCTGGGGATGGACGAGGACTCCTCTCTGACACTGCAGCAGCTGTCCCGCTAGAAGAGAAAGAGAGGCCACAGTTACTGGCCGTCCCAGGGAGGGGTGGGAGAGAAGCCCAGGTGCCTCCAGAAGGAAACCCGCCCAGCTCCCCAGGGTGAAGTTTCTCCGCACAACTCACCTCTCCAGCAAGAGCACCTCCCGGGCACCCCGGCTGCCTGAGCCAGGCAGGGCCGGGGACAAACCTGCAGTGGCTCTGGGGATGGGCACTGAGAGCTGCAGCCCACAGTTCCCAGGGCACAAGCCCAGCACTGAGCCAAAAGCTTGCTCCACGCTCCAAGCTTCGCCAAATCACTCAGCTGGAGTGAAGGTGCGAGCTGTCTCGGGGGGTCTGGGAGCCCGGATAGAAGCAGTGAGGGCCATGATGTCACAGAGCGGGCTTTGTGATGTCACAGAGCGTGGCTGGGTGATGTCACAGAGCAGGGATGGGTGATGTCACAATGGGCTGTTACCGCCCACAGCCCTTGACCCAGCAGCCCTGTGCCCCCGGCACACGCCTCGGGCCGTACCCCAACGCCACTGCCCGCTCCATCCCCCACGTCTTCTGTCCCGTGCTTGGCATCAGAGCTTCAAGCCAGCCACCGAGGCCTTGGCCGTGGCTTCCCGGGGCACCGTCAGGTCGCTCTGGCCTGAGGTGACACTTTCTCCAGGCACACACAGAGCACTCCTGGGCAGCCCAGCACAAGAAGTCGGAGCCCAGAACACAGCCCTCTACATGTGGCCTCACCAGTGCCGAATCCCTTGGAGGAGCAGCTCCCTCCACCGGTGGCAGTACTTTGCCGGAGGCAGCCCAGGGTGCCATTAGACATCTTGGTGGCAAGGCCCCAGTGCCAGCTCCCGTTCAACGTTGTGTCCACCGGGACCCCCAGGTCCTCCTCTGGAAAGCTGCTTTCCCGACCGCTGGCCCCCAGCGTGTCCTGATTCATGGAGCTGTTCCTTCCCAGGCACAGGACTCTGCACTTTTTGTTGAACCGTGTGAGCTTCCCTTCAGCCCAATTCTCCAGCCTTCCAGAGATGGAGAAGTAAGAGAAGGGAAGCAAGAAAGAAGCGTGACATACCCATTTCCAACGAAGGATACATGCTACAGCTAAGAAGAGGCAAAACAGCATTGCTGCTGCTTTGCCAACTGCCCAGGCTACCTGGCTGGGCAACAGGGAGCCGTTTATCTCTCTTGGGGTCCTTGAGGGGTGAGCTGAAGGACAGTGAAATGCAGGCTTGGGCCACACGGTCCTGCAGAACCACGTTTGGCCTTTTCCCAGAACAACACAGCAAAGGCTTCTCACTCTGGTTTGGGTGTCTGAGTGCCAACACAGTACTCCCCATCCACGGCATGCAGGTCTGTGTGCTCTTGGAAGCAGCTATCATATTTCTATTTTTTCCCCCAGATATCACACGTGGACCTAAAATGGTCTGTAGAAAGAAGAAAACAGGCCACTTCAGAAACTCTGAGGTAAAAGGCAAGCACTGCAGACTCTGCTGCCCCATCAGACACCCCCATGCAGTTACATTCATCCCACACGCCCTGTCAAATCTCTAAGGCACGCAGACAACCACCGCTTCACCACGTCCCCTGCAGGCCCCCTGCTATGTGGCTTGGGGCATATTCTGGTTTGTTATTTCCTATTCCGGCAGCTCCGCTCCCCAGTAGAGCCCCCGTAAGACCTCACAGCAATGAAGACGCAGAGCAGCAGGCCCTGCAGAATCCTCCTTTGGAAGTTCACGGCTACGGCAGGCAAGTGCTGGTCAGGACAGGGACAAAGCGGCAGAACTCAACACTGAGCCAACCTGTGAGCTGTCAGAGGTCAAAGTCTTAGTGTGCCAACTACAACACGGACTGGGTGTGCCTACACGCTCATAGCACACGTGGTTCTCACTGCTGCTGCTCACTGACTACTAAGTGCATCCGAGATCCCTGACGGGCACGTTATAGCAAACAATACCAAAGGGAACCAACAGTCCAAAGCAGGCAGGACAGTAAGGTGCTCGATGAGCAGGAGGACTGATGGAGCCTGGTTCTGTCTACGTTTGGACCCCAGACAGCGTCCCTTCATCCCAGCAACAACAGACCCCCTTCACCACAGCTGTGCGGGGAAGACAGACAGATGCCAGAAAGCTCAAGATGCTTCTGAATTCGTTTGGGTCTGACTGGCAACAACGATCATCTTTGGATCAGCTGTCACATCCCTGTAGGAGGAAAATGTCACTGGTCAGCTGGCTGGGGTTCCTCCATCTTCTGATGTCTGACGTACACCTCGGGGCACAGACGGCCACCCATAAGTAGTCACCCCCCTGCAACTTGCAGCATTATACTTGTCAGCCCACCACAGTAGCCGAGCGGTTGGGTGCTACTAGCCCACTGCAAACAAGGTCAAACACATCAGCTCGTGCCACAAACTATCGTGTTCTACTTCACAACCGGAGCAAGCTAGGAGTGTACCCGTCAGCTACCGTGGCTCCACAGATGAGCGGCCGTTCAGGAAGCTCCTCCCCAGCAGCTCAGCTGTTGGTACTCATGTGTCCACACGATGAGCAAAGTTAAGGCCTTGGGTTTACCTCTTCCACACCGTCTTCAACACACCAGAGTGTGCGCTTTGAGTAAGTCTTTATTTTATTTCTCAGTAGTTTTGTTTTTAAAATAAACAACTGTTTTAAGCCACTATGCACAGGTACAGCCTCATCGCTCACTTGGGTTCACTGCTGCAGCCCATCAGCACCTGGGCTTCCAGCACTAAGCAAAGCATCACTTTCTGCCCTTTATTCTGCTTGGCAGATCTGTTAGGCTATGCTGACCTACAAGAGAGAAATGCCAAATATAAAAGGGATTAAAGAGCTGGGCACTGGAACTGTGCCCCTGTGCTACCAAAAATACTGGAAGCTTAATCAGAGCTCAGCAACGTGAAGCTCAGTCTAAGGGATTTTTAGGAGTCTAGGCTGAACAAGCGAGACAGAGCCCAGGCGCATGTACCGGGATGAAAAGGATTCACTGCTTCAGACAGGGCACTGCTTAAGGAAGAGGAGGAGGAGGAGAAGCGCAACAGGACTGCGAGAGCATTCCAGTGATAAAAGCCCTGGTGGGTCACATGTAACTAGGTTTCATTACATAATCTTACGCAGCCTCCTTCTGGGGTCATACAACAGCGCCGAGGGTCGCAGTCTACCCTGGACCCTTTCTGACAACAAGGGGAACCTAACAATTGTCTATCTGTTGCTAAAATAAAATACGGTCAACTATTAACAAAGAAAATTCATCACGTGTCATCAGGAATCAGTCCCACATCGCTGGGTGTCCCCAAGACAAGCAACCAACCTCCTTTTCGAAGTGCAAGGAGCCATGTGGTAGACAAACTGAAGACCAATTCTTCAGAGTTATCCACCAAATACCAAAGACTTTCAATACCTCCCTTTGGAGGAAGAAAACTCTGATGGCCTGAGTCTGGAACAAACGATGTCTCCCATGACTGGAGTGCGCCATTTGATGACTACAAGCTCTTTAGGAGGGACAGACACGGAAGGAGAGGTGGTGGGGTGGCTCTGTATGTGAGGGACTGTTATGATTGCTTTGAGTACAAGCCTAGTGAAGACTGGGTAGAGTGCCTTTGGGTTACAATCAGGGGGAAGGCCAACAGGGCACATGTTGTTGTAGGAGTCTACTATAGGCCACCCAACCAGGACAGAGAGGTGGATATTTTATAGGCATTGAGGTGAAATCTCACGATCGCTTGCCCTTGTTCTTGTGGGTGACTTTAACTTCCCAGACATCTGCTAGAAATACAACACAGCAGAGCAGGACCAGTCTCGGAGATGCCTGGAATGTGTGGGAGACAACTTCCTGATGCAGCTGGTGAGTGAACTGACCAGAGAAGATTCCCTGCTGGATCTCCTCTTTGTCAACAGAGAAGGACTGGTGGATGATGTGGCAGTTGGAGGCCGACTAGGGCCCAGCGATCCCAAAATCGTAGTGTTCTCTATTCTTAGAGAGGCCAGGAGAGGGCTAAGCAGGGCTGACATCCTGGGCTTCAAAAGGGCTGACTTTGTCTTGTTTAGGCACCTGCTTGAAAGGATCCCCTGGGAGATGATCCTGAAGGGTACAGGGGTCCAGGAAGGCTGGGTGCTCTTTATGAAGGCAGTGTTAATGGCTCAGGAGCAGGCGGTCCCCAGGTGCTCTAAGAGAAGCCTGGCTGAACAGGCAGTTTTGGCTGCAACTCAGGGAGAAAAGGAGAGTTTACAGCTTATGGAAGAAGGCGCTAGCCACACACAGTGATTACAAAGAGGCTGTGAGGCTATGCGGGGGGAAAATCAGGAGGCCTAAAGCCCAGCTGGAAATTAATTTGGCCTCAGCAATCAAGCACAACAAGAAATGTTTCTGTAAGTATGTCAGTAGCAAAAGAAAGACCAGGGAGAGTCTCCATCCCCTGCTAGATGCAGGAGGAAACTAACGAGTGATGAGGAGAAGGCTGAGGTGCTTAATGCCTTCTTTGCCTCAGTCTTTAATAATAAGGCTAGTTGTATGGAGGGAACCCAGCCTCCTCAGCCAGAAGACATAGACACAGACTGGGTGAACGACCCCCCCGCAATCCAGGAGACAGTCAGTGATGTGCTGCATCACACAGACACACACCAGTCTATGGGACCAGATGGGAGACACCCGAGGGTGCTGAAGGAGCTGGCTGGGTGCTCGCCAAGCTGCTTTCCATCATTTACCCACAGTCCTGGCTGACCGGGGAGGTCCCGACTGATTGGAAATTAGCCAGTGTGACACCCATCTATAAGAAGGCTTGGAAGGATGATCGGGGAAATTACAGGCCTGTCAGCTTGACTTGGGCCTGGGAAGCTGATGGAGCAGCTCATTCTAAACACCGTTGTACAACACATGCGGGACAACCAGATGCTCAGGCCCAGTCAGCATGGGTTTAGGAAAGGCAGGTCCTGCCTGACAAACCTGATCTCCTTCTACGACAGGGCGACCTGCTTATTGGATGAGGGAAAGGCTGTGGATGTAGTTTACCTTGACCTTAGCAAGGACTTGACACTGTTTCCCACAGCATTCTCCTGGCAAAACTGGCTGCTCAAGCTTGGACAATCGCACACTTTGCTGGGTAAAAATCTGGCTGGATGACCGGGCCCAGAGAGTTGTGGTAAACGGAGTTAAATCCAGCTGGCGGCCGGTCACAAGTGGCGTCCCCCAGGGCTCGGTTTTGGGGCCACTCCTGTTTAACATCTTCATTGATGATCTGGACGAGGGGATCCAGTGCCCCCTCAGTCAGTTTGCAGACGGCACCAAGTTGGGTGAGACTGATCTGCTCGAGGGCAGGGAGGCTCTGCAGAGAGACCTGGACAGGCTGGAGCCATGGGCTAAAGCCAGCTGTATGAGTTTCACTGAGGGCAAATGCCGGGGGCTGCACTTGGGCCACAACAACCCCCAGCAGCGCTACAGGCCTGGGGAGGAGTGGCTGGAGAGCTGCCAGTCAGAGAGGGACCTGGGGGGGTTGATCGACAGCTGGATGAACACGAGCCAGCAGTGTGCCCAGGAGGCCAAGAAGGCCAATGGCATCCTGGCTTGTGTTAGCCATAGCGTGGCCAGCAGGGACAGGGAAGGGATCTGAGCCCTGTGCTCGGCACTGGTGAGGCCGCCCCTCGATTCCTGTGTTCAGTTTTGGGCCCCTCACGCCAAAAAGGCCATTGAGTGACTCGAGCGTGTCCAGAGAAGGGCAACGGAGCTGGGGCAGGGTCTGGAGCACAGGTCTGCTGGGGAGCGGCTGAGGGAACTGGGGGGTTCAGTCTGGAGAAGAGGAGGCTGAGGGGAGACCTCCTGGCCCTCTACAGCTCCCTGACAGGAGGGTGCAGAGAGGGGGGATGAGTCCTTTAACCTAGTAGTAAGCGACAGGACAAGAGGTAAAGGCCTCAGGTTGCAGCAGGGAAAGTTTAAGCTGGATGTCAGGAAGTATTTCCTTGCAGAAGGGGTTTTTGGGCGTTGGAATGGGCTGCCCAGGGCAGGGGGGGATTCTCCGTCCCTGGAGGTAAGAGTCGGGTCGACTTAGCGCTTAAGAACATGGTGTAGTTGGGAACTGTCAGTGTTAGGTTAATGGTTGGACTAGATGATCTTCAAGGTCCTTTCCAAGCTAGTTGATTCTGTGATTCTGTGACTCTAAAGGAGAGAACTCCGAGCAAACGGTGCCAAGTCTCAGAGATGAGGTGGTTTAGGGAGAATTCAGGAAGTATCCAGAGACTGCTGACAGGTAGCTGTGCTTTACCCTCTCCAAACAACAGCCGCTCTTGCAGGGCTGCACCCAAGGACTTCCTCCTCCTCACCCAATAAAGCTGTCTTTGCTGACGGCTGTCAAACACTTCCAGTGCTGTTCCCAGCAGCGACAGCTTTCTTAGCAAGAGACTCCCTGAGCACCGTTAGCCTGTACGCTGCTAGCTCCGAGGGACTCCAAGTGCTCAGCTATGCCTGCAAGAACCCCAAGAAGTAACTGCGGGGGACCTGAAAGCATTTCTGACCACTGTGCTTGCAAGTCAAGCGCACCTCCAGTAAAAGACAGGGAACGTGCGGCTCTTCTCTGCCTGTCTCCCGGGGCTGCTGCTGGCTGTCTCCTGTCGCACGGTCTGTGTTCAGCAGTGACTCGTAGCTGCTGAAATACCCTGCCCTAGGGATGACAGCTCACCTTTCTTTCCAGCAGTTACATTACCTATTCTAAGGTTATTTGGGTTGGTTTGCTTCAAATATTCAGCAGAGAAGAAAGCACGTCTTTCATTTTGGCAGGAAAGAGGGAGGGCAGAGAGCACAAGCCCAACAGCGGCAGGCGGAAGAGGTTTCCTTCCTTAGGCCCAGGGCCTCAGGGCATTTTGCTCTGCAAACCCAGGAAGGGAGAATGGCCACCAGATTTTGACGTTTTGAAAGGTGGGGCCTCCTGTGTCACAAGCTGGAAATACAGAGCACTCAACCCACCCTCCTAAGTGCAGGAATCCAAGACCACAGAAACTCTGTACAAAGTAGTTTCCACGGGGCTCAGAGAGCTCTACCCAGCATCACAGAAAGCCAGGCGGGAAACAGTTACATACATCACCCAGCCGACATCCCTGCAACGCTGACAGCGCACCCCGTTAAGGGTGCAGAACGATGGGGTCTCCACACAGCAGGCTGTGGGAGCTTCTGAAGGACTCCTCCGAGATGAAGAACAATTCCCAGCCGACACACAATTCACACTGACCTTTCAAATGGACGAAGCCACAAAAGCGCCTTGATAGAGGAGCTCTCACGGCAACCAGGCACTTTGCAGATGCTCCTGAATCCGAAGTGATCCTACTCTTACCGAGCACTGCAGCAATAGCCGTACAGCAGGATCAGCCTCCAAATGTGGAAGGGCACAACTGCGCAATGTACACAGATTGCAGCAGCCTCCTGAATTATGCCTAAACTCCATCAGTGTTGCAGGTCCCAGTCAAGAAAAAAGCAGCAAAATTAAGGAAGAAGAGAGGGCAGTCTGGACAGCACGACTTGTCCTGCTCCATGGTCAGGGTGGCACCTTCATTTAGGACTAAGGCCTTGAAGAAGAGCTAAAAGACTGAGAACTCAGAGAGCAAATCACCCAGCACCAGACAGGTGGATAATTGCCCCAGAAGCAAAAACTGAAGGAAAAGGTAAAGGTGGTACGGGGAGATCGTGACCACTGACTCAATTGGATAAAAGGTTTAACGCACCCCATTCCCCCTCAGAGCACACGTGGAACCCATGCTCCACCTTTTCCTCGTCTCTCATGCAAATGAGATTGTCGAATATCTACCTGTCTTGGTCTCATATGCAAATCGGCCAACGAGATGAACTTCAAATGCAACAGCAAACTTTGCTGGGTGTGCACCCACCACCCCAGCTTACGGACCTGGGGTGGTGATCCAGATTCTTTAGCACTCTTCGCCCTCACCTTGCCCTTCCCCGTCCCCTTCTTTCTTATAGATTTATCAATGAGAGGCCACATCCCTTATGGTCCTTTCCCAAGCTTGTTTCTCCTGCAAGTCAAGCATGTTTTAATGGCTCCTTTGGTGTTGTTTCACCTTAATGTAAGAGGAGCGGATCACAAAATCTTTATGACTCCCTGGGCTCCCAGTCTGGGTCGTAGCAGTACATTTGGCTGAATTCTTAATCTACGTGGTACTTCATAATTAAGGTTAAAACTCCTCTCCCCAGTAACCCTGCTGCAGCATGTATCATCAAACATGCTGATGCTACTTGCTAAACATGGGCCGTCTACCAAAATCTCTTTAAACAGCAGACCGTGGACCTTGTCCGAGCTAAACCCCTTGGTATCAATCTTCCATCGTTTCCTGCTCTGCTGAAAACGGGGCGTTTCAAAGATAGAGCTTGCCAGGAGGGGCAGAGAGGGCAAAGGCTTTTCCATCCATGTCCTGAAGCCCATGTAAAGGTGGGAGGGCAGAAGGGTGCCTCTTCATCTTTGTCAGCCCATCAAATGGAAATGCTGTGCTTGCACTCAGAGGTGCAGGAAAGCTTGTGTAGCTCTGCCACAAGGACTGTAACAAGGCTGGTCCACTTAGGGGTTCACTCAGGAAGAGCTCCTGCTCTTCCAAGTCGTGACCTGCCCTAATCCGGATCTAGAGAGTCTTTGATTGCGTTGTTTAGGGAGATTTACAGGTGTCTTCCTGTACATCCTAGAAAACTTGGTTTTCATCATATTTTCCTGAAAAATTTGGAATACCATTTCCATTCTTAAAAAACTTCCTAGACGCTGTGCATTTTTCTGGCAGGCTTTTCATTCCAGGGTCTCTCTCCAAGCTGGACAGGGAAATCATTTATTCTAATAAGTGATTTATTTATTTTATCTAATAAATGATTTGTTTATTCTATCACATTCAGGGATGGTGACTCCACCCCTCCCCTGGGCAGCCTGTTCCACTCTCTGACCCGTCTTTCTGTGAAAATTGTTTTCCTACTGTCCACCCTGACCCTCCCCTGTTGCAGTTTAAAGCCATTCCCTCTTGTTCTGTCGCCAATCCCCTGTGAGAAGAGACCAGCACCAACCTCTCTACAATGTCCTTTCAGGGAGCTGTGGAGAGTGATGAGGGCTCCCCTCAGCCTTCTCTTCCTCACACTGAACAGTCCCAGCTCCTTCAGTCTCTCCTCACAGGGTTTATTCTCCAGGCCCTTCCCCAGCCTCGTTGCCCTCCTCTGCGCTCGCCCCAGCATCTCGAGATCTCTCTCCTACTGAGGTGACCCAAACTGGACACAATGCTCAAGGTGTGGCCTCACCAGTGCAGAGCACAGGGGGACTGTCACCTCCCTCCTTCTGCTGGTCACACTAGTGCTGATACAAGCCAGGATGCCCTTGGCTTGCTTGGCCACCCGGGCACACTGCTGGCTCATGGTCAGCTGCTTGTCAATTAGAACCCCCTGATCCTTCTCTTCCAGACAGCTCCAGCCACACCTCCCCAAGCCTGTAGCCATGCAGGGGGTTGTTGTGGCCCACGCGCAGGACCTGGCACTTGGCCCTGTTGAAGCTCATCCCGTTAACGTTGGCCACCGATCCAATCTATCCAATTCTCTCTGTAGAGCCTCCCTGTCCTCATGCAGATCGACACTCCCGCTTCACTTGGTGCCACCTGTGTCCTTATCAAGATCAGTAATGAAGATGTTAAACAGAAACGGTCCCAACACCGAGCCCCGAGGAACACCACTTGTGACCGGCTGCCAGCTGGATTTAGCTCCACTGACCGCCACTCTCTGGGACCGTCCATCCAGCCAGTGCTTGGCCCGGCAGACCGTTTGCTCCTCCAGGCCATGAGCAGCCAGTTTTTCTATGAGAATTCTATGGGGAACTGTGTCCAATGCTTTTCAAAAATCCAGGAAGACAATATCTACCCGGATATGAGCTTTTCCCTCGTCCAATAGTCAGGTCATCATCTTGTCAAAGAAGGAGATGAGGTTTGTCAGGCAGGACCTGCCTTTCATAAACCCATGCTGACTAGGCCTGATCCCCCAGTCGCCCATTCTATGTCTTAGGCTAATTTAGGCTAATGTTAAACTCTAACATACACAAGAATCAAATGGCAGCCTCGAAGCCTCAACCCAGAGGAAGAATATCTATCAACTCAGCAGAGCACCAGCAATCCAGGCGGCGTCTGGAATGCGATGATGATAACGTCCTTCTCCAAGTGATAGAGAAGCCGAGGAGGAGAGGTGCTGTGCTGGTGGACCTTGTTCTCAGCAACAAGGACGGGGTGGTGGGGATTGTACAGCTCAAGGGCAGCCTTGGCTCCAGTGACCGTGAACTGGGGGAGTTTGAGATCCCTAGGTTCAGCGAGGAGGACGCACAGCAAGCTCGCTGCCCTGGGCTTCAGGAGAGCAGACTTTGGCCTCTTCAGGGATCGGCTTGGCAGAGTAGTGTGGGATAAAACCCTGAGGGAAGAGGGGCCCAAGAAAGCTGGTTAGTATTCAATGATCTCCTCCTCCAATCTCAGCAGTGGTGCGTTGGGTGGCTGCAGGCTGCGAGGAAGGGACGGGTGAGGAAGGAGGGGCAGAGGCGTTGCCCTCTACATCAAGAAATAGAGAGTGTGTGGAGAGGTGTCTCTGAAGAATAGCCACGAGCAGCTTGAAAGCTTATGGGCGAGAATGAGAGACCGAGGCAACAAAGGGAACCTTGTGGTTGGTGGTTACTACAGGCCGCCCAATCAAGGGGAGCCTGTTGGCAAAGTCTTGTTACTGCAGCGGCAGGAGGCATCGTGCTCACAGGCTCTCGTCCTGCTGGGGGACTTCAACCACCCTGCCATCTGCTGGAAAAGCAGCACAGCAGGCAGCCTAGAGGCAATCCAGAAGACTCCTGGAATGCACTGGGGATAACTTCTTCAGCCAGGTGATAGAGAGCCCCAGCAGAAGGGATGCGATACGGGACCTGCTGGTCACCAACGCAAGTGAGCGAATGGGTGACGTCCGGATGGGAGGTAGCCTGGGCTGCAGTGATCATGCCCTGGTGGAGTTCTCAGCCCTGAGGGATACGGGTCAGTCAGAGAGTAAAGTCAGGATGCTGAAGTTTCGGAAAGCAAACTTCCAGCTCCTCAGGGAGTTAAGTCAATAAAGACGCCCTGGGAAACTGCCCTCAGGGACAAGGGAGCAGAACAGAGCTGGCAGATCTTTAAGGACACTTTCCACCGAGCGCAAGAGCTCTCCATGCCCAGGTGTAAGCCTGCAGGAAAGGAAGGCAAGAGACCAGCATGGCTGAGTTGAGACCTGCTGGTCAGACTAGAGGGCAAGGAGGAAATGCCTGGGCAGTGGAAGCAGGGACCCCGTATCCTGGGGAGAGCCTTGTGCTGCTGCATGGGGAGCAAGCCCAGAATTCAAAGCAATCCCAAGAATCCCAGCCAGGTGGAGGTTGGAAGGCACCTCTGGAGGTCATCTGGGCCAACCCTCCTGGCTCAAACAAGGCCGCCCAGTGCTAGTTGCCCAGGACCGGTTCCACACGGAGCCCATAGGCCCAGGAGGAGCCACAGACACCCTCCGGCTAGCATGGCCCAAGGAAACGGATCTCACCCATCCCCGTAGCCCCTCTGCCACCAAACTGTCCCCCCAGGCCTTAGGGCCCAGAGCAGTTGGGAGGAAAACTTGGGCTGATCACCAGGAGAAAAGGGTGAAAGCATCACAGTAGAGGATAACGATGCCAGACAGATTTTTAGTGACAGACTCTTTCTCACATTTTCACATCTTTATTTTCTGCGAGAGCTACGTTTCTGAGTCTTGAGTAGAGCCTTCTGCTCTCGGTGGGGGTTGGCAGAGGCCCAGCTGCTGGCCCAGGCCTCCTTCCACCAGCTGCCCCTGCGGCCTGCTTCCAGCATCAGGAGTACCGTGGCTTCTTGGCAGGTGAGGGACAGTCCATGGACCTACGACTGGCCTTTCTCTTCAGAGCGCGCCGGGGCCCCTGACATGAGCTGCCCCTTGCCCGCCCGGGAGCAGAGTCAGGTGCCACAGCCTCCCCCGGCTCCCCCTGCAGCTCTTCTTGCTGCCCAGGGATGGGAGCGGGGGGGCAGCTGGGCCCTCCCTGAAGAGCAGCCGTCGAGGTGCCCGGCAGTTCCTCTGTGTCTGCTGTGGCAGCGGTGGCAGAGGGGGCTGGTCCGGGCTCAGGAGTCCCCCTTGGGGAGGGAACAGCACTGGTGCTGGCCACGGGGCTGATCTCCAGGGCCCCTTGGGAGGCCGGAGGATGGCTGCTGGCCACGAGGCTGAGGTCCTGGCCCCTTCTGGAAAGAGAATTAATGCTGGCCATGGTGTTCTGCTCCTGCCCCCCTCTGGAGGCACCCCAGCTGGTGCTGGCCATGGTGCTCCGCAGCCATTCCCTTCTGCAGACACCCCAGTTGTTGCTGGCCAGGGGGCTCCTCTCCTCTTGCCTTCTGGAGGCACCTCAGCTGGTGCTGGCCATGGGCCTCCGCTCCCATGCCTCTCTGGAGGAACCCCAGCTGCTGTTGGCCACGGGGGTCCGCTCCTGTCTCCATGGCGAAGAACCCCAGCTGTTGCTGGCCACAGGGCTCCGCTCCTGTCTCCGTCTGGAGTCACCCCACCTGGTGCTGGTTCTGGCTACGGGTCTGCCGTCCAATCCCCCTCGCAAGGCACCCGAGCTGGTGCAGGCTGTGGGGATCCGCTCCCATGCACCCCACCTGGTGGCGGACATGGGACTCCGCTCCCATCGCCCCCAGGAGGTACCCCAGCTGGTGCTGGCCAGAGTGCTCTGGTCCCATCTCCCTCGGGAGGCACCCGAGCTGGTGCTGGCCGTGGGGATCCGCTCCCATGCGCCCCACCTGGTGGTGGACATGGGGCTCCGCTCCCATCGTCCCCAGGAGGATCCCCATCTGGATGCACTTGGTTCTGTCAGTCTGTAAGGTGGCTGATTTCGGGCACTGCCCAAGAATGCCTGAGGTGTTTGTCTTATCAGGAACTCTTGATAGTCCTCCCCCGTCAGCGAGTGCAGGATGGATGTCAACCTCCCCCTGCAGAGGGGGCACTCAGGTCTGATGTCTGCCCACCGCTGGATACAGCTGAAGCAGAAGCGGTGCAGACACGGCATGGTCAAGGCTGCGTTGTCCAAGGTGTTCAGGCATATTGGGCAGTTGTCCTGCGAGGCTGAGGCCATGCTCAGAACGTGCTGTGGTGCACTGACGAGGTCTGGTGGGGATGGACGAGGACTCCTCTGCAAGCAGGCTGGCTGTCCCACTAGAAGAAGAGGCAGAGAGCCCGCGGTGAGTGACCGGCCCAGTGAGGGGTGGAGAGAAGCCCAGGTGCCTCCAGAAGGAAACCCGCCCAGCTCCCCAGGGTGAAGTTTCTCCACACAACTCACCTCTGCTGCGGCGAGCACACCTCCTGGGTGCCCCGGCTGCCTGAGCCAGGCAGGGCCGGGGACAAACCTGCAGTGGCTCTGGGGATGGGCACTGAGAGCTGCAGCCCCCAGTTCCCAGGGCACAAGCCCAGCACCGAGCCAAAAGCTTGCTCCACGCTCCAAGCCTCGCCAAATCACGCAGCTGGAGTGAAGGTGCGAGCTGTCTCGGGGGGTCTGGGAGCCCGAATATAAGCAGCGAGGGCCATGATGTCACAGAGCCGGCTTTGTGATGTCACAGAGCGTGGCTGGGTGATGTCACAGAGCAGGGATGGGTGATGTCACAATGGGCTATCTCTGCCCATGGTGCTTGACCCAGCAGCCCTGTGCCCCCGGCACACGCCTCAGGCCGTACCCCAACGCCACTGCCCGCTCCATCCCCCACGTCTTCTGTCCCGTGCTTGGCATCGGTCCTTCAAGCCAGCCACTGAGGCCTTGGCCGTGGCTTCCCGGGGCACCGTCAGGTCGCTCTGGCCTGAGGTGACTCTTTCTCCAGGCACACACAGAGCACTCCTGGGCAGCCCAGCACAAGAAGTAGGAGCCCAGAACACAGCCCTCTACATGTGGCCTCACCAGTGCCGAATCCCTTGGAGGAGCAGCTCCCTCCACCGGTGGCAGAACTTTGCCGGAGGCAGCCCAGGGTGCCATTAAACATCTTGGTGGCAAGGCCCCAGTGCCAGCTCCCGTTCAACGTTGTGTCCACCGGGACCCCCAGGTCCTCCTCTGGAAAGCTGCTTTCCCGACCGCTGGCCCCCAGCGTGTCCTGATTCATGGAGCTGTTCCTTCCCAGGCACAGGACTCTGCACTTGTTCTTCCTGAACTCTGTGAGGTTCCCGTCAGCTCAGTTCTCCAGCCTTCCAGATGTCAACGGATAAGCCTGGGTATCAGGAATAACACCAATATATTTTGCCAGCTTGATCCAATTTTATTATTCATCTTATATACTATTAAGGCGTGATCGCATACAGCTAAACAATCTGTGAGTGGTTCTAAGCTACTGTCCACACAATATAACTCATATTTCATTGGTACAACGCGAGAAACACACGCAGGAAGCACAAGCCTATGGACCTCCTACTCAATGTTTCAACTTCATTCCATATCTCTAGTTAAGGAATTTGCTAAAACAATTGCTCTCTATGCAGTGGCAAGCCAGAGAGGAACATTGAACAGTAAGTTCTTTACACAGGGGCAGCTAGCAGAGAGTTACTCATGTCGGTATCAAGGACCAGGTGGCCGTTATCTTCCAAAAACTTCTTCACAACTCCCCCTTTTTGAGTGATCCAGACACCTTTTATTGTTCAGTCCATCATTCTCATAAAACACTTCCACACACAGGTTAATACCATTAAAAGGATTACAATGACAATTTAAACTGTTATTCCATGTAAAAACAAACATTTTTTAACCATCTAATAATTGGTAACCTTTTAGTCAAATCATTAAACCCTCTTCCTTCTTCAAGATGTAAACTCATTGTATAAACATCACTACAAAACCTAGTGCTATTCACCGGTACTGCTGAAGGAGTCACATCTTGCCATCTCAGCCAGACTGTCTGATTATACCAACCATAATGACCAGTACAAATGGCATACCAAACAGGTCTGGGATGGGTCAGCAGCAGTCGCTAAACACAGGCAAAATACCTGCTGTCCTGATTGATTTTTCCCTGTCACCTTGGCACAACTCTGCAGTTTCTTATCTATCTTATGAGGCCTGTTCTTCATCAAAGCTGAGCTGTTTGTCAGGAGCTGTGTGAGGCCGATGCCTTCCAGCCCTCCCCTTTCTTTGTTTTGCTGCGGCACCTGCAAGTCTTGTTTGAGAGCTGTATCAATTAAGGGTTAGACAAACTTCAAAACACAGCATACTTAGAATAGTTCTAATTAAACAGAGTAGACTAATTTCACTACCCATATTTAAGGGATATGACTAAATAGTACAAAAATAAACAGTAAGGAAAATACGGTACTAACATTCAGATCCGCAATCGCTGGGGAACCCTGGATACAGCGAGAATTTAGAGTGCCCTTCCTCACAAACTGGAAACCCTACGCGATGCGTCCATCCGTAGGTGAGGCATCCAACTTGGCTGCAAGCAGGTCCAGCCTTTAAAGCAACAGGCCAAAATAACTGGCAACTTTCTTTGAGCAGAAACATCTGATTTCATCCTCCTGTTGGGTTCCACCTGGAGCCTGGCCAGCACTCCAGGGGGAAAACCAAGGGAGTTTCTAAATAAGGTTAAACACTTGAGCTCTCTTCTTACAGTATCTTATCCTTATTAATAACTATATTTTATCTAAACTACATTTTGCACAAGTGACTAGTAAGCCTAGATATTTCATTAAGGAGTTACAATTACTGTTAGCATTTTCTCTTAAAAGAATTGGCAGCTGTAGTGTAGTTTGTTCTGTTGCAGTAGCAAACATTACTCAGACATTCTGCTTGAATGATCAGTCGAAGAGACGGCAAACTGTCCGCACAGGGGCACTCACAGCACCCACAGCTGGATCCTGAGTGCTGGCTGCCTCCTTCTGTTCGTTTACGGGTGATTCGTTCGCCTCCTGATGATATGCAGGGCGAGTGAACCGACTCGGCACCCAGAGACGTCCTTCCCCTGTGGAAACACACATGTAACCTCTACCACTAAATAAAACAGGTGATGGTCCTTCCCATTGTCCTGTTCGAGGATGTTTATAATTTACAAAAAACTGAGGTAAAGATTGTGGTCTTCCAGATTTTATAGTAGCATGATGGATAACAACGGGCAGCTCTTCTCTTCCCACTGTAATACTAAGATAATTTAAAGTGAACAAAACTTTGTTCAATCTTTGAATTGGGTTCTTTTCATCATTGCTTTTCTGTCTTTTCAAATAGTCTTTTAACATTTGATGTGCTTGTTCAACTATAGCTTGTCCAGTAGGAGAATGAGGTATGCCTGTAAGATGTTTTATATTCCAAATACACATAAATTTTGCTACACTTTGACTAACATAGGCTGGTCCATTATCAGTTTTTATTTGCACTGGAACACCCATGACTGCAAAACATGCTGTCAGATGTTTTTTGACATGTAATGCTTTTTCTCCTACTTGGGCTGTAGCCCAGATAAATTTTGAAAAGGTATCTATTGATACATGAACATATTTCAATCGTCCAAATTCTGGAACATGAGTCACATCCATTTGCCATAACTCTAGAGCCTGAAGACCTCTAGGATTTACTCCCAGACCCAGACCTGGGCCATGATGACTGCATTGAGGACAGGCATGTACTATACCACTTGCTTCTATTTTGGCTAAATTGAACTGTCTTTGTAAAGAACGAGCATTTTGGTGAAAAACATCATGACTGTTTCTGGCTTGTTCAAATGCATTCAAAGGTGGTAAGTGTGTAACTAAACTGACAGCTTGATCTGCTTTTGTGTTCCCTTCTCCTAAACCTATATCCCATAAATGGCTACGAATATGAATAATACAGTAAGGCTGATTTCTCTGATTCAGAATGTGTCACAACTGCTGAAATAGTTGGTTTAACCTGACATTTTTCGTTCTTTTTAAAAGCGCATCAGCTATTCTCTGCACAATTCCTACAACATAAAGAGAATCAGATACAACATTTAAAGGTTCCTGTGGCCAATTTTGAAAAGCCCAAGACACTGCTTTCAACTCAAGAGTCTGTAAACTGTCTCGGTTGTCACCCTGTAAAATATGCTTTTGCCACTCAGTATCTTTTTTCCACACGCATACAGCTAAGCGAGTTCGTTTTCCAGCATCAGTGAACACAGTTCTTCCATCAACAGGTAAAAATGATACATATGGCCTTTCAATCCATTGTTGGCCACCTAATACTTGCCACATTTGACCTTTAGGTTGTTTATTATTAATAACTCCAGAAAAACTCAATACAGCTTCTTGCATAGGCAATGAATGCCGCAGCATCCATTCTAAGTCTTCTGAACGGATTGGAACACTAATGTCCTCTGGTTCCACACCCGCAATTTCACATATAGGATCTCTACTTTTTCTGATGAGAAGCCCAAGAGCTTCTGACCGTGTCAATACTGAGATTTTTGGTTGCGTCTGTAAGAAAACCCATTCTAAAATCACCATCTCTCCATCTTGCAAACCTTCCTCTCTCAACTCCCCTTTTTTCTTTTTAATCCATTGACGTAAAACACTGAAAGGATGGTTTGCAACATTGACAACATAAACAGAAATTGCAGTGTCTTCCAGACAGCGAGAGCTCCAATGAGAAGAAATTTTTTGTGCTATGTTATCCAAGGCCTCTTGTTGTTTTGTTGTACATATACGGGGTTCTGCTGCATCGGTACCTTGTAACCATGATAAAAGTGGAGCAATATCATCGTTAGTGATTCCAACAATATTTCGAACCCATTGGATATCACCTAGTAATTTTTGAGCATCATTCAAGGTTCTAATAGTGGTGCGCAGATGGATCTTTTGTGGCCGTATCTGTGTATCTGTGATGATCCATCCAAGATATTTCCATGGTGCCGAGCGTTGAATCTTTTCTGGTGCTACAGTCAATTTCTTTGTGGCCAATGATAGGATTATACTTTGAACAAGTTCATCAGAAATCTCATGTGGGTGTGCAAAAAGAATATCATCCATGTAATGATATATAAGCATCTCAGGGAACTGTTGACACAACGGTGTCAACGCCCATGCTACATATAACTGACACAAAGTTGGTGAATTTTTTATTCCTTGAGGAAGCACCGTCCATTCATATCTTTGGCTTGGGGCTTCGCGGTTTACTGCTGGTAAATGCAAAGCGTTGAGGGTCAGTTTGATGCAGTGGAATGGTAAAGAAACAATCTTTTAAGTCTATTATGAAAAGAGACCAACCGGCAGGCAACATGGTAGGGGTAGGAAGTCCAGGCTGCAAAGCACCCATAGATTGCATTTGTGCATTTACAGCTCACAAGTCATGTAATAAATGCCATTTTCCAGATTTTTTCGGTATAATAAATATAGGAGTGTTCCAGGGACTTACTGAGGGTTGAATGTGACCAGCAACTAATTGTTTTTGAACCAATTGTTGTGCAATTTTCAGCCGTTCTTTTGTCATTGGCCATTGATCTACCCATACACGTGTTTCTGTAAGCCATGTGAGGGGCAAGATGGGCGGCTGTTGATCAATGGCCATTACTAAAAAAGCTGCTTATCAGTAGTCAATACTGCACCAATCTGCGACAAAATATCTCTTCCTATCAGTCCTTGAATTCCAGCTGGTAATGACATAACATATGGTCGTAACGTGACTCTTTGTTGATCTGGGAATATAATAGATACTGGATCAGTACTTAAGGCAGGTACTTCTACACCCCCTACTCCCAATACTCTTGTAACAGGCTTTTGTACAGGCCAGTGATGCGGCCAATGTTGTTTATTAATAATAGTGAAGTCTGCTCCTGTGTCTAATATAACTTGTATCTGCAAGTGGGTTGAGTCCTTATGTAAGGTGACTGTTCTGGTCGACTGGATAATTCTTGAGTGAATAAAATGGCAGGTCCAGTAGAGCCAAAACCTTTTTCTCCTCTTTCATTATGATGTTTAAGAGACTGTATTGGGTCTGGCTGAACTGGAATCGGTTTTCCCCTATAGCAGCCCTCACGGTGCTGTGGTTTATGCTGGGAGCTGGCAGGGTGTTGATAGCACCCTGGTGTTGTGGCTGCTGCTGAGCAGGGCTTACACAGCACCAAGGCTCTTTCTGATATTTCCCCCAGTGGGACGGGGTGGGCAAGATCTTGGGAGGGGACACAGCCAGGACAGCTGACCCAAACCGACCAAAGGGATATTCCGTACCATATGACGTCTGCTCAGTATAAAGCTGGGAGAAAGGAGGAAGGGGGTGGGGTCACCCTTGGTCCTCCGAGGCAACCACTACGCGTATTGGAGCCCTGCTTCCTGAGAAGGCCCGACATCGCCTGTCCATGGGAAGTAGAGAATAAATCTGTTTGCTTTTCCTTCTGCGCGTGGACTTTTGCTTCGCTTTGCTTATATTAAAACTGCTTTTGTTTCACCCACAAGGGTTAGTTTATCTTCTTTCCCCTCTTTACCCTGTTGAGAAAACAAAGGGAAGGGGGGGGGGGGGGAAGTGATAGAGCGACTTGGTGGATACCTGGCATTTAGCCAGAGTCAAACCATCACAGAGACAAATCACCGGCTTTAGGTTGTGAGTTCCACAGCGCAATGATTTGAGCTATTTTGCTGCCAGCAGGAATAGTCAGGGGAGGAAACAGCGTATAGGCCATGACATGAATTATTCCAGTGTAGTCAGCATCAATTACTCCTGGTAAAATTATAAATCCTTTTATTCCAGAGGAGGATCTTCTGATTAACAAACCTCCTAATCCACCTGTAACATACTCTGGTACAAATAATGGTCCTTTTGCAGTAGCTGGAATTAAAGTGACTTTGTTATCTGTTAAGGTGACATCTATTGCTGTTGCCACATCCACCCCGAGACTTCCGTATGTGGCTGGTGCATGTTGGGAAAGGTATCTATTGTCGATTGAGGAGGAACAGCCATTTTTGTCGACGCGCGTTGTCCCACCGCGCTGCATCTCCCGTTTCCCGATCGGAGACAAGCCGCAGTTGCATGAGAGGATCTATTACAATTGTGACACCATACTGCTGTTTTTTGACAATTTTTTCTAAAGTGTCCACTTTCTCCGCAATGAAAACATGGACCCATATCCTGAATAAATTTCCTCCTTTCTGGTATTTCATTGCTCATCTTAGTAACAGCAGCAACTACTGGTTTTTCTCTTTCTACCTGTAAAGCACTTTTCACAGCAGAGGCAATCATGGCTGCTTGGGCATTCTGTTCTGCCCTGGAAGCACGTAATAACATTTCATCAACAGGGGCTTCTTTTGGTAAACCTGCTAATATAGTCCTTGTCTTGGTATTGGCATTCTCAAAAGCTAACAGCCGAAACATACAGTCTTTCATCTCATCAGGTAAATCTGCTTGATCTTTTATAGCTTGAGACAGTCGATCAATAAAAGCATTATATGGTTCTGAAACTCCTTGTCGAACAGCTGCGAATGGAGATGACCTTTTCCCTTCAGGAATCTGTAGAAGAGCCTGGTGAGCTAGATGTTGTGACATTTGATGAAAAATTGAAGGAAAAGTCACCTGCACGTTAGTGGTGGCATATGGGCCTTGACCTGTTAGCATATCTACAGTCACAGCATAGAATGGATCATTCTGATCACATTGATGCTTATTTAATTCAGCAATTGCAAGTTGTTTCCATGTTCTTTCCCAAATTATATATTGCGAAGGAGTCAGCAGAAGTGAAGCAATATTCTGACAATCAGCAGGAGCCATCAAATCTGCTGTAAATATATATTTTATAATGTTCTTTGCTGCTTCTGATTTTAGTCCATAAGTAGTTACTGTCTGTTTTGCTTGTTGTAAAATTTTCCAATCATGTGGTTCCCACTTCCCAGCTCCACCATCAATAACCACAGGGCAAGCTAAAGATCCAGCTGTTTTCCAATCTCCTTCTAAAATAGCATCTCGAATTACTCCAGTCCATCGTCGTTGCACAGGATCAAGGTTAGATACTGTAGTGTGATAAGATGGAAGTTGTTGTGTAGCCAGAACTGTATTTGTTGTAGCTGCTGTTGGTGGTGGTGGCAGTGGTGGTGCAGAAGGAATTGCAGGGCCTGTATTAGAATGCCGCCAAGTGGTAGATTTTTAAAGAGTCCTTTTTTATCGCAGCACTGGGATGCAACTCCTCCAGTTTTTTCATTAGTTGATGTAACAGTTTATCGTTTTCTAGGTCATCTGCAGCAGGAGCTGCTGGAGGCGTGTTACTGCCAGAGTTATTAGCTGACGATGATGAAGAGGAGGAACCAGAAACCGGAAGAGGTGGATATGCTCGTGGGGGCCACCTAGATCCACCTTGCTCCGCCTCCTCTTTCTTAACGTCCTCCATCTTAGAAACAGTCTCTTTCACTTCCGTTTTATTCTCAGTTGAAACCGGAACTGCACTGCTCGTACCCCCCCCTTCCACACGAGCTATGACTTCCGCTGCAGAAGGAGCAACAGGAGCTGACATACCACGAACTGGCAACTTAGTAACATCAAAGCCAAAAAATTTCGCCACTGGACGATGTGGAGTGGCTGCTGCTTTGTTCACCCCTGTGTTATCTGATTCTAACGCCTCTATTGCTGCAGTGGCGACCTTCCACTCAGCTTTCATCTCTTGTAAAGCAGTAATCACTTCCCACCACACCGATCCAAGTCCCTTTGCTTTCTTTCCTGCTTTTCCACCCTTTATAGTAAATTTCCACAGTAAATATCCTACTGCCCTCCACTCGGAGAGGCACTAAGACAAAGCTGTTGTTCCTGTGCCCATTGCACCAAGTCTTTTAACTTGGACTGACTCACATCACTGCCTCTCTTAGAGAGTATACTTGTGAGGAGCCTTATCGCTGCTACCACTTCTCGTGCCATAGCAGCTTACCTTCGCAGAGGACAGCCTGCAGAACTGTCTCCTAACTCCAGAAGTGCATCTATGCACCGGCTTCTGTGTTTCCCTGCGCCGCCTTTATCCGAAGTTCTCCGCTCATCGCCACGTCTTGGTCGATGTTTTGAGAAAAAGGCCGCCCCCGTCCCTGTTCGGGCGCCAATTTGTCGACGGATAAGCCCGGGTATCAAGAATAACACCAATATGGTTTGCCAGCTTGATCCAATTTTATTAAGCACAGAGCATCTTATATACTATTAAGGCGTGATCGCATACAGCTAAACAATCTGTGAGTGGTTCTAAGCTACTGTCCACACAATATAACTCATATTTCATTGGTACAACGCGAGAAACACACGCAGGAAGCACAAGCCTATGGACCTCCTACTCAATGTTTCAACTTCATTCCATATATCTAGTTAAGGAATTTGCTAAAACAATTGCTCTCTATGCAGTGGCAAGCCAGAGAAGAACATTGAACAGTAAGTTCTTTACACAGGGGCAGCTAGCAGAGAGTTACTCATGTCTGTATCAAGGACCAGGTGGCCGTTATCTTTCAAAAACTTCTTCACAACCAGAGATGGAGAAGTAAGAGAAGGGAAGCAAGAAAGAAGCGTGACATACCCATTTCCAATGAAGGATACATGCTACAGCTAAGAAGAGGCAAAACAGCATTGCTGCTCCTTTATCAACTGCCCAGGCTACCTGGCTGGGCAACAGGGAGCCGTTTATCTCTCTTGGGGTCCTTGCAGGCGTGAGCTGAAGGACAGTGAAATGCAGGCTTGGGCCACACACAAGCTCAAGATGCTTCTGAATTCGTTTGGGTCTGACTGGCAACAACGATCATCTTTGGATCAGCTGTCACATCCCTGTAGGAGGAAAATGTCACTGGTCAGCTGGCTGGGGTTCCTCCATCTTCTGATGTCTGACGTACACCTCGGGGCACAGACGGCCACCCATAAGTAGTCACCCCCCTGCAACTTGCAGCATTATACTTGTCAGCCCACCACAGTAGCCGAGCGGTTGGGTGCTACTAGCCCACTGCAAACAAGGTCAAACACATCAGCTCGTGCCACAAACTATCGTGTTCTACTTCACAACCGGAGCAAGCTAGGAGTGTACCCGTCAGCTACCGTGGCTCCACAGATGAGCGGCCGTTCAGGAAGCTCCTCCCCAGCAGCTCAGCTGTTGGTACTCATGTGTCCACACGATGAGCAAAGTTAAGGCCTTGGGTTTACCTCTTCCACACCGTCTTCAACACACCAGAGTGTGCGCTTTGAGTAAGTCTTTATTTTACTTCTCAGTAGTTTTGTTTTTAAAATAAACAACTGTTTTAAGCCACTATGCCCTGGTACAGCCTCATTGCTCACTTGGGTTCACTGCTGCAGCCCATCAGCACCTGGGCTTCCAGCACTAAGCAAAGCATCACTTTCTGCCCTTTATTCTGCTTGGCAGATCTGTTAGGCTATGCTGACCTACAAGAGAGAAATGCCAAATATAAAAGGGATTAAAGAGCTGGGCACTGGAACTGTGCCCCTGTGCTGCCAAAAATACTGGAAGCTTAATCAGAGCTCAGCAACGTGAAGCTCAGTCTAAGGGATTTTTAGGAGTCTAGGCTGAACAAGCGAGACAGAGCCCAGGCGCATGTACCGGGATGAAAAGGATTCACTGCTTCAGACAGGGCACTGCTTAAGGAAGAGGAGGAGGAGGAGAAGCGCAACAGGACTGCAAGAGCATTCCAGTGATAAAAGCCCTGGTGGGTCACATGTAACTAGGTTTCATTACATAATCTTACGCAGCCTCCTTCTGGGGTCTTACAACAGTGCCGAGGGTCGCAGTCTACCCTGGACCCTTTCTGACAACAAGGGGAACCTAACAATTGTCTATCTGTTGCTAAAATAAAATACAGTCAAGTATTAACAAAGAAAATTCATCACGTGTCTTCAGAAATCAGTCCCACATCGCTGGGTGTCCCCAAAACAAGCAACCAAACTGAAGACCAATTCTTCAGAGTTATCCACCAAATACCAAAGACTTTCAATACCTCCCTTTGGAGGAAGAAATCTTTGATGGCCTGAGTCTGGAACAAACGTGCTTGATACGTAAGGAGACTTGTTCGAACAGAATGAAAGTGAATGCTAGTGGCACACCTGTTGCATTTAGGGTGAGAATAAGTCTGGTAAGAGATAAATCTCCTTGCGTCCTAGCCGGTCCTCAGAATTTAGAGAGATACAAAGAGTACAGTTTATTTTTATGAAACATCTACACATTCTTTAAGCTTGCCTAAGATAAATGCACAAACTGCAGGATGGCTCTATAGCTCCACACAAAAGAAAAAAGATTGCAATCACACACACTTAGTTCCCAGGTATACACTTGGCATAGCCCAGGGAAATCTTACCAAAAAATGTCCCTCTTGGAAGGGTGGGGGTGTGCGGCGGAGAGCACAAACCTATCAATCTGTCCCTCCAATTTGGTGTCGGATTATCGTCCCTCCAAGTTAGCTACAAACTCAGGGTAGTATTTATCTTGTGTGAGTGGGTGGGACTGTAGTCAAGCCATTATCTTTTGAGTAACGACACAGTACGTTCCTTGGTGCAAGGGGAACCACTGGTTTTGGGGGGAAGAAGAGGGAGGATGAGAAACAAGGCCAGCTTGTTGCATGGGGTGCTGCAGGGTTTTGTTAGAAAGAAAGGAGGATGAGCAACAAGGCCAGCAGGCTACTGCAAAAATCATCCCTTCGGAGAAAAGGGTAGAGCAGGAGATAAATCTGTCCTTGAGAGGAGTGAAAGAACGGGACCACGCGGCCTACACCTCGCTTCGCATTCCTCCTTGGCGCCACCACAAACGCAAATCACTGGACCTCCGTCGCGTCCCGTGCCCACCCCGGGCTCCCTGCGCCAAGGAAATATGCGTGCTTGACAGATTTCTCACTGTTTTGCTTTTCCCACGCTTCCAACACCTAACACCACCATTTCACAGACTCAGTACAGGCATGGCTAGCTCTAGTCTCTCTACACTTGGGAAAGACTGCGGGGGTCTCACTGTCAACAGCAGACACGTGAGTAGGACGTGTTGGGTATGACCACTTCCTTCCCTAGGCAGCGTGGGGTAAAGGAAAGCACAAGAAAAAGTACAACAGCACACCCTAAGAGATCAGGGGTTTGCTTGTTCTCTTAGGGGACTGTTTTCCCTAAGGAAGAATGACCTCCAGACATTACAGTGAAACAAGTTGTTCTGAGAAGTAAGAATTCCTTCCAGCTGGTGCTGGTACTGATCTCTTCCTCGACTCTAAAGAAGAGAACACCGAGCAAACGGTGCCAAGTCCCAGAGATGAGGTGGTTTAGGGAGAATTCAGGAAGTATCCAGAGACTGCTGACAGGTAGCTGTGCTTTACCCTCTCCAAACAACAGCCGCTCTTGCAGGGCTGCACCCAAGGACTTCCTCCTCCTCACCCAATAAAGCTGTCTTTGCTGATGGCTGTCAAACACTTCCAGTGCTGTTCCCAGCAGCGACAGCTTTCTTAGCAAGAGACTCCCTGAGCACCGTTAGCCTGTACGCTGCTAGCTCCGAGGGACTCCAAGTGCTCAGCTATGCCTGCAAGAACCCCAAGAAGTAACTGCGGGGGACCTGAAAGCATTTCTGACCACTGTGCTTGCAAGTCAAGCGCACCTCCAGTAAAAGACAGGGAACGTGCGGCTCTTCTCTGCCTGTCTCCCGGGGCTGCTGCTGGCTGTCTCCTGTCGCACGGTCTGTGTTCAGCAGTGACTCGTAGCTGCTGAAATACCCTGCCCTAGGGATGACAGCTCACCTTTCTTTCCAGCAGTTACATTACCTATTCTAAGGTTATTTGGGTTGGTTTGCTTCAAATATTCAGCAGAGAAGAAAGCACGTCTTTCATTTTGGCAGGAAAGAGGGAGGGCAGAGAGCACAAGCCCAACAGCGGCAGGCGGAAGAGGTTTCCTTCCTTAGGCCCAGGGCCTCAGGGCATTTTGCTCTGCAAACCCAGGAAGGGAGAATGGCCACCAGATTTTGACGTTTTGAAAGGTGGGGCCTCCTGTGTCACAAGCTGGAAATACAGAGCACTCAACCCACCCTCCTAAGTGCAGGAATCCAAGACCACAGAAACTCTGTACAAAGTAGTTTCCACGGGGCTCAGAGAGCTCTACCCAGCATCACAGAAAGCCAGGCGGGAAACAGTTACATACATCACCCAGCCGACATCCCTGCAACGCTGACAGCGCACCCCGTTAAGGGTGCAGAACGATGGGGTCTCCACACAGCAGGCTGTGGGAGCTTCTGAAGGACTCCTCCGAGATGAAGAACAATTCCCAGCCGACACACAATTCACACTGACCTTTCAAATGGACGAAGCCACAAAAGCGCCTTGATAGAGGAGCTCTCACGGCAACCAGGCACTTTGCAGATGCTCCTGAATCCGAAGTGATCCTACTCTTACCGAGCACTGCAGCAATAGCCGTCCAGCAGGCACAGCCTCCAAATGTGGAAGGGCACAACTGCGCAATGTACACAGATTGCAGCAGCCTCCTGAATTATGCCTAAACTCCATCAGTGTTGCAGGTCCCAGTCAAGAAAAAAGCAGCAAAATTAAGGAAGAAGAGAGGGCAGTCTGGACAGCACGACTTGTCCTGCTCCATGGTCAGGGTGGCACCTTCATTTAGGACTAAGGCCTTGAAGAAGAGCTAAAAGACTGAGAACTCAGAGAGAAAATCACCCAGCACCAGACAGGTGGATAATTGCCCCAGAAGCAAAAACTGAAGGAAAAGGTAAAGGTGGTACGGGGAGATCGTGACCACTGACTCAATTGGATAAAAGGTTTAACGCACCCCATTCCCCCTCAGAGCACACGTGGAACCCATGCTCCACCTTTTCCTCGTCTCTCATGCAAATGAGATTGTCGAATATCTACCTGTCTTGGTCTCATATGCAAATCGGCCAACGAGATGAACTTCAAATGCAACAGCAAACTTTGCTGGGTGTGCACCCACCACCCCAGCTTACGGACCCGGGGTGGTGATCCAGATTCTTTAGCACTCTTCGCCCTCCCCTTGCCCTTGCCCGTCCCCTTCTTTCTTATAGATTTATCAGTGAGAGGCCACATCCCTTATGGTCCTTTCCCAAGCTTGTTTCTCCTGCAATTCAAGCATGTTTTAACGGCTCCTTTGGTGTTGTTTCACCTTAATGTAAGAGGAGCGGATCACAAAATCTTTATGACTCCCTGGGCTCCCAGTCTGGGTAGTAGCAGTACGTTTGGCTGAATTCTTAATCTACGTGGTACTTCATAATTAAGGTAAAAACTCCTCTCCCCAGTAACCCTGCTGCAGCACGTAACACCAAACACGCTGATGCTACTTGCTAAACATGGGCCGGCTACCAAAATCTCTTTAAACAGCGGACCGTGGACCTTGTCCGAGCTAAACCCCTTGGTATCAATCTTCCATCGTTTCCTGCTCTGCTGAAAACGGCGCGTTTCAAAGATAGAGCTTGCCAGGAGGGGCAGAGAGGGCAAAGGCTTTTCCATCCATGTCCTGAAGCCCATGTAAAGGTGGGAGGGCAGAAGGGTGCCTCTTCATCTTTGTCAGCCCATCAAATGGAAATGCTGTGCTTGCACTCAGAGGTGCAGGAAAGCTTGTGTAGCTCTGCCACAAGGACTGTAACAAGGCTGGTCCACTTAGGGGTTCACTCAGGAAGAGCTCCTGCTCTTCCAAGTCGTGACCTGCCCTAATCCGGATCTAGAGAGTCTTTGATTGCGTTGTTGAGGGAGATTTACAGGTGTCTTCCTGTACATCCTAGAAAACTTGGTTTTCATCATATTTTCCTGAAAACTTTGGAATACCATTTCCATTCTTAAAAAACTTCCTAGACGCTGTGCATTTTTCTGGCAGGCTTTTCATTCCAGGGTCTCTCTCCAAGCTGGACAGGGAAATAATTTATTCTAATAAGTGATTTATTTATTTTATCTAATAAATGATTTGTTTATTCTATCATATTCAGGGATGGTGACTCCACCCCTCCCCTGGGCAGCCTGTTCCACTCTCTGACCACTCTTTCTGTGAAAATTGTTTTCCTACTGTCCACCCTGACCCTCCCCTGTTGCAGTTTAAAGCCATTCCCTCTTGTTCTGTCGCCAATCCCCTGTGAGAAGAGACCAGCACCAACCTCTCTACAATGTCCTTTCAGGGAGCTGTGGAGAGTGATGAGGTCTCCCCTCAGCCTTCTCTTCCTCACACTGAACAGTCCCAGCTCCTTCAGTCTCTCCTCACAGGGTTTATTCTCCAGGCCCTTCCCCAGCCTCGTTGCCCTCCTCTGCGCTCGCCCCAGCACCTCGAGATCTCTCTCCTACTGAGGTGACCCAAACTGGACACAATGCTCAAGGTGTGGCCTCACCAGTGCAGAGCACAGGGGGACTGTCACCTCCCTCCTTCTGCTGGTCACACTAGTGCTGATACAAGCCAGGATGCCCTTGGCTTGCTTGGCCACCCGGGCACACTGCTGGCTCATGGTCAGCTGCTTGTCAATTAGAACCCCCTGATCCTTCTCTTCCAGACAGCTCCAGCCACACCTCCCCAAGCCTGTAGCCATGCAGGGGGTTGTTGTGGCCCACGCGCAGGACCTGGCACTTGGCCCTGTTGAAGCTCATCCCGTTAACGCTGGCCACCGATCCAATCTATCCAATTCTCTCTGTAGAGCCTCCCTGTCCTCATGCAGATCGACACTCCCGCTTCACTTGGTGCCTCCTGTGTCCTTATCAAGATCAGTAATGAAGATGTTAAACAGAAACAGTCCCAACACCGAGCCCCGAGGAACACCACTTGTGACCGGCTGCCAGCTGGATTTAGCTCCACTGACCGCCACTCTCTGGGACCGTCCATCCAGCCAGTGCATGGCCCGGCAGACCGTTTGCTCCTCCAGGCCATGAGCAGCCAGTTTTTCTATGAGAATTCTATGGGGAACTGTGTCCAATGCTTTTCAAAAATCCAGGAAGACAATATCTACCTGGATATGAGCTTTTCCCTCGTCCAATAGTCAGGTCATCTTGTCAAAGAAGGAGATGAGGTTTGTCAGGCAGGACCTGCCTTTCATAAACCCATGCTGACTAGGCCTGATCCCCCAGTCGCCCATTCTATGTCTTAGGCTAATTTAGGCTAATGTTAAACTCTAACATACACAAGAATCAAATGGCAGCCTCGATGTCTCAACCCAGAGGAAGAATATCTATCAACTCAGCAGAGCACCAGCAATCCAGGCGGCGTCTGGAATGCGATGATGATAACGTCCTTCTCCAAGTGATAGAGAAGCCGAGGAGGAGAGGTGCTGTGCTGGTGGACCTTGTTCTCAGCAACAAGGACGGGGTGGTGGGGAGTGTACAGCTCAAGGACAGCCTTGGCTCCAGTGACCGTGAACCGGTGGAGTTTGAGATCCCTAGGTCAGCGAGGAGGACGCACAGCAAGCTCGCTGCCCTGGGCTTCAGGAGAGCAGACTTTGGCCTCTTCAGGGATCGGCTTGGCAGAGTAGTGTGGGATAAAACCCTGAGGGAAGAGGGGCCCAAGAAAGCTGGTTAGTATTCAAGGATCACCTCCTCCGAGCTCAGCAGTGGTGCGTTGGGTGGCTGCAGGCTGCGAGGAAGGGACGGGTGAGGAAGGAGGAGCAGAAGCTTTGTCCTCTACATCAAGAAAGAGTGTGTGGAGAGGTGTCTCTGAAGAATAGTCACGAGCAGCTTGAAAGCTTATGGGCAAGAATCAGAGACCGAGGCGACAAAGGGAACCTTGTGGTTGGTGGTTACTACAGGCCGCCCAATCAAGGGGAGACTGTTGGCAAAGTCTTGTTACTGCAGCGGCAGGAGGCATCGTGCTCACAGGCTCTCGTCCTGCTGGGGGACTTCAACCACCCTGCCATCTGCTGGAAAAGCAGCACAGCAGGCAGCCTAGAGGCAATCCAGAAGACTCCTGGAATGCACTGGGGATAACTTCTTCAGCCAGGTGATAGAGAGCCCCAGCAGAAGGGATGCGATACGGGACCTGCTGGTCACCAACGCAAGTGAGCGAATGGGTGACGTCCGGATGGGAGGCAGCCTGGGCTGCAGTGATCATGCCCTGGTGGAATTCTCAGCCCTGAGGGATATGGGTCAGTCAGAGAGTAAAGTCAGGAATCTGAAGTTTAGGAAAGCAAACTTCCAGCTCCTCAGGGAGTTAAGTCAATAAAGATGCCCTGGGAAACTGCCCTCAGGGACAAGGGAGCAGAACAGAGCTGGCAGATCTTTAAGGACACTTTCCACCGAGCGCAAGAGCTCTCCATGCCCAGGTGTAAGCCTGCAGGAAAGGAAGGCAAGAGACCAGCATGGCTGAGTTGAGACCTGCTGGTCAGACTAGAGGGCAAGGAGGAAATGCCCGGGCAGTGGAAACAGGGACCCCGTATCCTGGGGAGAGCCTTGTGCTGCTGCATGGGGAGCAAGCCCAGAATTCAAAGCAATCCCAAGAATCCCAGCCAGGTGGAGGTTGGAAGGCACCTCTGGAGGTCATCTGGGCCAACCCTCCTGGCTCAAACAAGGCCGCCCAGTGCTAGTTGCCCAGGACCGGTTCCACACGGAGCCCATAGGCCCAGGAGGAGCCACAGACACCCTCCGGCTAGCATAGCCCAAGGAAACGGATCTCACCCATCCCCGTAGCCCCTCTGCCACCAAACTGTCCCCACAGGCCTTAGGGCCCAGATCAGTTGGGAGGAAAACTTGGGCTGAGCACCAGGAGAAAAGGGTGAAAGCATCACAGTAGGGGATAACGATGCCAGACAGATTTTTAGTGACAGTTAGACTCTTTCTCACATTTTCACGTCTTTATTTTCTGGGAGAGCTACGTTTCAGTCCTGAGCAGAGCCTTCTGCTCTCGGTGGGCGTCAGCAGAGGCCCAGCTGCTGGCCCGGGCCTCCTTCCACCAGCTGCCCCTGCGGCCTGCTTCCAGCATCAGGAGTACCGTGGCTTCTTGGCAGGTGAGGGACAGTCCATGGACCTACGACTGGCCTTTCTCTTCAGAGCGCGCCGGGGCCCCTGACGTGAGCTGCCCCTTGCCCGCCCGGGAGCAGAGTCAGGTGCCACAGCCTCCCCCGGCTCCCCCTGCAGCTCTTCTTGCTGCCCAGGGATGGGAGCGGGGGGGCAGCTGGGCCCTCCCTGAAGAGCAGCCGTCGAGGTGCCCGGCAGTTCCTCTGTGTCTGCTGTGGCAGCGGTGGCAGAGGGGGCTGGTCCGGGCTCAGGAGTCCCACCTGGGGAGGGAACAGCACTGGTGCTGGCCACGGGGCTGATCTCCCGGGCCCCTTGGGAGGCAGGAGGATGGCTGCTGGCCACGAGGCTGAGGTCCTGGCCTGTTCGGGAAACAGAATCGATGCTGGCCACGGGGTTCTGCTCCTGCCCCCCTCTGGAGGCACCCCAGCTGGTGCTGGCCATGGTGCTCTGCACCCATTCCCTTCTGCAGACACCCCAGTCGTTGCTGGCCAGGGGGCTCCTCTCCTCTTGCCTTCTGGAGGCAACCCCGCTGGTGCTGGCCATAGTGCTCCGCACCCATTCCCTTTGGCAGACACCCCAGTCGTTGCTGGCCAGGGGGCTCCTCTCCTGTTGCCTTCTGGAGGCAACCCCGCTGGTGCTGGCCATAGTGCTCCGCACCCATTCCCTTCGGCAGACACCCCAGTCGTTGCTGGCCAGGGGGCTCCTCTCCTGTTGCCTTCTGGAGGCAACCCCGCTGGTGCTGGCCATAGTGCTCCGCACCCATTCCCTTCGGCAGACACCCCAATCGTTGCTGGCCAGGGGGCTCCTCTCCTGTTGCCTTCTGGAGGCAACCCCGCTGGTGCTGGCCATAGTGCTCCGCACCCATTCCCTTCGGCAGACACCCCAATCATTGATGGCCAGGGGGCTCCTCTCCTGTTGCCTTCTGGAGGCAACCCTGCTGTTTCTGGCCATGGTGCTCTGCACCCATTCCCTTCTGCAGACACCCCAATCGTTGCTGGCCAGGGGGCTGCTCTCCTCTTGCCTTCTGGGGGCACCGCTACTGGTGCTGGCCATGGTGCTCTGCACCCATTCCCTTCTGCAGACACCCCAGTTGTTGCTGGCCAGGGGGCTCCTCTCCTGTTGCCTTCTGGAGGCAACCCCGCTGGTGCTGGCCATAGTGCTCCGCACCCATTCCCTTCGGCAGACACCCCAGTCGTTGCTGGCCAGGGGGCTCCTCTCCTGTTGACTTCTGGAGGCAACCCCGCTGGTGCTGGCCATAGTGCTCTGCACCCATTCCCTTCTGCAGACACCCCAATCGTTACTGGCCAGGGGGCTGCTCTCCTCTTGCCTTCTGGGGGCACCGCTACTGGTGCTGGCCATGGTGCTCTGCACCCATTCCCTTCTGCAGACACCCCAATCGTTACTGGCCAGGGGGCTGCTCTCCTCTTGCCTTCTGGGGGCACCGCTACTGGTGCTGGCCATAGTGCTCCGCACCCATTCCCTTCTGCAGACACCCCAGTTGTTGCTGGCCAGGGGGCTGCTCTCCTCTTGCCTTCTGGGGGCACCCCTGCTGGTGCTGGCCATGGTCCTCCGCTCCCATGCCTCTCTGGAGGAACCCCAGCTGCTGTTGGCCACGGGGGTCCGCTCCTGTCTCCATGGCGAAGAACCCCAGCTGTTGCTGGCCACAGGGCTCCGCTCCTGTCTCCCTCTGAACGCACCCCACCTGGTGCTGGGACTGGCCACGGGTCTGCAGTCCCATCCCCCTCGGGAGGCACCCGAGCTGGTGCTGGCCATGGGGCTCCGCTCCCATTGTCCCCAGGCGGCACCCCATCTGGATGCACTTGGTTCTGTCAGTCTGTAAGGTGGCTGATTTCGGGCACTGCCCAAGAATGCCTGAGGTGTTTGTCTTATCAGGAACTCTTGATAGTCCTCCCCCGTCAGCGAGTGCAGGATGGATGTCAACCTCCCCCTGCAGAGGGGGCACTCAGGTCTGATGTCTGCCCACTGCTGGATACAGCTGAAGCAGAAGCGGTGCAGACACGGCATGGTCAAGGCTGCGTTGTCCAAGGTGTTCAGGCATATTGGGCAGTTGACCTGCGAGGCTGAGGACATGCTCAGAACGTGCTGCGGTGCACTGACGAGGTCTGGTGGGGATGCACGAGGACTCCTCTGCAAGCAGGCAGGCTGTCCCACTAGAAGAAGAGGCAGAGAGGCCGCAGTGAGTGGCCGGCACAGGGAGGGGTGGAGAGAAGCCCAGGTGCCTCCAGAAGCAAACCCGCCCAGCTCCCCAGGGTGAAGTTTCTCCGCACAACTCACCTCTGCAGCGAGTGCACGTCCCAGGTGCCCCGGATGCCTGAGCCAGGCAGGGCCGGGGACAAACCTGCAGTGGCTCTGGGGATGGGCACTGAGAGCTGCAGCCCCCAGTTCCCAGGGCACAAGCCCAGCACCGAGCCAAAAGCTTGATCCACGCTCCAAGCCTCGCCAAATCACTCAGCTGGAGTGAAGCTGCAATCTGCCTCGGGGGGTCTGGGAGCCCGAATATAAGCAGTGAGGGCCATGATGTCACAGAGCGGGCTTTGTGATGTCACAGAGCGTGGCTGGGTGATGTCACAGAGCAGGGATGGGTGATGTCACAATGGGCTGCTCCTGCCTGCAGCGCTTCACCCAGCAGCCCTGTGCCCCCGGCACACGCCTCAGGCCGTACCCCAACGCCACTGCCCGCTCCATCCCCCACGTCTTCTGTTCCGTGCTTGGCATCAGAGCTTCAAGCCAGCCACCGAGGCCTTGGCCGTGGCTTCCCGGGGCACCGTCAGGTCGCTCTGGCCTGAGGTGACACTTTCTCCAGGCACACACAGAGCACTCCTGGGCAGCCCAGCACAAGAAGTAGGAGCCCAGAACACAGCCCTCTACATGTGGCCTCACCAGTGCCGAATCCCTTGGAGGAGCAGCTCCCTCCACCGGTGGCAGAACTTTGCCGGAGGCAGCCCAGGGTGCCTTTAGACATCTTGGTGGCAAGGCCCCAGTGCCAGCTCCCGTTCAACGTTGTGTCCACCGGGACCCCCAGGTCCTCCTCTGGAAAGCTGCTTTCCCGACCGCTGGCCCCCAGCGTGTCCTGATTCATGGAGCTGTTCCTTCCCAGGCACAGGACTCTGCACTTTTTGTTGAACCGTGTGAGCTTCCCTTCAGCCCAATTCTCCAGCCTTCCAGAGATGGAGAAGTAAGAGAAGGGAAGCAAGAAAGAAGCGTGACATACCCATTTCCAACGAAGGATACATGCTACAGCTAAGAAGAGGCAAAACAGCATTGCTGCTGCTTTGTCAACTGCCCAGGCTACCTGGCTGGGCAACAGGGAGCCGTTTATCTCTCTTGGGGTCCTTGAGGGGTGAGCTGAAGGACAGTGAAATGCAGGCTTGGGCCACACGGTCCTGCAGCACCTCGTTTGGCCTTTTCCCAGAACGACACAGCAAAGGCTTCTCACTCTGGTTTGGGTGTCTGAGTGCCAACACAGTACTCCCCATCCACGGCATGCAGGTCTGTGTGCTCTTGGAAGCAGCTATCATATTTCTATTTTTTCCCCCAGATATCACATGTGTACCTAAAATGGTCTGTAGAAAGAAGAAAACAGGCCACTTCAGAAACTCTGAGGTAAAAGGCAAGCACTGCAGACTCTGCTGCCCCATCAGACACCCCCATGCAGTTACATTCATCCCACACGCCCTATCAAATCTCTAAGGCACGCAGACAACCACCGCTTCACCACGTCCCCTGCAGGCCCCCTGCTATGTGGCTTGGGGCATATTCTGGTTTGTTATTTCCTATTCCGGCAGCTCCGCTCCCCAGTAGAGCCCCCGTAAGACCTCACAGCAATGAAGACGCAGAGCAGCAGGCCCTGCAGAATCCTCCTTTGGAAGTTCACGGCTACGGCAGGCAAGTGCTGGTCAGGACAGGGACAAAGCGGCAGAACTCAACACTGAGCCAACCTGTGAGCTGTCAGAGGTCAAAGTCTTAGTGTGCCAACTACAACACGGACTGGGTGTGCCTACACGCTCATAGCACACGTGGTTCTCACTGCTGCTGCTCACTGACTACTAAGTGCATCCGAGATCCCTGACGGGCACGTTATAGCAAACAATACCAAAGGGAACCAACAGTCCAAAGCAGGCAGGACAGTAAGGTGCTCGATGAGCAGGAGGACTGATGGAGCCTGGTTCTGTCTACGTTTGGACCCCAGACAGCGTCCCTTCATCCCAGCAACAACAGACCCCCTTCACCACAGCTGTGCGGGGAAGACAGACAGATGCCAGAAAGCTCAAGATGCTTCTGAATTAGTTTGGGTCTGACTGGCAACAACGATCATCTTTGGATCAGCTGTCACATCCCTGTAGGAGGAAAATGTCACTGGTCAGCTGGCTGGGGTTCCTCCATCTTCTGATGTCTGACGTACACCTCGGGGCACAGACGGCCACCCATAAGTAGTCACCCCCCTGCAACTTGCAGCATTATACTTGTCAGCCCACCACAGTAGCCGAGCGGTTGGGTGCTACTAGCCCACTGCAAACAAGGTCAAACACATCAGCTCGTGCCACAAACTATCGTGTTCTACTTCACAACCGGAGCAAGCTAGGAGTGTACCCGTCAGCTACCGTGGCTCCACAGATGAGCGGCCGTTCAGGAAGCTCCTCCCCAGCAGCTCAGCTGTTGGTACTCATGTGTCCACACGATGAGCAAAGTTAAGGCCTTGGGTTTACCTCTTCCACACCGTCTTCAACACACCAGAGTGCGCGCTTTGAGTAAGTTTTTATTTTATTTCTCAGTAGTTTTGTTTTTAAAATAAACAATTGTTTTAAGCCACTACGCACCGGTACAGCCTCATCGCTCACTTGGGTTCACTGCTGCAGCCCATCAGCACCTGGGCTTCCAGCACTAAGCAAAGCATCACTTTCTGCCCTTTATTCTGCTTGGCAGATCTGTTAGGCTATGCTGACCTACAAGAGAGAAATGCCAAATATAAAAGGGATTAAAGAGCTGGGTACTGGAACTGTGCCCCTGTGCTGCCAAAAATACTGGAAGCTTAATCAGAGCTCAGCAACGTGAAGCTCAGTCTAAGGGATTTTTAGGAGTCTAGGCTGAACAAGCGAGACAGAACCCAGGCGCATGTACCGGGATGAAAAGGATTCACTGCTTCAGACAGGGCACTGCTTAAGGAAGAGGAGGAGGAGGAGAAGCACAACAGGACTGCGAGAGCATTCCAGTGATAAAAGCCCTGGTGGGTCACATGTAACTAGGTTTCATTACATAATCTTACGCAGCCTCCTTCTGGGGTCATACAACAGCGCCGAGGGTCGCAGTCTACCCTGGACCCTTTCTGACAACAAGGGGAACCTAACAATTGTCTATCTGTTGCTAAAATAAAATACAGTCAAGTATTAGCAAAGAAAATTCATCACGTGTCATCGGGAATCAGTCCCACATCGCTGGGTGTCCCCAAGACAAGCAACCAACCTCCTTTTTGAAGTGCAAGGAGCCATGTGGTAGACAAACTGAAGACCAATTCTTCAGAGTTATCCACCAAATACCAAAGACTTTCAATACCTCCCTTTGGAGGAAGAAAACTCTGATGGCCTGAGTCTGGAACAAACGATGTCTCCCATGACTGGAGTGCAACATTTGATGACTACAAGCTCTTTAGGAGGGACAGACACGGAAGGAGAGGTGGTGGGGTGGCTCTGTATGTGAGGGACTGTTATGATTGCTTTGAGTACAAGCCTAGTGAAGACTGGGTAGAGTGCCTTTGGGTTACAATCAGGGGGAAGGCCAACAGGGCACATGTTGTAGTAGGAGTCTACTATAGGCCACCCAACCAGGACAGAGAGGTGGATGAGATATTTTATAGGCATTAAGGTGAAATCTCACGATCGCTTGCCCTTGTTCTTGTGGGTGACTTTAACTTCCCAGACATCTGCTAGAAATACAACACTGCAGAGCAGGACCAGTCTCGGAGATGCCTGGAATGTGTGGGAGACAACTTCCTGATGCAGTTGGTGAGTCAACTGACCAGAGAAGATTCCCTGCTGGATCTCCTCTTTGTCAACAGAGAAGGACTGGTGGATGATGTGGCAGTTAGAGGCTGACTAGGGCCCAGCGATCCCAAAATCGTAGTGTTCTCTATTCTTAGAGAGGCCAGGAGAGGGCTAAGCAGGGCTGACATCCTGGGCTTCAAAAGGGCTGACTTTGTCTTGTTTAGGCACCTGCTTGAAAGGATCCCCTGGGAGATGATCCTGAAGGGTACAGGGGTCCAGGAAGGCTGGGTGCTCTTTATGAAGGCAGTGTTAATGGCTCAGGAGCAGGCGGTCCCCAGGTGCTCTAAGAGAAGCCTGGCTGAACAGGCAGTTTTGGCTGCAACTCAGGGAGAAAAGGAGAGTTTACAGCTTATGGAAGAAGGCGCTAGCCACACACAGTGATTACAAAGAGGCTGTGAGGCTATGCGGGGGGAAAATCAGGAGGCCTAAAGCCCAGCTGGAAATTAATTTGGCCTCAGCAATCAAGCACAACAAGAAATGTTTCTGTAAGTATGTCAGTAGCAAAAGAAAGACCAGGGAGAGTCTCCATCCCCTGCTAGATGCAGGAGGAAACTAACGAGTGATGAGGAGAAGGCTGAGGTGCTTAATGCCTTCTTTGCCTCAGTCTTTAATAATAAGGCTAGTTGTATGGAGGGAACCCAGCCTCCTCAGCCAGAAGACATAGACACAGACTGGGTGAACGACCCCCCCGCAATCCAGGAGACAGTCAGTGATGTGCTGCATCACACAGACACACACCAGTCTATGGGACCAGATGGGAGACACCCGAGGGTGCTGAAGGAGCTGGCTGGGTGCTCGCCAAGCTGCTTTCCATCATTTACCCACAGTCCTGGCTGACCGGGGAGGTCCCGACTGATTGGAAATTGGCCAGTGTGACACCCATCTATAAGAAGGCTTGGAAGGATGATCGGGGAAATTACAGGCCTGTCAGCTTGACTTTGGGGCCTGGGAAGCTGATGGAGCAGCTCATTCTAAACACCGTCGTACAACACATGCGGGACAACCAGATGCTCAGGCCCAGTCAGCATGGGTTTAGGAAAGGCAGGTCCTGCCTGACAAACCTGATCTCCTTCTACGACAGGGCGACCTGTTTATTGGATGAGGGAAAGGCTGTGGATGTAGTTTACCTTGACCTTAGCAAGGACTTGACACCGTTTCCCACAGCATTCTCCTGGCAAAACTGGCTGCTCAAGCTTGGACAATCGCACACTTTGCTGGGTAAAAAACTGGCTGGATGACTGGGCCCAGAGAGTTGTGGTAAACGGAGTTAAATCCAGCTGGCAGCCGGTCACGAGTGGCGTCCCCCAGGGCTCGGTTTTGGGGCCACTCCTGTTTAACATCTTCATTGATGATCTGGACGAGGGGATCCAGTGCCCCCTCAGTCAGTTTGCAGATGGCACCAAGTTGGGTGAGACTGATCTGCTCGAGGGCAGGGAGGCTCTGCAGAGAGACCTGGACAGGCTGGAGCGATGGGCCAAAACAAGCTGTATGAGTTTCAGTAAGGCCAAATGCCGGGGGCTGCACTTGGGCCACAACAACCCCCAGCAGCGCTACAGGCCTGGGGAGGAGTGGCTGGAGAGCTGCCAGTCAGAGAGGGACCTGGGGGGGTTGATCGACAGCTGGATGAACGTGAGCCAGCAGTGTGCTCAGGGGGCCAAGAAGGCCAATGGTATCCTGGCTTGTGTCAGCACTGGCGTGGCCAGCAGGGACAGGGAAGGGATCTGAGCCCTGTGCTCGGCACTGGTGAGGCCGCCCCTCGATTCCTGTGTTCAGTTTTGGGCCCCTCACGCCAAAAAGGCCATTGAATGACTCGAGTGTGTCCAGAGAAGGGCAACGGAGCTGGGGCAGGGTCTGGAGCACAGGTCTGCTGGGGAGCGGCTGGGGGAACTGGGGGGGTTTAGTCTGGAGAAGAGGAGGCTGAGGGGAGACCTCCTGGCCCTCTACAGCTCCCTGCCAGGAGGGTGCAGAGAGGGGGGATGAGTCCTTTAACCTAGTAGTAAGCGACAGGACAAGAGGTAAAGGCCTCAGGTTGCAGCAGGGAAAGTTTAAGCTGGATGTCAGGAAGTATTTCCTTGCAGAAGGGGTTTTTGGGCGTTGGAATGGGCTACCCAGGGCAGGGGGGGATTCTCCGTCCCTGGAGGTAAGAGTCGGGTCGACTTAGCGCTTAAGGACGTGGTGTAGTTGGGAACTGTCAGTGTTAGGTTAATGGTTGGACTAGATGATCTTCAAGGTCCTTTCCAAGCTAGTTGATTCTGTGATTCTGTGACTCTAAAGGAGAGAACACCGAGCAAACGGTGCCAAGTCTCAGAGATGAAGTGGTTTAGGGAGAATTCAGGAAGTATCCAGAGACTGCTGACAGGTAGCTGTGCTTTACCCTCTCCAAACAACAGCCGCTCTTGCAGGGCTGCACCCAAGGACTTCCTCCTCCTCACCCAATAAAGCTGTCTTTGCTGACAGCTGTCAAACACTTCCAGTGCTGTTCCCAGCAGCGACAGCTTTCTTAGCAAGAGACTCCCTGAGCACCGTTAGCCTGTACGCTGCTAGCTCCGAGGGACTCCAAGTGCTCAGCTATGCCTGCAAGAACCCCAAGAAGTAACTGCGGGGGACCTGAAAGCATTTCTGACCACTGTGCTTGCAAGTCAAGCGCACCTCCAGTAAAAGACAGGGAACGTGCGGCTCTTCTCTGCCTGTCTCCCGGGGCTGCTGCTGGCTGTCTCCTGTCGCACGGTCTGTGTTCAGCAGTGACTCGTAGCTGCTGAAATACCCTGCCCTAGGGATGACAGCTCACCTTTCTTTCCAGCAGTTACATTACCTATTCTAAGGTTATTTGGGTTGGTTTGCTTCAAATATTCAGCAGAGAAGAAAGCACGTCTTTCATTTTGGCAGGAAAGAGGGAGGGCAGAGAGCACAAGCCCAACAGCGGCAGGCGGAAGAGGTTTCCTTCCTTAGGCCCAGGGCCTCAGGGCATTTTGCTCTGCAAACCCAGGAAGGGAGCAATGGCCACCAGATTTTGACGTTTTGAAAGGTGGGGCCTCCTGTGTCACAAGCTGGAAATACAGAGCACTCAACCCACCCTCCTAAGTGCAGGAATCCAAGACCACAGAAACTCTGTACAAAGTAGTTTCCACGGGGCTCAGAGAGCTCTACCCAGCATCACAGAAAGCCAGGCGGGAAACAGTTACATACATCACCCAGCCGACATCCCTGCAACGCTGACAGCGCACCCCGTTAAGGGTGCAGAACGATGGGGTCTCCACACAGCAGGCTGTGGGAGCTTCTGAAGGACTCCTCCGAGATGAAGAACAATTCCCAGCCGACACACAATTCACACTGACCTTTCAAATGGACGAAGCCACAAAAGCGCCTTGATAGAGGAGCTCTCACGGCAACCAGGCACTTTGCAGATGCTCCTGAATCCGAAGTGATCCTACTCTTACCGAGCACTGCAGCAATAGCCGTCCAGCAGGCACAGCCTCCAAATGTGGAAGGGCACAACTGCGCAATGTACACAGATTGCAGCAGCCTCCTGAATTATGCCTAAACTCCATCAGTGTTGCAGGTCCCAGTCAAGAAAAAAGCAGCAAAATTAAGGAAGAAGAGAGGGCAGTCTGGACAGCACGACTTGTCCTGCTCCATGGTCAGGGTGGCACCTTCATTTAGGACTAAGGCCTTGAAGAAGAGCTAAAAGACTGAGAACTCAGAGAGAAAATCACCCAGCACCAGACAGGTGGATAATTGCCCCAGAAGCAAAAACTGAAGGAAAAGGTAAAGGTGGTACTGGGAGATTGTGACCACTGACCCAATTGGACAAAAGGGTTAACGCACCCCATTCCCCCTCAGAGCACACGTGGAACCCATGCTCCACCTTTTCCTCGTCTCTCATGCAAATGAGATTGTCGAATATCTACCTGTCTTGGTCTCATATGCAAATCGGCCAACGAGATGAACTTCAAATGCAACAGCAAACTTTGCTGGGTGTGCACCCACCACCCCAGCTTACGGACCTGGGGTGGTGATCCAGATTCTTTAGCACTCTTCGCCCTCCCCTTGCCCTTGCCCGTCCCCTTCTTTCTTATAGATTTATCAGTGAGAGGCCACATCCCTTATGGTCCTTTCCCAAGCTTGTTTCTCCTGCAATTCAAGCATGTTTTAACGGCTCCTTTGGTGTTGTTTCACCTTAATGTAAGAGGAGCGGATCACAAAATCTTTATGACTCCCTGGGCTCCCAGTCTGGGTAGTAGCAGTACGTTTGGCTGAATTCTTAATCTACGTGGTACTTCATAATTAAGGTAAAAACTCCTCTCCCCAGTAACCCTGCTGCAGCACGTAACACCAAACACGCTGATGCTACTTGCTAAACATGGGCCGGCTACCAAAATCTCTTTAAACAGCGGACCGTGGACCTTGTCCGAGCTAAACCCCTTGGTATCAATCTTCCATCGTTTCCTGCTCTGCTGAAAACGGCGCGTTTCAAAGATAGAGCTTGCCAGGAGGGGCAGAGAGGGCAAAGGCTTTTCCATCCATGTCCTGAAGCCCATGTAAAGGTGGGAGGGCAGAAGGGTGCCTCTTCATCTTTGTCAGCCCATCAAATGGAAATGCTGTGCTTGCACTCAGAGGTGCAGGAAAGCTTGTGTAGCTCTGCCACAAGGACTGTAACAAGGCTGGTCCACTTAGGGGTTCACTCAGGAAGAGCTCCTGCTCTTCCAAGTCGTGACCTGCCCTAATCCGGATCTAGAGAGTCTTTGATTGCGTTGTTTAGGGAGATTTACAGGTGTCTTCCTGTACATCCTAGAAAACTTGGTTTTCATCATATTTTCCTGAAAACTTTGGAATACCATTTCCATTCTTAAAAAACTTCCTAGACGCTGTGCATTTTTCTGGCAGGCTTTTCATTCCAGGGTCTCTCTCCAAGCTGGACAGGGAAATCATTTATTCTAATAAGTGATTTATTTATTTTATCTAATAAATGATTTGTTTATTCTATCACATTCAGGGATGGTGACTCCACCCCTCCCCTGGGCAGCCTGTTCCACTCTCTGACCACTCTTTCTGTGAAAATTGTTTTCCTACTGTCCACCCTGACCCTCCCCTGTTGCAGTTTAAAGCCATTCCCTCTTGTTCTGTCGCCAATCCCCTGTGAGAAGAGACCAGCACCAACCTCTCTACAATGTCCTTTCAGGGAGCTGTGGAGAGTGATGAGGTCTCCCCTCAGCCTTCTCTTCCTCACACTGAACAGTCCCAGCTCCTTCAGTCTCTCCTCACAGGGTTTATTCTCCAGGCCCTTCCCCAGCCTCGTTGCCCTCCTCTGCACTCGCCCCAGCACCTCGAGATCTCTCTCCTACTGAGGTGACCCAAACTGGACACAATGCTCAAGGTGTGGCCTCACCAGTGCAGAGCACAGGGGGACTGTCACCTCCCTCCTTCTGCTGGTCACACTAGTGCTGATACAAGCCAGGATGCCCTTGGCTTGCTTGGCCACCCGGGCACACTGCTGGCTCATGGTCAGCTGCTTGTCAATTAGAACCCCCTGATCCTTCTCTTCCAGACAGCTCCAGCCACACCTCCCCAAGCCTGTAGCCATGCAGGGGGTTGTTGTGGCCCACGCGCAGGACCTGGCACTTGGCCCTGTTGAAGCTCATCCCGTTAACGCTGGCCACCGATCCAATCTATCCAATTCTCTCTGTAGAGCCTCCCTGTCCTCATGCAGATCGACACTCCCGCTTCACTTGGTGTCACCTGTGTCCTTATCAAGATCAGTAATGAAGATGTTAAACAGAAACAGTCCCAACACCGAGCCCCGAGGAACACCACTTGTGACCGGCTGCCAGCTGGATTTAGCTCCACTGACCGCCACTCTCTGGGACCATCCATCTAGCCAGTGCTTGGCCCGGCAGACCGTTTGCTCCTCCAGGCCATGAGCAGCCAGTTTTTCTATGAGAATTCTATGGGGAACTGTGTCCAATGCTTTTCAAAAATCCAGGAAGACAATATCTACCTGGATATGAGCTTTTCCCTCGTCCAATAGTCAGGTCATCTTGTCAAAGAAGGAGATGAGGTTTGTCAGGCAGGACCTGCCTTTCATAAACCCATGCTGACTAGGCCTGATCCCCCAGTCGCCCATTCTATGTCTTAGGCTAATGTAGGCTAATGTTAAACTCTAACATACACAAGAATCAAATGGCAGCCTCGAAGCCTCAACCCAGAGGAAGAATATCTATCAACTCAGCAGAGCACCAGCAATCCAGGCGGCGTCTGGAATGCGATGATGATAACGTCCTTCTCCAAGTGATAGAGAAGCCGAGGAGGAGAGGTGCTGTGCTGGTGGACCTTGTTCTCAGCAACAAGGACGGGGTGGTGGGGAGTGTACAGCTCAAGGACAGCCTTGGCTCCAGTGACCGTGAACTGGTGGAGTTTGAGATCCCTAGGTCAGCGAGGAGGAGGCACAGCATGCTCGCAGCCCTGGACTCAATAGTCCCACTATGCACGTTGTCTTGCAGTTAATAACAATGCCTAAATATAAATTGAGAGTGATCAGAAAGATCCACACAGCACATACCCTCAAATTTTTCACATCCATGTCCTTGTGCCTGTAACAAAAATCTATAGTCGCTTTATTCTGCAAAACAGCATGCCTTACACTATCTACATCTGTCAACATATTGCTTATTATAATAGATGTTAAGTTAAATTGTTCTACACTCCAACAGGCTAATTTGTTCCAGGTGGATAGAGCTTTTACAACCCCGACTCCCAGGGGCTAAGAGAGATGCAGTGACAATCTCTCCAGGCCTCCACAATGCCACTTTATTAAAGGACACACAGCAATTTATAGACCACCATAAAGTACACGTGCAGCTACTTGATTGCTCATAGGCTAAAGGTCCTTGTCCATGCGCCCTTTTACCCTCTATGACTGGTCCTGGTGTGGTGTCCACGAGCCGTTCTCCTGCCAGGCAAACATCTTGTTTTCCACAGTCCAGCTTCCTTTTTGCTACGCGCGCAGTTTCTCAGCCCCTTGGCCTTGCAGGTGTTCTTCACAGCTGTTGTTACAGTGAGGACACTGCGTCTGGATCACTCATAATATGCCCGTTGTTTTCCAGCCATTCCACAAATCCCTCTTTTTGTTCTTTTTTGAGCAATCCAGACCCCTTTTATTGCTCGGTCTATCATTCTCAAAACGCTTCCACACACAGTTTAGCATCATTAAAAGAATTATAAAAACCAATCTTTTAACCATCCAGTAACTGGTAACCTTTTAGCCAAATCATTATTAAATATTCTTCCTTCTTCAAGATGTAAACCCATCGTGTAAGCGACACTACAAAACCAAATGTCATTTACCGGTACTGCTGAAGGAGTCACGTTTTGCCATTCCAGCCAGACTGTCTGATTATACCAACCATCTGTCAGATCGGCTTTTTGTCCACCAAACTATATACATCCCCAGGCCTGATCTTGCATGCTGTTCCCAGCTGCTGGGGGAAGAGAGCCTCTCAGCTCTAACTCCAATCAAACAGGTCTGGGATGGGTCGGCAGCAGTTGCTAAGCCCAGGCAAAATGCCTGCTGTCCTGATTGATTTTTCCCTGCCACCTTGGCACAGCTCAGCAGTTTCTTATCTATCTTACGAGGCCCCTTCTTCATCAAAGCTTAGCTGTTTGTCAGAGGCTGTGTAAGGCCGATGCCTCCCAGATCTCCCCTTTCTTGGGTTTGCAGCGGCCCCTGCAATTGAGAGCTGTATCAGTTAAGGTTAGACAAACTTCAAAAACATAACGTACTTAGAATAGTTCCACAGAAGATTAAAACTATACAGCAGTTACAATTACTAGTTAAAAGAGTAGGCTGATTTCACTACCTATAAATAAGGGATATGACTAAATACTACAAAATAAACTGTAAGGAAAACACGGAGTAATGGGGTACTAACATTCAGATCCGCAATCGCTAGGGAACCCTGGATACAGCGAGAATTCAGAGTGCCCTTCCTCACAAATCGGAAACCCTACGCGATGCGTCCATCCGTAGGTGAGGCATCCAAAGTCGCTGCAAGCAGGTCCGGCCTCTAAATCAACAGGCCAAAATAACTGGCAATTTTCTTTGAGCAGGAACATCTGATTCCATCCTCCTGTTGGGTTCCACCCAGAGCCTGGCCAGCACTCCAGGGGGAAAACCAAGGGAGTTTCTAATAAGGTTAAACACTTTGAGCTCTTAATTCTTAATATTGCTAAACAAAGAAAGTTGAATACACACATTCTTACAGCATTTCATCCTTAGTAATAACTACATTTCATCTAAACTACATCTTTCACTAATGACTAGTAAGCCTATATATTTCATTAAGGAGTTGCCATTACTGTTAGCATTTTCTCTTTTAAGAGTTGGCAACCGTGGTGTAGTTTGTCCTGCTGCAGGAGCAAACATTACCCAGACATTCTGCTTAAAACATCAGTCGAAGAGACCTCAAACTGTCCGCACAGGGGCACTCACAGCACCCACAGCTGGATCCTGAGTGCTGGCTGCCTCTCACCCTCATGTGTGGTTGCACACACCTTGCTGGTGACCACTGGAGTCTGAGACCTGTGGAGACACAAGCATAACCTCCTCCCCAGGTTATTAAAGGAAATGGTCCTTCCCAGTTACCCCTTTCTAGGTTTTTTGTTAACACTTGAGCCTTGCTCTGGACTTCTTGTTGATCAGGTCTCTGTGATGAGGAATGACACAATATTGGTGGCCCCTGTGAGACAGGGGAAATGTTTAAAAGGTTCATGACATATAATGCCTTATTTAGCCTTTCGTGAGGTGTAGATTGATACCGTGCATCTCCCCTTTTTTGTTGTTGTAACAGACGCTTTAGCTTGCCACGCGTACACTCCAAAATGGCCTGTCTGGTCAGTGAGTGGGGAATGCCAGTCGGATCATTGTACGGCAGGATGCAAACAGTGCTCCAGAAAAGGTGTTAACAGACACATGTACATATTTTAACATTTGAAATGCAGCTAAGTGAGTGACATCAGATTGGCATAATTCTGAGGAGGTGAGTCCCCAAGGGCCGACACCACTTCCCTGTTGAAGAGATGGAGTCTTTCTGGTATTCAGGACGAGTCGCAATGATGTCTTTAGCCTGATGTCTTGATAAAGAAAACTGTTTTCATATTGCTCTGGCATTCTGGTGGAAAAAATGCATGTGTTTTTCATCCCACTGAAACAGCAGAGCATATGGCTGCCCTGGAGCCAAGATCTCTCCCCCTTTTTGTTTTTGCAAAAGGGCTTTCAAGTCTTGGTGCGCTCTTTCCGCGATGGCTTGTCCCGTGGGGGAATGCAGTATACCTATGATGTGACATATACTCATGTTGCTTGTCTGTTTGAGATGGCATTCCCTGTACAGTGGAGATCTTGTTTCGCTTTCTCTGTAAGAACTTGGCGCGATGTCAGTGAAGGATCTCTTTGTAAAATATCAATCAAGCTATGCAGATCATCATTAATTAGGCCCAACAATAGCCCTATGCAATTTATGGCTCCTAACACTTTCTGTAAATCATATAAAGTCTTAATATCAGTTTTAGTTCAACCTGTTGCAGGACAGTAGTCTGTTCACAAATTGTCCAGCCCAGGTACTGCCACGGTGGTGATTGTTGTACCTTCTCAGGTGCTACTTGTAACTCCATTTGAGATTGTGAGTCTTCCGTTAATCAAGAGCCTTTCCATGATCTCCTGTGTTTCTGCTGCTATAAGAATGTCATCATACAATGATATATAATAGCTGGGGGACCTGGTGGGACTTTTTATGTTTTATGTTAAAATAACCTAGTGGTATTGTTTTGCAGGTTCACTAACATTAATAGTGGGAATAGAAAAGGTAAATTTAGGTGCATCATTGGGATGCAAGGGGATGGTAAAAAAAAAAAATCGATCCTTTAGATCAATTACTACAAGATGGCAGTTTCAGGTAATCATTTTTGGGGAGGGCATTTATGGTTATAAAGTATTTTTATCTTCCGTGGTATCATTAATATGTCAGAGATGATGTAAAAGTCACTATTTACTACTTGTCTTTACAGTAAGAAACTTAATTGTCCCTGAATTAAATCATTAAGGTGGCACGACTTTTCCCTTGGCAAGGGCCACTGACCCACCCAGCCAGGTGATTCCGTTTCCCAGGTTAGTTTCAGGGTGGGTTTCAGGGTGGGTTGTGCTGCAGTGGTGATTAAGACAAATTTGATCCAATTTGAGTTCCCCACTGAGCCATACAGTCACAACCCCAAAATGTAACAGGGGTTTCCAATAGAAATGGGTGAACATTTGCTACCCAGTGTTCTGGGCCCCTTACGTGAATGAGATCCTTGCTTTGAATTGCTACAGCATGACACCAACCCTGAAAAGCATCTGAGTTACCGGAGCCAAGAGCCAATCTGCTCACATATACTACGGTCACATCCGCACCAGTATCTAAGATGCCTGTCAGCTCAACAGATTAGCTTTAGTGAGAGTACATTTTACCAGAAGTCAACCTTGTCGCTGTCTGAGCCCAAAATATTTAAGGGGTACCTGCTGATCCAAATCCTGAGTCACCGCGGCTTCTTGGCATACTCTTAGGGGGAGCCGCAGTAAAATAAGCAAGCTGAGCAATTTTTTGACCTTTTTGTTACTGAACACAGGGGTACAAGGGTCCAGGCCATAATTCTTATTTCCCCTTCATAATCAGCATCTACAACTCCTGGTAGAACGAACAACTCCCGTAAGATTGTAGATGATCTTTTGACAATATTTCCGTCAGGCAGATGGTACAGAGGTGCACTCTCCCCACAGAGTATGCGCCTAAATTCAAGACAACACTGAACACAGAATCACTGCCTCCTGCTAGAGGAGATATTTCACCTGAGACACTTAAACCCCTGAGCGCGAACCAACCGCAGCGCTGATGACCCAGCGGGCAGGCCCTCGGACCCTGTCGTTCCTCCCCGGGCGCTCCCCTGGCGGCCGGAGAACTCCGCCCTGCGCAGCGGCAGCTGGGCCGCGTCTGACCCCCGCGGGACAACGACACAGCACACAGCGGGGCCTGGCGCTTGTTACTGACACAGCGTAACCTGACAGACGTTACAGACACGGAAACTCCATTAAGAACATATAAAGCCAGTGCGGCACGACAGCGTCGGCACCTTCTCTGTGCAAGAACGGCCGCTTGTGGCGGGGGGGCGAGGGAGCAGTGCCGGGCTCAGCCGCAGGCGGCCGCTCCGCGGGGGGGCTCGGGGAGGCCCCGGGCCGCCGCCGCCAGCTCCGTGCCTGCAGGTGGGGGGCGAATGCTGAGCGCAGAGATCCGCATGCTCGGGTTTGCAGGTGGAGAACTGTGCCGGCGGGAATGCCGGTTTTAAAAGTGCCAGCCAATTCCATGGGACCAATCGGTATCCGTGAGCGATTCCCTCCAGTACAGCTGTTGTAAATGAGATCTGCAGCCTGTCCTCAGGAATGCTTTTCCGTAGATCTTTCATAACAGAAAAATGCCGTCCTTCCCAACGTGGCTGATGTCCCGGCTCAGAGCTTACAGGAGCAACAACCTTTCTCACCATGTCCATATCCCCTTGCGCTGAGGTTTTTCACCTCACTTTTACCCACAGATCATCCCCAGCTAAGGGAGGACACAGGCCAGATTCTTTTTCAGGATTTACAGCGTCAGGGTCTAAAAGATTATCACAGTCAAAAGACCCAGTATATAGATCTTGCTCCCGGGGTTCAAAATATGCATCCTCGCCCTCTGTGTTCTCATTCTCTGTATTAACAGCCTGGCCGCGTTCATTATTTTGTCTTTTTATTATCTCAGACAAATTCTCCATGCGCACACTCAGTGAGCTTTTTAAGATTGCTAAGAGCTGTTTCTTCGCCTCTCATAGAGAGGATACTTAACAGCGGTTTTAGTGCTGCGTCTTTTTCCATACCTGCAGGATTTCCATGCTCCGGCGTTTCGTCCCGTGCCCTTCTGCTTCCTCGCCTGCAAGCTCCCGGTAGCGCCTTCAGTGATGCTGTGGAGTCTTCCGCATTTAAGCGATCCGCAGTTAAGCGATTTTAAGAGCCATCACGTCTGGGTCACCAGTTGTAGCAGGAGGCCTTATTTTTGCAGGATGAGGCTGAGAGACAAGACACAGACCAATATGGTTAACAGTCAAGCTGTGACATTTATTAGAAAAACAAGTCCTTATATATTCTTGTCACAGCAAATCCGTGTGTTGCTCTGGCGCATGCTCATTTCAAACTCGTTCCTCTCAGCACTTTCAACAAGCACTACTAAGCGTGCACAACCGGTAGATAAATTTCTGATTTGTTGTTCGAAAGAATCCCTTCTTCTCTGTTTCTTCCCTAACAAGCACAAATCCTTTTGCTTTTAGCCGTTGTTAATCTAGACACTGTTAGTCTTCTAACAGAAGCGTGTCATAAGACGTCTTTAATCTTCTAACCTGAATGCTGACACTTTTACATTGTCAGTGACGCAGACAGTTCGCGACCCAGCATATGCACCCACACCCATAGGCCTCAGGAGGAGCCACAGACACCCTCCAGCTAACATGTGCCATGGAAACGGGTCACATCCATCCCCGTAGCCCCTCTGGCACCAAACTGTCCCCACAGGCCTTAGGGCCCAGAGCAGTTGGGAGGAAAACTTGGGCTGAGCACCAGGAGAAAGGGTGAAAGCATCACGGGAGGGGATAACGATGCCAGACACACTTATAAAGACTCTTCCTCTCATTATCAAGTCTTTATTTTCTGGGAGAGCTACGTTTCTGAGTCCTGAGCAGAGCCTTCTGGTACCCCTGGGGATCAGCAAAGGCTGGGCTGTTAGACCAGCCCTCCTTCCTCCAGCTGCCTGCCCCTGCGGCCTGCTTCCAGCATCAGGAGTACCGTGGCTTCTTGGCAGGTGAGGGACAGTCCATGGACCTACGACTGGCCTTTCTCTTCAGAGCGCGCCGGGGCCCCTGATGTGACCTGCCCCTTGCCCGCCCGGGAGCAGAGTCAGGTGCCGCAGCCTCCCCCGGCTCCCCCTGCAGCTCTTCTTGCTGCCCAGGGATGGGAGCGGGGGGGCAGCTGGGCCCTCCCTGAAGAGCAGCCATCGAGGTGCCCGGCAGTTCCTCTGTGTCTGCTGTGGCAGCGGTGGCAGAGGGGGCTGGTCCAGGCTCAGGAGTCCCCGTTGGGGAGGGAACAGCACTGGTGCTGGCCACGGGGCTGAGTTCTCGGCCACCTCGGGAAGCAGAACTGATGCTGGGCATGAGGTTCTGCTGCGGTAGCCATCCATAGGCAGCCCACCTGGTGATGTCCACAGGGCTCCGCTTCCATTTGCTTCGGTAGATAGCCCAGGTGGCGCTGGTCTCAGGGATCCGTTCCCATCTCCATCGGTAGGCACCCCAGCTGGTCATGGCCACGGGGCTCCATTCCCATTCCCCTCGGGAGTCATCCCGGCTGGTGCTGGCTATGGGGCTCCGCTCCCGTGCCCCTCGGGGGGCAACCCGGCTGGTGCTGGCTATGGGGCTCCGCTCCCGTGCCCCTTGGGAGGCACCCCGGCTGGTGCTGGCTATGCAGCTCCGCTCCCGTAGCCATCTGGAGAAGCCCAGCCTGGTCCTGGACACGGGGCTCCTCTCCCGTTCCGCTCTGGAGACACGCCTCCTAGTGCTGGCCACGGGGCTACGGTCCCATCCTCCTCGGTAGGCGCCCCAGCTGGACGCTCTTTGTTCTGGCATTCTGTAAGGTGGTTGATTTCGGGCACTGCCCGAGAATGACACAGATGTTTGTCTAATCGGGAAAGTCGCTCCTGGCAGCAAGTACAGGATGGGTGTCCACATCCCCCTGCAGAGGGGGCACTTAGGCATGTCTGCCAACCGCTGGATACAGCAGTAGCAGACGCGGTGGAAACACAGCATGGTCAAGGCTGCGGTGTCCAAGGTGTTCAGGCACATTGAGCAGCGGTCCTGCGAGGCTGAGGCCATGCTCAGAACGTGCTGCGGTGCAATGTGGAGATCTGCTGGGGATGGACGAGGACTCCTCTCTGACACTGCAGCAGCTGTCCCGCTAGAAGAGAAAGAGAGGCCACAGTTACTGGCCGTCCCAGGGAGGGGTGGGAGAGAAGCCCAGGTGCCTCCAGAAGGAAACCTGCCCAGCTCCCCAGGGTGAAGTTTCTCCACACCACTCACCTCTCCAGCAAGAGCACCTCCCGGGCACCCCGGCTGCCTGAGCCAGGCAGGGCCGGGGACAAACCTGCAGTGGCTCTGGGGATGGGCACTGAGAGCTGCAGCCCCCAGTTCCCAGGGCACAAGCCCAGCACTGAGCCAAAAGCTTGCTCCACGCTCCAAGCCTCGCCAAATCACTCAGCTGGAGTGAAGGTGCGAGCTGTCTCGGGGGGTCTGGGAGCCCGGATAGAAGCAGTGAGGGCCATGATGTCACAGAGCGGGCTTTGTGATGTCACAGAGCGTGGCTGGGTGACGTCACAGAGCAGGGATGGGTGATGTCACAATGGGCTGTCTCTGCCTGTGGTGCTTTGACCCAGCAGCCCTGTGGCCCCGGCACACGCCTCAGGCCGTACCCCAACGCCACTGCCCGCTCCATCCCCCACGTCTTCTGTCAAATACTTGGCATCAGAGCTTCAAGCCAGCCATCGCGGCCTTGGCTGTGGCTTCCCGGGACACCGTCAGTTCGCTCTGGCCTGAGGTGACACTTTCTCCAGGCACACACAGAGCACTCCTGGGCAGCCCAGCACAAGAAGTAGGAGCCCAGAACACAGCCCTCTACATGTGGCCTCACCAGTGCCGAATCCCTTGGAGGAGCAGCTCCCTCCACCGGTGGCAGAACTTTGCCGGAGGCAGCCCAGGGTGCCATTAGACATCTTGGTGGCAAGGCCCCAGTGCCAGCTCCCGTTCAATGTTGTGTCCACCGGGACCCCCAGGTCCTCCTCTGGAAAGCTGCTTTCCTGACCACTGGCCCCAAGCGTGTCCTGATTCATGGAGCTGTTCCTTCCCAGACAAAGGACGCTGCAATTTTTGTTGAACCGTGTGAGCTTCCCTTCAGCCCAATTCTCCAGCCTTCCAGAGATGGAGAAGTAAGAGAAGGGAAGCAAGAAAGAAGCGTGACCATTTCCAATGAAGGATACATGCTACAGCTAAGAAGAGGCAAAAGAGCATTGCTGCTGCTTTGCCAACTGCCCAGGCTACCTGGCTGGGCAACAGGGAGCCGTTTATCTCTCTTGGGGTCCTTGAGGGGTGAGCTGAAGGACAGTGAAATGCAGGCTTGGGCCACACGGTCCTGCAGAACCACGTTTGGCCTTTTCCCAGAACAACACAGCAAAGGCTTCTCACTCTGGTTTGGGTGTCTGAGTGCCAACACAATACTCCCCATCCACGGCATGCAGGTCTGTGTGCTCTTGGAAGCAGCTATCATATTTCTATTTTTTTCCCCCAGATATCACACGTGGACCTAAAATGGTCTGTAGAAAGAAGAAAACAGGCCACTTCAGAAACTCTGAGGTAAAAGGCAAGCACTGCAGACTCTGCTGCCCCATCAGACACCCCCATGCAGTTACATTCATCCCACACGCCCTGTCAAACCTCTAAGGCACGCAGACAACCACCGCTTCACCACGTCCCCTGCAGGCCCCCTGCTATGTGGCTTGGGGCATATTCTGGTTTGTTATTTCCTATTCCGGCAGCTCCGCTCCCCAGTAGAGCCCCCGTAAGACCTCACAGCAATGAAGACGCAGAGCAGCAGGCCCTGCAGAATCCTCCTTTGGAAGTTCACGGCTACGGCAGGCAAGTGCTGGTCAGGACAGGGACAAAGCGGCAGAACTCAACACTGAGCCAACCTGTGAGCTGTCAGAGGTCAAAGTCTTAGTGTGCCAACTACAACACGGACTGGGTGTGCCTACACGCTCATAGCACACGTGGTTCTCACTGCTGCTGCTCACTGACTACTAAGTGCATCCGAGATCCCTGACAGGCACGTTATAGCAAACATTACCAAAGGGAACCAACAGTCCAAAGCAGGCAGGACAGTAAGGTGCTCGATGAGCAGGAGGACTGATGGAGCCTGGTTCTGTCTACGTTTGGACCCCAGACAGCGTCCCTTCATCCCAGCAACAACAGACCCCCTTCACCACAGCTGTGCGGGGAAGACAGACAGATGCCAGAAAGCTCAAGATGCTTCTGAATTAGTTTGGGTCTGACTGGCAACAACGATCATCTTTGGATCAGCTGTCACATCCCTGTAGGAGGAAAATGTCACTGGTCAGCTGGCTGGGGTTCCTCCATCTTCTGATGTCTGACGTACACCTCGGGGCACAGACGGCCACCCATAAGTAGTCACCCCCCTGCAACTTGCAGCATTATACTTGTCAGCCCACCACAGTAGCCGAGCGGTTGGGTGCTACTAGCCCACTGCAAACAAGGTCAAACACATCAGCTCGTGCAACAAACTATCGTGTTCTACTTCACAACCGGAGCAAGCTAGGAGTGTACCCGTCAGCTACCGTGGCTCCACAGATGAGCGGCCGTTCAGGAAGCTCCTCCCCAGCAGCTCAGCTGTTGGTACTCATGTGTCCACACGATGAGCAAAGTTAAGGCCTTGGGTTTACCTCTTCCACACCATCTTCAACACACCAGAGTGTGCGCTTTGAGTAAGTCTTTATTTTACTTCTCAGTAGTTTTGTTTTTAAAATAAACAACTGTTTTAAGCCACTACGCACAGGTACAGCCTCATCGCTCACTTGGGTTCACTGCTGCAGCCCATCAGCACCTGGGCTTCCAGCACTAAGCAAAGCATCACTTTCTGCCCTTTATTCTGCTTGGCAGATCTGTTAGGCTATGCTGACCTACAAGAGAGAAATGCCAAATATAAAAGGAGTTAAAGAGCTGGGCACTGGAACTGTGCCCCTGTGCTACCAAAAATACTGGAAGCTTAATCAGAGCTCAGCAACGTGAAGCTCAATCTAAGGGATTTTTAGGAGTCTAGGCTGAACAAGCAGGACAGAGCCCAGGCGCATGTACCGGGATGAAAAGGATTCACTGCTTCAGACAGGGCACTGCTTAAGGAAGAGGAGGAGGAGGAGAAACGCAACAGGACTGCGAGAGCATTCCAGTGATAAAAGCCCTGGTGGGTCACATGTAACTAGGTTTCATTACATAATCTTACGCAGCCTCCTTCTGGGGTCATACAACAGCGCCGAGGGTCACAGTCTACCCTGGACCCTTTCTGACAACAAGGGGAACCTAACAATTGTCTATCTGTTGCTAAAATAAAATACGGTCAACTATTAACAAAGAAAATTCATCACGTGTCATCAGGAATCAGTCCCACATCGCTGGGTGTCCCCAAGACAAGCAACCAACCTCCTTTTTGAAGTGCAAGGAGCCATGTGGTAGACAAACTGAAGACCAATTCTTCAGAGTTATCCACCAAATACCAAAGACTTTCAATACCTACCTTTGGAGGAAGAAAACTCTGATGGCCTGAGTCTGGAACAAACGATGTCTCCCATGACTGGAGTGCGCCATTTGATGACTACAAGCTCTTTAGGAGGGACAGACACGGAAGGAGAGGTGGTGGGGTGGCTCTGTCTGTGAGGGACTGTTATGATTGCTTTGAGTACAAGCCTAGTGAAGACTGGGTAGAGTGCCTTTGGGTTACAATCAGGGGGAAGGCCAACAGGGCACATGTTGTAGTAGGAGTCTACTATAGGCCACCCAACCAGGACAGAGAGGTGGATGAGATATTTTATAGGCATTGAGGTGAAATCTCACGATCGCTTGCCCTTGTTCTTGTGGGTGACTTTAACTTCCCAGACATCTGCTAGAAATACAACACTGCAGAGCAGGACCAGTCTCGGAGATGCCTGGAATGTGTGGGAGACAACTTCCTGATGCAGCTGGTGAGTGAACTGACCAGAGAAGATTCCCTGCTGGATCTCCTCTTTGTCAACAGAGAAGGACTGGTGGATGATGTGGCAGTTAGAGGCTGACTAGGGCCCAGCGATCCCAAAATCGTAGTGTTCTCTATTCTTAGAGAGGCCAGGAGAGGGCTAAGCAGGGCTGACATCCTGGGCTTCAAAAGGGCTGACTTTGTCTTGTTTAGGCACCTGCTTGAAAGGATCCCCTGGGAGATGATCCTGAAGGGTACAGGGGTCCAGGAAGGCTGGGTGCTCTTTATGAAGGCAGTGTTAATGGCTCAGGAGCAGGCGGTCCCCAGGTGCTCTAAGAGAAGCCTGGCTGAACAGGCAGTTTTGGCTGCAACTCAGGGAGAAAAGGAGAGTTTACAGCTTATGGAAGAAGGCGCTAGCCACACACAGTGATTACAAAGAGGCTGTGAGGCTATGCGGGGGGAAAATCAGGAGGCCTAAAGCCCAGCTGGAAATTAATTTGGCCTCAGCAATCAAGCACAACAAGAAATGTTTCTGTAAGTATGTCAGTAGCAAAAGAAAGACCAGGGAGAGTCTCCATCCCCTGCTAGATGCAGGAGGAAACTAACGAGTGATGAGGAGAAGGCTGAGGTGCTTAATGCCGCCTTTGCCTCAGTCTTTAATAATAAGGCTAGTTGTATGGAGGGAACCCAGCCTCCTCAGCCAGAAGACATAGACACAGACTGGGTGAACGACCCCCCCGCAATCCAGGAGACAGTCAGTGATGTGCTGCATCACACAGACACACACCAGTCTATGGGACCAGATGGGAGACACCCGAGGGTGCTGAAGGAGCTGGCTGGGTGCTCGCCAAGCTGCTTTCCATCATTTACCCACAGTCCTGGCTGACCGGGGAGGTCCCGACTGATTGGAAATTGGCCAGTGTGACACCCATCTATAAGAAGGCTTGGAAGGATGATCGGGGAAATTACAGGCCTGTCAGCTTGACTTTGGGGCCTGGGAAGCTGATGGAGCAGCTCATTCTAAACACCGTCGTACAACACATGCGGGACAACCAGATGCTCAGGCCCAGTCAGCATGGGTTTAGGAAAGGCAGGTCCTGCCTGACAAACCTGATCTCCTTCTACGACAGGGCGACCTGCTTATTGGATGAGGGAAAGGCTGTGGATGTAGTTTACCTTGACCTTAGCAAGGACTTGACACCGTTTCCCACAGCATTCTCCTGGCAAAACTGGCTGCTCAAGCTTGGACAATCGCACACTTTGCTGGGTAAAAAACTGGCTGGATGACCGGGCCCAGAGAGTTGTGGTAAACGGAGTTAAATCCAGCTGGCGGCCGGTCACGAGTGGCGTCCCCCAGGGCTCGGTTTTGGGGCCACTCCTGTTTAACATCTTCATTGATGATCTGGACGAGGGGATCCAGTGCCCCCTCAGTCAGTTTGCAGACGGCACCAAGTTGGGTGAGACTGATCTGCTCGAGGGCAGGGAGGCTCTGCAGAGAGACCTGGACAGGCTGGAGCCATGGGCTAAAGCCAGCTGTATGAGTTTCACTGAGGGCAAATGCCGGGGGCTGCACTTGGGCCACAACAACCCCCAGCAGCGCTACAGGCCTGGGGAGGAGTGGCTGGAGAGCTGCCAGTGAGAGAGGGTCCTGGGGGGGTTGATCGACAGCTGGATGAACACGAGCCAGCAGTGTGCCCGGTTGGCCAAGAAGGCCAATGGCATCCTGGCTTGTGTTAGCCATAGCGTGGCCAGCAGGGACAGGGAAGGGATCTGAGCCCTGTGCTCGGCACTGGTGAGGCCGCCCCTCGATTCCTGTGTTCAGTTTTGGGCCCCTCACCCCAAAAAGGCCATTGAGTGACTCGAGCGTGTCCAGAGAAGGGCAACGGAGCTGGGGCAGGGTCTGGAGCACAGGTCTGCTGGGGAGCGGCTGGGGGAACTGGGGGGGTTCAGTCTGGAGAAGAGGAGGCTGAGGGGAGACCTCCTGGCCCTCTACAGCTCCCTGACAGGAGGGGGCAGAGAGGGGGGATGAGTCTCTGGAGCCAAGGAACCAGCACCAGGCCCAGAGGGAATGGCCTCAAGCTGCCCAGGGCAGGGTCAGGCTGGCTCTGAGGAAGGATTTCTGTGCAGAAGGGGCTGTTGGGCGTTGGAATGGGCTGCCCAGGGCCGGGGGGGAGTCCCCATCCCTGGAGGGGTTGAAGAGTCGGGCTGACCCAGCGCTGAGGGATCTGGGGGAGTTGAGAACAGTCAGGGTGCGGTTCATGGTTGGACTGGAGGAGCTTCAAGGTCTTTTCCAACCCGGATGATTCTGGGATTCTGTGGGGCTCTGTTTAGTGCCAGCTGCCCTGGAGAGCTTGTCCCAGCCAGGAGGAATACAGCTCAGAGAGGAGAGACATGAAGCACCATCACTGCCCCAGCACCTCCTCCAGCCTGCTGCATGGTCTCGTTGTATTGTGCCTCATTTTGCTGAGCCCTCATTGCCTGCCCTCATTTGCTTAAGATTGTCACCATCCTGATAATGGAGAGCTGGGGGAGGGATGAGGAAAGCTTCAGTTTTGGGGTCTTGATCCTATCCCAAGCCATTCCCCATTCCTAAGGGATGCATCAAGTTCCACCACACCCACCTCCTGCTACTGCTTGGGAAGGTGTAGGTGTGGGATGGAGGGTGATCATCCCCCACAGTTCAAGGCAGGAGGTGTTGCCGGAGGGCATGAAGCCCCAGGGCAGGGACTAGCCCTGGCTAACACAGGATGCTGCCTGGAGCTGGCCAGGGCTGCTGGACCCTTGCTGTGAGCACCAGGACCTGCCCTGTAAGGGCCAAACCTGGTGTTACTTTGGCTTTCTGCAGAGCTGGATGATGTGGGGAGCGTCACAGGGGGTGCCTGTGCGGCAGCTGAGGCTCAGCCAGCAGTACCTCAGGGAACTGTTCCACCAGTCTCAGTGTGGGTGTCCCAGAACTGGCTCCAGGTGGTGGCTGAGCTTCCCAGGGCCACCTAGCACAGCCTGTAGTTAGGAACTCGTTCCTGGCCTCCCTCATTTTTCTAGGTCCACTCCCAGGTGGAAGCTGATGAGGCCACTAGGGATGGAAAGTGGATGGCATGCAGGCAAAGGACCAAGAGGTGGGTCCCCATCCAGAGGTCACCTTCCCCCCTCAGTCTTGCAGGATTTGGAGCACCCTGGCAATGGTTCCCTCTAAACATGGTGCGCACAGGCCTGGTGGCATATTGATGGTCATGGGGTGTCCCTTCCTCAGTAGGATGCTGTGGTCAGTACCACTCTGGATGAGGTGGGGACAACATTTCTGGGTGGAGATCCCACCAGTGGCAGTGCCACAGCCTCCAAGTTCCCCTATCTTATGGCATCTTTTCTTGGGCTCTCTGAGTGGGAGACTGTGGGCTGCACTAGCTCTGCTGGGGCAGGAGCTGCTTTATTCCCACCTCCCCTCCATCCCTGCTCCCTCCTGCCTAGAGCTGAGTCAGGTGGGAGCAAACATGTCCAGCCATCTCCAAGGGATGACCAGCCACACCCCTGCCTGGGGCAGTGCCAGGGACAGGTTTCCACCCTGCACAGTTGGGACTGGTAGTGCAAACCCCATTGCCGGTGGTGGTGGAGTGATGAGCTTCCTCTGGCTCTGGGTGGGACCCCCCAGGGGGTCCCCACTGGCAGGCACAGGACTGTGGGCCTCGCTTCAGACTGGGGCTCATCACATTTTGCTGTTTGGGGGGGTTGGGTGGACCCCAAAGGGGCAAGCATGATGCTACCACTGTGGGATGGGGAATGTTGCCCTTCCTTGAGCTGCCCTGGTTCCCACATCCATCCCTCTGGGCCATCCTCCTCTTCCTCCTGCCTGGCCCTGGGAGGCTGGATCAGGTCTGGGTCTGCACACAGGGCTGTCCTCAGTCCTCATGGGGGACCCTCTGCACCCTTGTGTCCATGACCCAGCCTGGTCTCCCTGGCCAGGGCAACCTGAGCATGTATTCAACTCAATTAAATGAGGAGCTGTGTCCTTCCCACCCTGCCACAGGTAAGACCAGAGGTAGGGGATGCTGGAGACACCATAGCTGTGGGTGTCTCCCTGTCCCCAAGCCAAGGGGTTTACAGCTCTGCTGGCTGGCATTGCTTCGAGGCAGGGCTGATCCCCTCCAAGGCACTGGCTGGGGCAGAGATGGCCAACTACGAGATCCTATTTACCCCACTCTTATAATTACGCCTGCTCTGCACAGCACTCAGTTGTGTGGGGGACAGGGCTGTGGCTTTCCTGCTCTGTGCATTCGGTCTTGGGGCAAGGGATTTGGGGGTTCAGCCCAGGGTGCTTGCTTAAAGCAACGTGGAGGGAGAGGGGAAACACTGGGCCTGGGGGTACCTTCGCTATCCTCCCACCAGCTGTGACTGGGCCAGATCCTGCATCAGCACCATCCTGCTCCCGGGATGCTGGCAGTCCCCAGGGCAGCCAGAGCTACTTAAAAATAGTGAAAGATAACAAACCACTATGGTTCTTGGGGCACTTTGGGCCAGCTGGTTGCTGCTGATGGTGCTGACAGCAGTGCCTGGCAGCCAAGGCTGATTGGCTCCATGCCTTGGTTTCCCTCTTCATGCCAAAGCTGCCTTGTGCAGGGGGTGTGTCCACCAGCTGCAGCACCACAGGGCCGCTCTCCTCTTCTCACTCATTAGTCCTGCTCTGCATGTGTTACCAGTGGAAACAGAAGCAGCTGAAGTTCATCTCTGCAAATAAGGCTTTGAAATGGGGGGAAAATGTCAGAAATTTCCCATTTATTTGCACCTCATGCTCAGCAAAGGCTCTTTGCTGGGCTGCAAGTGCTGCACTGCGTCATTTCCATGCAGTGCTGGCCATGTCGGGACTTGTGTGCTGACTCCAAAGCCCTTTCCCCACAAAGCCCTGATGGGGGCTCCCTGGGCATCACCAAAGTATCCTGAGCTACTGCTGTACTGCAAATAAAATGGGGCTGGTGGGGAATCCTGTGCATCTGTGATGCTGTTTTAGCCAAGAAACTTGCTCTCTGCTTCCTAAACCCACACAACAATGCCAGGACCTGTGCCTGCTAAAAGAACGGGCTCTTGCTGTGTCTCACCCTGGCCAAGCACAGGGAAAATCCTGTTGATGCTCAAGCAGTGCTTTGCTTGCCTGTACTGTTTCTCTCCTTTCCCTCTGGTCGTTCCCAGGCATCACTGCTGCCCAGTCTCCTGCAGCTCCTCAGCCAGTGTTTGGCCATGGGCAGGACTTTCTGTTGCCTATCCATCAAGTGCCAGAAAATAAAGTGATGCAGAGCAAAGCCTCTTTTTTGAGCCAGGGAGGTGCCTGTCCCGCATCCCTCTGCTACATCCCTGCTCTCACAGCAGCAGGTTTTGCCCACGGGCAGTAAACCCCCATGTGTTAGGGACTGCTTTAATATCTCCATTAATCCTCCTTGCCCTTGCAGTGTGGAAAACCAGGAATCATTTCCCTGAAGCTGCAAGGGATGGGATGGATCCTCATGCAGAAAGAGGCTGAAGTCCTTGAGGACAAGTCAGGATGTCCCCAGGTTTGGAGGAGGGAGGCTGCCCCAGACCAGGTGCTGCAGGGAGCCGACAGGGCCCCTCTGTGCTCATCCTGCTGTCACATTTCAGTTGCACTCCCTGTTGTCCCTTGAAATCCCCGATGTGCCATCAGCTGAAGGAGGCGATGGGGCAGCTGGAAAGGGCTCAGCAGAGGGACCATGTGTGGTGAACGTGGGCTAGGTCTGGCTAAAAGGGGCAGAGAAACACCTGCAGGGTTTGTCCAGGACTGAAGCAGGCTCTCAGTCCCCCAGGATGCTAAATTCAACTTTCCCCTGTGACTTTTTCTGCTCTGATTTTTCCTGTGGCCACCTAAGCCTTGAGCCAAGAGGGCAGCAGAGCCCCTGCCTTCAGTGGCAGCTTGGGCACAGGAAAAATTATACCTGTAATTAGACCGTCCCTGCCATTGCATTGGAAGGTGAGTGGTTCATTAGGGAGCACTGCTGGTCCCAGACCACTTTGTGTTCTCGAGCAAGGAGTAATTAGTGACTTTGCAGCCTTGCGGGGCCAGAGGGTGGAAGAGAAGGTTGATTTAAGGTGTAACAGCCTTGCTCTGGCTGTGCAGGAAGCAGTGCATCAGCCTTGAAGACACTGGGTTAAGGGTGTAGCAGAAACAAATCTGTTCCTTGCAATGGGATTTCGCTGCCGAATTTTGGGAATCTGAAGAGAAAGGTACTCGAGGGCTGTTTTGCCCCATCCTGGGGAATAAAACAGGGAAAGGGGATGGGGCTGCAGAGAGGGGCAGGGGTGGACCAGACCGATGGCTTTAGGGGAGTTAAGGCCGACTGCACCACCTGCTCCAATTGACACAGGGAGGTTCCCAGGGACCAGCTCTGGGTGGATCGGGGTGTCTCCAGCCATGTTGGGGTGTTGGACCCCCCCTGGCCAGGCTGGAGGCTCAGATCTGGGTATGCAGCCTCCCTGCCCACACATGCATAAGGGCTGTGCGTGGCTGTGCCTGCTCTGGCCTCAGGGGTCTTCTGCCTTGTGCCATCAGTTTGGCTTTTTGGCTTTGGCTGCTAATCGGCTAAGGCAGAGTAAAACTGTAGGCACAACAGTGTGCCCAGTGTGTCAGGCAGAAAAAGCCCCAAGGGGCAGCTGATGATGAAGGGCTGCATTGCCAGCTCACCCCAGAGCAATGCGGGGAGAGGTTCCCAAGATTTGGGCAATGATAAAAGCTGCCTTTTGGTTTTGGTAGCAATTGGACGGGGTTCATGTTGGAAGCACAGATGAGGGCCTGAATGGGGTGATGACTCTGGGGTGGCTGTTGTTGTTGCAGAAGAGCAAACTTGCATCAGCTTAATCTCTGCTGGGAGGGGATGAAAGTGACCCTGGATGGAGATGCTCTGCTAGGGAACAAAAGTAATCCCTTTTGAATCAATGTACTTGGAAAACGGGTTAAATGAGACCAAAATGAAGTGCTTAGTGGGCCTTTCTCCCCAGAACAAGGGAGTTTCTAGAAATGGCAGGTTTGTTTTAAATTCACATTGAAGGCCTCCTGAGGGGGCTTCAGTTTTGTAAGATATGAAATGAGTTACAGACTCCGCAAGTTCTGTGCTTAAGTGCACCCAGCTACTTCGCTCTGGGTTAACTCAAAGTCAATTTTTGCCAGAATTTGTTTTTTATTTGCACAAAAGACTGCAATAAGCTGGCAATAAGGTGTTTTTAAAGAAAGCTTTTGCCCCCAAACTGTCCACCCAGCTGCACTAATGGCCTTAGACATACACAGCCCCTCTTCAAGGCAGCCTCATCCTGTGTATCTAAGGCCAAATCCTGCAAGTTATTAGAATTACCTTAGAAGGTGCTTAATTAACTTTTTTTCCCCTTTAAAGCTCCAGCTCCTGAAAGCACATGAGTGCAAGGAGATGGCATTGCTTCTGCAGAGAAAAGTATTGGGTTTGGGTAAGCACCAACATAAGAAAAAACACCAACAAAGAGCCTCCTCCTGTTTCCTCTGAGGAAAAAAACCCTTATGACTACAGCAAAGTCACGATGGTTTGAACACCCAAGCTGGCATCAGCAAGGGCTTGATGTGAGCAGAGAGGGAAGTGAAAAAGATTTGCGTTTATGTAAGACTGCAGAATCGGGTTGCCAAACAGGATATAGGCTGGGAAACCAGCTGGGCGAGGAGGCTGCGGCGAGCTGGCTGTCTTGCTCGGGTGCATCGCTTGCTGGTGCTTATAATCCTATTCACAATAAATGGTAGTTAATCTTTCTGGTGTCTATTTAGAGAGCCTGCTCAGAGCACTTTGCTCCTACGGGAGTTTTGATGGGCTTTGAGATTTAGTTTTGGTAAAATAAATGCTGTTGGTCAAAAATCCCCTGGCTTTGTGTCCCAGGAGGCTGGCTATAGCCCAGAGAGGGATTTCACAGGGCGGCAATGGGACCCTTAGTCCCGTCCCTAAAGCAAAGAGCTGCAGAAAAACCTGGGAGCTGAGCGAGATCCCCGTGGGACAAGGGCTCCCAGCTGCAACATGGGGAACTCCAACTTGCGAGTTCTTTCTCTAAAGCGATGAGAAGGGACTTCCCCCTGTGAGTCACAGCTCGCCCAGTCTGCCTCGGCAGAGATCACAGGGACATTGGTCCTTCTCGATGGCCAGGAAACCCTGGGGACCCCCAACCCCACCACCCGTTCCCCAGTGAGCTGGGGCAGCCCTGATTTGTGGCTGCTGCAGGCAGTCTTTCCTCCCCCATCTCTGGGCTGTGGGTGACCCAGGGGAAGGCTCAGGTGAAATTTAGCCCAGCCATTCACCTCTCTAATAGGTTTTGCGTTCCTACTGTGTCAAGCCACCCTGTGCTGCTTTTCCTGCACTGGCAACCTGCAGCTTGGCTGGAGGTTGGTCCCTTTCTGCTTTGGCTTCCCAAGGTTGTGCATGTGCTGTATGCCCCCTTTTTTTTCCACAAATTTCTTTTCCTACAGCCTGCAGTGACTGCCAGAGGATTAAAAAGCAAATTCAGACAAAAACCTTGCAGGGGGAAACCACTTGGGGCTTTTATCTGGGTTTTATTCTGTCTGTGGGCTGGAGGAGCGGGGATGCTCAGGGCCTGCATGAGGATGCTCAGGGCAGCCCATGGCCTGTGCCCCTGCTCTTTATGCTGCCTGTTGAGAGCAACCTTACCCTGACAAATACACACACATCCCCGAAGCTGAAAATAACCTCCAAAATCATTTACAAGAGCTTCCTGCAAACACACTCTAATGAACTGCTGTGCTGTGAGGGAGCTTGGGCTTTTATTGGCAGCTCACACCAGACCCCGAGGCTGGAGGGGAATTGCTGGCTTTGCAGCGAGGTTGCTCTGTGACTTTGAGCAAGTTCCTGGCTCCTCAAGGTCAGTAGGTGTTGCAAAGTGTTATCTCCCCATTGCCGAGACCTCACTTCCCACAGCAGCCACCCCAGGAGAGGTGTGAGCATGGGAGGGCGTCCTCCCAAACCAGCTGAGCAAGAAGCTGCCAAAACCAGGCTGGGTGGCACATGGAGGAAGAGGCAAAGCTTCACCACACTGGCATTGAGCTTCATCTCTGACTGTGAAGGTGAAGAGGCAGCCAAATACCACCTTGCCTGTGTGTGAAGGCTGAAGGACAGCAGGTGCTTGAAATCCTTCATCACCTGGTTCAGAGCAGGGTTTGAAGCCTCCACCGTGCCCAGGGAGACTCCCTGCCATGAGCTGCTTCTGCCTGGGCTGGGCTGGCTCTGGTGGATCTGGAGCCACCAGTGGGTTGAAGCCTTCCCAGGGTGATAGAGAAGGAAAATCACGCTTCAGGGTCTCCCAGGCTTCCCTCAGGGCAGGAGCAAGCGGTTGCTGGGTGGGTTCTTCTGCTACTGGCTTTGCCAGTGTGCATGGGAGAAATGGGTGGGATGAGTGAGCAGGAAGATCTCAGCTTTAGAGGAGGGGCACAGGTTGGTGTTGGGACCTTTGTTGGCCACAAAAGTCTTGTTCGAGTTGGGACTGTGGGTTCCCCAGGCGTGTTCTGGTATGACAGACATGAAGAATTACGTGCATGTGTATGCATATATATATATCTATGCGTGCATGTACGTACAGAAAAAGATATAGCAGTACGACTTGAATTAAGAGAAAGTGGTTTGAGTGCAAACATCTAGCCATAAGGAGATTTGCTGTTATTTAAACGTGTTTTAACTGTAAAGGGAAGCTGTCAGTTTAGCTGTTTTGTAGGAAAAGTGTAAAGTGAGTGTGTATTGGGGGTGGGGAAATGCCAGCGCAGCCCCCCCTGGGCATGGTGTTGGGTAGTCTCTGCTAAACCCGTCGGCACTCATCTGACCCACCTTGGGCACCTCCTGCTGCATCCCAGCACCCCGCAGCATCCCCAGACAGTTATTGCAGACCTGCTGGGCCACACGCACCCACCTGCCAGCCTCCTCGCAGCATCCCCCTCGCACTTCCTTGGCTAGAGAACACTGCCTCTTCCCCAGCGATACACACAGGAAAATTCCCACCCACTCTTCCCCCCCAGCCCCTCTAATCCCTTTATGGTGTTTGTGCTGGGCTCCCCTGCGCTGACCCTGCTCTTTGCCTTCCCTCTAATCTCCCCACCAAACAGTTTGGGCAGGAGACAAACAACCACAAGTTGTTCAGACCCAGACCCAGGGAGAGGAAATGCTTGGCCTGGGGCTTCATGGTCCAGGGGTCCGGGAGATGCTTTGGGGTTTAACAACCAGGGTGAAACCCCCTCGGTTCTGAGCAGCATCCTGAATCCTGCGAGATAATTTAGAGCAAAACCTAAACTCTCCATCCCAATGTATCTGCTTTCTGCTGTGCCCAGGAATGATCCTTCCCAGGGAGGTGTGGGGCGGGATCTGACAGCAGCAGTGTCCCCAGCCCTGCTGTAGCACCAGCTTGTAGCTGGGGTGAGGTGTTAAAAGTCATGCCGGGAGGTAAATTAGTCCCTGTTTAGTCCCAGGAGGTAAATTAGTCCATGTTTAACTCCTTCTTGTAAAGCATGTGGTGTTACTGAAGTTTTTCCACCTGGAAAATTTGCTAAGGCTTTTATTATTACTATATTAAAGCAAAGGCTTTAATTATATCTTTGGTGTATTTTGGCAAAGCTGGAAAACACTTTGAGACTTGATAAAGTCTCAAAGTCAGAGAGATAAAAACTGAAAGTATTTAGGCCTTGGCCAGGTCTCCCCAGGAGAGCTCTCCAGGTACTGCTGGCTGCAGGTTGATGGCCACCACACAAAAAAAAAAAAGGTGCTGGGAAAGGGAACAGCCGTGCTGCATCCTGCAACATCGCCTGCAGCTGGGGGGTGATGCCGGTGGGTACTGGGATGGCATCTCAGCTGCCCTGGCAGAGGCGATGGTTGGTCTGTGCTGTGGCAGTAAAGCAGAATCAGCTTCTTTTCCTGCTGTCCTTTAACTCAAGAAACCCCTGTGCTGTGCAGCTCTAAACGGTCCTCAGCAAAGTCCTCTGGAGATTTAATCTGTGACCTTTTACTTCTGCAAGGACACCGCTGCTCCCTTCCTGCCTTCTTCTCCTCCAGCTGCCTGACCTTGGGCCGGTCACTGATTCCCTGAGTCGGGTGCCTCATGGTGGTTAATATTTACTGTACCTGGCGTGGAGGGGAGCAAGCAGGAACCCGCTGATTGCAAAGAGCGTGGGCTTGCTTGGGGGATAAAGTATTACTCCAGAGGCTCGAGGTTTCAGGTATGAATTGTGTTTGACGTTGTTAGTGCAACAGAGTCGATGCTATAGAAATGGCTGGAATTAGTGCTGAGGTGAGACTTGATCCCAAGAAGAACTGAATAAGCAGGTGTCCAACATTGTGTGACAGAAATATTTTTTTCTGCTAATAAAATCCCTTTTGACATGAAATAATTTGGCATCAATCACCTATTTGGCAAGCTGCTTCGGCTGCAGTGTTTGGGCAGGGATGGGACCCTGGCCATGCGCCTGCAGGCTGGCGTTGTCCCTGCTGCCCCCAAACAGCCATAAACACACAGTGTTTGCCCTCCTGCGGCTGGGTGGGCTTTGACCATGTAAGGGATTATCAGTGTTTATTCTGTCTTCCCCATTTGGGTATTTTGGTGCTCAGATGTTCAAAGGGGAGCTCTCCTCCCCAAAACAGATTACCACTGAGCATTAACACAACCTGAATTTTGTTTTGTTTCTCTGTGGTTTTGAGCCTGCTCATGCTCTGGGGCATTTCTGCAGAGATGGGCACATCCAGGAGGGAAGCTGGGTCTTTCTTTGGGAATACAATAAGGTCCTCCCATACACAGCTGACTTGGGGAGGTGACAAGTCTTGGCCGAACCCTGGCATCTCACAAGAACCCACTGTGGCTGGGGCTGCTGTCTGCCACAAAGGATGCAATACATGGCGCTCTGGAGGGGCGTCTCACCCTCTCCCCACGTTGGGTTTGCGATGCTTCCCAAGGGATGCAGGTCCACCCCTCTCCTCCCTGCTTTTCGTGAAAGCTCAGCATCAGCCCCTGCTTCGCCAGGCTGGTCCTGCGGGTGCCGGCTCCCTGAGCAGGACGGAGATGGGTGCACAGGGCCGAGGGACCCGGCAGAGCCCCTGACGTCTCCATCACTCCGACTGGCTCAGCCACATGTTGTAACACCTCCGGGAAATGCTGCTGCTGGGTTTTGGACCGAGGGGTACGTTTCCTCCTGTGCTGCCACCCTGCTTGCAACAATTTCCAAACAGGAATGAGGAAATGCTGAGCTTCGCAACTACATTTGTGAATGTGTCCCTGAAATATCCCAGAGAGGGAGGTGGCTGCTTTCGAGCTGCACCCCAGTTTCAGCTACAGGAGACCCTGCATGTCACCTGGGCAGCAGCAAGGACACGGTTGACGCAGAGCAGACCCATGCAGCTCTGCCACTGATGCTCCGGGGAACCTCGGGCACATCCCTGGGTGCCAACCTCCTTCGCGCAAGATCCGCTCAGGGCAGTGCCCATGGGCAGTGGGGTGGGTGACGTCTGGCCTGCCCACAGCCCGCTGCCACTGATGTCACCACCCAGGGACCAAAATTGCTAATTAAGTTTTGCTTCTCTCTCTGCCAATCTCATTTCCTGGTTCTTGTGCAATCACAGATGCTTTCAGGTTTCTTCCTGGTTGGTTGTCCGCCTGCGGGACCAAAACACCTTCAGAAGAAAAACAGAGCCAGGGGTTTGGGGTCAGTGCTTGGTGAAGAGGTGTGATGGAGGGGGCAGTTTCTGGGTCCGTGCCCAGCGAGGAAGTGTCCCCAGGAGGGGCATCAATCGTGAAGGGGGTTTTTTTAGCTGCTTCATTGCAGATGTTTTACAGAAAAACATTCCTGGGGGTGAGTCAGGCAAGTCAGCCGCAAGCATGAGTCTGCCTTAAGGATCGGGGGAATTAGCAAAACCCCAAGCTGCTTTGGAGCCCAGTCATGCTTTAAAGCCTTTTCTCCTTTTGTACCATTGAAAAACTGCTTCAAAAACTGAGACTGGAGAGTCGCGGTGCTCTCACCCAGCTGGGTTTGCTGGGAGTTTATTTGAAATCCTACCCTCCTCCCAGAAAAAAAAATATTGGAGTATTTGCAATAACACCTGGGAGGTCCCGATGTGGGTTGTTTGCGCTGCCTCTGTGTTCGCGTCCGGTTGTGTGCTGGCACGTTTGGGATCTGTCTGCTCTAACAAATGTGGGCCCTGTAACACAGAATCTATGGAAAACAGAAAAGGTAGCAGCCCGTTTAATTAATATAATTGAGATCCGGGTTCAGCTGGAAATTGCTGCTGTATTGAGATAATCAACTCACACCTGTTGGTTTAGGTGTTTTAGCTGACTAAATCAGATCAGAGCCATTGCTGCGTGTGGAGAGTTTGGGGTTTTAAAGGTACTTAACTGTGCTCCAGTGCTTAAAAATGTAAAAAAAATGTACTTTAGCTCAATGGTTTATAGATGTGAGGGGCTAAAGTGGGCGATTTCAGTGTTTTCTCAGTAACCCTCCCTGCAGCACTCAGCCTTTTGTTCCTTCAAGGCACGAACACCCGGGAGGCAAACGCAGCCTGGCCGGCGAGTGGGCAGGAGCTGTCCTTGGGGGGCCCAGGGCAGGTTGGGGGGGACAGAGGTGGTGTTAGGGCTGCCAGGCATCTGGGTGCCCGTGTCCCCAGGGCCAGCCAGGCACCCGAATCCGTTCCCGGGAACTGCACCACCGCAGGGCATGGTCCCAGCGAGGCTTTCGGGGGTGCCAGCCTCACCGCTCCGCACCCCGGGGCGCCGTGGCAGGGCCGGGGGGCACAAAACACCCGCTCGCATGTCAGAGGGCAACCCCGCAACAAGAAAGTGCCAGGAGGGAGGACACACGCAGCAAGGGGGCGGGAGATGGTAAATAGTATTTTCAATGAGTAATACTTGTTATTTTTAGCCAATAACTTGTTATTCATTAATGAAGTGATGTTTTAACAATATGCTAGCTCTTGGTTTTAGTAAGAACGATTTTAATAAGAAACAGAAATCAGTATCTCTCGGCGGGGGGGGGGGGCCGGGGCCCGGCGCGCTGCCGCAGCTGCCCCGGGGCGGAGCCGCCCGCACCGCCTCCCCGTGCGGGGCGGCCGCGGGCGCGTATAAAGCGCGGCGGGCGCGGCCGCGGGCAGCGCTGGGGCCGGTGAGCGGCGGGGCTGAGGGTTCGAGTCCTGCGGGGGGACACTCTGCGGCGGGGAGGGGGCGGCAGGACCAGGCGAGCCCTGGGGTGGCTTTTTTTTTTTTTTTTTTTTTTTTTTTTCCGGGGTGGGGGGGGAGAGGGGGATGTTGGTTTTTAAAAATAAGCGGGAGGAAATGGGCCGGGGGTGATGCCGCTCTCACCTGCGCGCTCTCGCAGGGCCATCGCCATGTCGGTGTCGCACAGCTCCAGGCTGAACAAGCTGGTGCGGGAGCAGTACGTGAGGCTGCCCCAGGATGGGTTGGTGCAGGTCACCTACGTCTGGATCGACGGCAGCGGTGAGGGCGTGCGCTGCAAGAGCAGGACCCTCGACAAGGAGCCCAAGAGCATCGAAGGTAATGCTGCTCTGGGTGATGGTTGGTGTGGTGGAGAGCCCTCAGAAGCGCCAGGGAAAAGTTCTGGGGTGTTTTAGGCAGTGGGAGTTGGCACTGGCTCTCCCTGGTTGCGTGGCACTGGTGATACCTGCTGCAGTTGCTGTGTGGAGTTCTATCAAGCAGCAGGGTAAATATCTGGCCTGTGGTTTGCTTAATCTCTGTCATTAGCACTGGGTGGGAAGGGGAGGACGAGATCCTCGCCCCTTTCCACTAGGCAAACAGGCATAGGAATGTGTTGGCATCCAGGTGGGGTTTGGCACAGGGAGGTGAAGTGGCCATGGCTGATCCTGCCTGTGCCCCAATGGTGCTGGGGGGGTGAACACAGTGGTGCTTGGAGAGCACCTCAAGAAAACCCTTGTGGCCGTCATTCCATGGCACTTGGTGCCCTCTGGGCGCTCCATCCTAGGTCTAAGCCACCAGAATTTGGCAGGATCTTTACAAGATATCTTTTCTCAATCCCACTCCTGTCTCTGTCTCCCTCCTGCCTCGCAGATGTCCCTGAGTGGAATTTCGATGGCTCCAGCACAGCGCAGGCAGAGGGCTCCAACAGTGACATGTTCCTGGTGCCCGTCCGCATGTTCAGGGACCCTTTTTGCCTGGACCCCAACAAGCTGGTGCTCTGTGAAGTGTTGAAGTACAACAGGAAACCCGCAGGTGAGCACCTCCAGCATGCACCCCCCGGCTCCTGAAGGTCACCCCCTTATTATTTAAGGAGAAGGAGTTGTCTCTCCAAGGGGCTGCTGGCTCTGGACTGCTGGCACAAGGAAGCAACTCAGCAGTGAGCACTTGGCCTGAGGCTCTGAAATTCAAGCACTGGTGGCAACCATTGTTTGCGGGAACCTGTTTTAGTGGCACAGGGTGAGAAGAGCAGCGAGACGTGGAGCTTGCAGCGTTTGCCAACTCAAGCGCGCCAAAGGCGTCGCCCTGTTTTTGAGCCGAAGCGCACCCAGCCCCCGGGCTGCAGGGTTACCACGGGGAGCTGGAGCTGGACGTGGCGGGGGGGGTTAATATGCCAGGTTTGTAGCTGCCCTCCTTACTGATGGGGGGCTGCAGAAAAGGAGGAAGAAGGTGCTGGGTTGGTGCGGGCTGGCTCAGGGTGACACCAGAGCACACTGGCACTCAGTTTTATTGCTTCAGGGAGAAGTCTGTAGTCCTGGTGTCTGTCCTGTCCATCTGCTAAAGCCCCAGACAGAGGAGGGGGAGCTGGTTTGCAGGGACACACCACAGGGCTCCCAGAGTGGTTATTTGCCAGTAAAGTGGGGCCACATTCCCGCTGGCTGTGGGGGGGGAGGGAGCCGGCATGTGCAGGGTGATGCACACATCTGCTGGGAGAGCAGCGGTTGTGGGCAGCGATGGTGAAAGACAGGGCTGGTTCCTCTTCAGACAGTGTCATGCCTTTCAGCCGCGGGGGGAGTGTCTCGGTTGAGATTCCTGCCCAGAAGCTACTTGGCTGCCGGAGCAGTTTGTAATGAGACCCCTGGCCCTGGGGCTGTTGCTGGGGCAGAGATCTCAGCCCAAAGCCCCGCGGATGAGGCAGATGCACTCTCCGGCTCTTCCCAGGGTGGGTCTGTGTGGGCTTGGGGGGCGAAGTCACACAAGGCAGATGGCACTGCTCCTCTCCAGCCCCACATCCTAGGCTTTGTCATAGCTGCTCTGGGGTCTTTTATTGTAATGTAAAGGTAGAATTTGCTGCCTGTCCCTGTGACAAGTCTCTCAGCCCTGCTGTTTCAGTCCAAATTCTCACTCCCCTTGCCTAGCGTATTGTCCCTTGTCAGGATGGTTCTTTGATAATCTGTATCTTCCTGGTAAAGCTCCAGTTGCCCCTAAGCACCCTGACACCACAAAGAGACAAGGCAGACGCAGCCAGCCTGGATGCCAACCAAATCCACAGAGCAGGAGAGAGATAAGGATAATTAAGCTGAGGCTAGTAGAAAGAGTGGGGGTGAAGTAGTGATGGGATGTTTATTCCCTGTTCCCAGATCTGCCGGGCACCTGTAGGATGGGGCTGGGGTATGGTTCCTGTTCTCTCAGTGTGTGGATGTTTATGTACCACTGGTGGTGGTTTGGGGAGTAGCTAATTAAACCTCCTTAGCCTGTGGCCTGATGCTGTGGTGATGGGGTACTTCTGCAAGGAGGAAACTGGTGAGCAAAGCATGTTGCAGGAAGGGAGGATCCACTCACTGGTTTCCTTAAGGCTTCTGTGGGAAGCGCTTGGCAATGGCGGAGTCTCGACCTCTGAGCGGGATGGAGCAGAGTGTGGCGGGCGCCTGCCCATGGCACGGGTCTAACCTGGACCTCTCTGCTCCCAGAGACCAACCTGAGACACACGTGCAAGAAAGTCATGGACTTGGTTAAGGACAGCCACCCCTGGTTCGGGATGGAGCAGGAGTACACACTGCTGGGTGTCAACGGCCACCCCTATGGCTGGCCCGACAACGGCTTCCCTGGCCCGCAGGGTAAGTGCTCCCTCCCTCCCCTAACCCAAATGCTCCCCTCAGCTCCCACCCTGCTGCTTTGGGGGTGCTGCCTGACAGCAGGCCTCCAATCCCCAACCTCGGGTGCAGCTTTCCCACCATAGCTGACACTGGGCAGGAGCTGGGACGAGGTCAGGAGCTGTTTGCCAAGAGCGCTGCGTGCCCCTGGCTCACGTGAGCCGGCCGGCAGTGCCGCTTCGCCAGACTCGGGTTGCACAAACAGCTCAGCTGCACGACTTGTTTGGCAAGGGCTAGAAAAAAACCCCTCCTTCCCGTGGCTGTTTGGAAAAGAGCCGGCACATTGTGCCCTCCTGCAGCGTGCAGCAAGCCCCAGCGCCTCAGCTGCCTCCTGGGAGATGGCCAGGGGTTTCCCAACCTGACTGAATCAGCCTTCTGTGGGGACTGGCCGCTTTCAACATCTCCCCCCAGGCAGGGAGAAGATCTTTGTCTGACCCACTTGAATGAGGAAGAGTTGTATAAAATCAAGTTGAATTTTCTAGCCATGAACAATGGCAGCTGTTGTCAGAACAATCTCAGATGCTTGATGTGCTCAGAGGGTCAGTGAGGTGCCGCGGGGCAGACCAAGCCAAGCTTTCCTTATCTCTTGGCCACCTCCCAGTTGATGCATTACAAGTCCTGTTTAGCTGCCTAGATAAGGCTGAGGTTGCACAGATTAATTGCTCACACTCTTGGTCCTGGAATAGGGGTTGTTTGCTCAATGCACCATGGAGGGCAACACCATCTAACTCCCACAAATCCTCTGCAGATGATGGCTGGTACCTGGAAGTGGTGGGATTGTGCTGCAGTGCTGTTGTTGCTCCTAAAAACTTTATTTGGGTGGTGACTCCTTTCCTTTCCAGGCCCCTATTACTGTGGGGTTGGAGCAGATAAGGTGTATGGGCGTGATATCGTGGAGTCCCACTACAAGGCATGCCTCTACGCAGGAGTGAAGATCTGTGGCACCAATGCGGAGGTGATGCCCTCCCAGGTACGTGGGCATGGCCTTGCACAGCCTCTCTTGCCAGTGAGGGATACGGGTTACTGTGAGGCTGGAATTACCCAGCAACTCCCAGCTCCTCTGGGATCCCAAATCCCGTGACTGCCACATCAGTTTTGTCTAGATGGGAGCATGCAGAGAGGGGGGATGAGTCTCTGGAGCCAAGGAACCAGTGCCAGGCCCCGAGGGAATGGCCTCAAGCTGCCCAGGGCAGGGTCAGGCTGGCTCTGAGGAAGGATTTCTGTGCAGAAGGGGCTGTTGGGCGTTGGAATGGGCTGCCCAGGGCAGGGGGGGGAGTCCCCATCCCTGGAGGGGTTGAAGAATCGGGCTGACCCAGCGCTGAGGGATCTGGTGGAGTTGGGAACGGTCAGGGTGAGGGTCATGGTTGGACTGGAGGAGCTGCAAGGGCTTTTCCAACCTGGATGATTCTGTGATTATGTGAAATGCACTGCTAGGATGAAAATGCACATTTTTTTATTTTCTCCTAACTCACCCTGGCATGCAAATCCCCACTTTTTGGGGCAGACAATAAAAATTGCAGCCAAGCCAAACTGCAGACAAGCTCCTTGCGCAGCGCAGCCTGAGCTCTGACAGCCCGTGCGGGGCTGGGTGCCCCCCTGTGCTTTCCTTCCCCCGTGGAGCCAGGACAGGCTGCAGGAGCAGAATGTGAAGCGACAGGTATCTGCATCCTGCTCTTCTGTGCCAGGAGCTGGAAAGATCAGATGGTACACGGCCTTGGGGAGGGGTTGGGAGGGATTTGGGTTTATTTAGGCATTAACCAGAGGGAGTCCCTGATTGCATTAGGCGGGTGGCCAGACTGATGGATGGCCATTTGGCCCTGCAGTCTGTGAATCGCTGACTCTCCTGCTGCTGATGCGGCGGCAATAAGCGGGGGCCTTATCTGTGGTGCAGCTGAAGCAGGATTTTTAATGACCCTCCTGTTTGCCCTGACTTTTTCAGGGTCCTTCTTGGCTGCTTTCTGCATCCTGGGCTTAGTCTCGGCCAGATCATGCCAGTGGCCATAAATGCGTCACCCTCTGCTTAGTCACTGTGGGTGGCGCAACCCTGGCTCCGGCTGGGGAGGAAGCAGCCCCGGGAGGGACTAACAGGCTCCTCGTTAGTCCCCTGCTCTGTTTGCAGTGTGTGTTGGGCAATCTTGCATGCCAGCAGCTCCAGCACCAGCCTCGAAGGCAGGCCTGGTGCTTATTTACTTCCGTTTTGATTTAAAACCCTCCGATTTGCTCTATTTAGCCATGAGCAGTTTATTCCCAGTTTTTTGCATGTCAAAGCTGTCCTGTTGCTTAACTTGATGCTCCCCATCCCTGCTGCTGATTTCCAAGGATTAAAGCTCAGCTGTACCCCAGGCTGGCAGCCCTTGCTGGGGGGCTGCAGGGATGTGAGGTCTGGGGAGACACGAGCCTTCCCATCCTCACTGACACATGCACTCGCCCCTTCCAGTGGGAATTCCAGGTGGGCCCATGTGAAGGCATCGAGATGGGGGATCACCTCTGGATGGCTCGGTTCATCCTCCACCGTGTCTGCGAGGACTTTGGGGTTGTGGCCACTCTGGACCCCAAACCGATGACTGGTAACTGGAATGGCGCCGGGTGTCACACCAACTACAGCACTGAGGAGATGCGGAAAGAAGGGGGTCTCAAGTGAGTCCTGGGGGGGGTCCCTGCAATGTACCCGAGAGGTTTGGCATGTCCTTGGCCGTGTGGCAGCTCCCCGTAGCACATATGTCTCCATACCTGGGGTTGTCCCGGCTCATTTAATTTTAAAAGTAGCTGGTCATATGAAAGTGTCCCCTGGGCTGTCCTCATCCCTGCACAGGAGGAGGGGGTGACATCCCTCCTGGCCATGGGAACACCCCCCACATGGACCTACTGACAAACCCACCCCCTTTCTCCTCTCCCACAGACACATTGAAGCTGCAATTGAGAAGCTGAGCAAGCGGCACGACTACCACATCTGTGTCTACGACCCACGGGGTGGCAGGGACAACTCCCGGCGGCTCACTGGCCACCATGAGACGTCCAACATCTTTGAGTTCTCTGCCGGCGTGGCCAACCGAGGTGCCAGCATCCGCATCCCACGCCAGGTCGGCCAAGACGGCTACGGCTACTTCGAGGATCGGCGGCCGGCAGCCAACTGCGACCCGTACGCGGTCACTGAGGCCATCATGAGGACAACGGTGCTCAACGAGACCGGGGTGGAGACCAAGGACTATGCTGACCACTGAGGCTGTGGGGTGGGTGGGGGTTTTCACTTCTACACTAGCTTCTCACGTGGGATTTGTGCCTGTGTGGTGTCCTCGGCTGCAAGCTCAGACTCTTTAGGAACCTTGCTTCTGGTTTTGTGAAACGTTGCCTTAGAAATATATATATTTTATAAGTCAGAGGGAGAGGCCCAACATATTTTCTCAACCACTTTTTTTCTGGTTCCTGGTTTTAGGTTATACGTGGGGAGTTTTTTTTAAAACTTGGATCGAATATTTTCCCGATGGACTTTACACTGTGATGTACATAGATCCCTATGTGGAAGCTGCAGCTGCTGCTGTTAGCACCTGGGGAGGGCGGGTGCTTTTTTTTTTTCCATATCTCTATTGCAAGGAAATGCTAATAAATAATTTTCCTGGCTGCGTGGCAGCTGGGTTATGCTGTGGTGGATGCATTTTTCTGTAGCTTCTAGAGGTCCATGTGGTATTTAATTTGGCTCTTGCTGATGGATTGCAGTCACTGGGCAGCCTGCACTGACCCTGAGCAGGGGCTGGAGGAGTAGAGATGCTGGAGGATCCTTGGGGCAGGTGCTGGAGCTGCCTTGCCCCATTTGCCAGCAGCCGAAAGGCCATCTCCTTCCATCGTGATCCCCCGAAAGGCAAACAGAGCGGCATGGGCTGAGCAAACAGTGGCCGGGGCAGCAGCTGGCAGGCGTTTACACAGGGTGTGTGCTGCTGAGTCAGCAAAGCTGGCCCAGCGCTGGGCACAGTGAGCAGCAGCCCTCCTCTCTAGGGGCGCCTTAGGGTGAGGGAGGGGAGCCTGGGGACATCCTCCTGCTGCACCCCTGGGTGATGCCTTGCTAAGCCGCAAGGACACGGTGCAGCTCCTTGGGTTGGAGTCTCTTTACAAGGTGGGGGGGTCATAGATCTTATTCACAGAGTAAAACCCCCAGGTAGGGCATTTCCATGTAGATGGGGTGTCCCTTGGGGTCTCTCCATGCTGCAACCATGGGGAGGAGCTGGATGCGAGCACAGGGGACAGCGCTCTGGTCCCAGGGACACCTTGGACAGGCGGGTTCAGGCCACTGGGACAGACCTGCAGGATGTGACCCCTGCTGCAGTCACCAGTGGGTGAGGGGAAGCAGCAGCATGCACAGGCAGAAGACATCATGTCCACTCCGGTGCAGTCGTGGGGATTTTGAAACTGGGTTTATGTTTATCTTTGAACGCGACACAGGTGATGAGCCGAAATGGAGGACTCTGATCCCTCCTGCAGGTCATTGGTGCTGCCAGCAGAGCAGGGAACGGAGGCAGCGGGAGCTGGGGAGGTGGCCGGGCCCCAGACCATGAGCAGCCAGGAACCCTTGGTGTCTCTGAGCTGTTCAAGAATAAACATAACCAGGTCCCCACCCTAAGAAGGACAAATTTTCCTTCCAGAAATTGCTGTTCAGGATTCTTAACGTTTTTCATCAAAACCACGACACTGTCTTGCTCTCATTTCTGTGATGTCTTTAATGGGTAATTTGAGCACTGGGACAGTGACTGCTGGATGCAGCTGGAAAATAAATAAATAGCTAAATCTGGAGCAGATAGACTCATGTTTGCTTCTCTGACAGTACCAGTGGCTTAAGGTATTTCAGCTTTCATCATACAGTGCTGTACAGCCCTTGCTAAGTTTGGGGAATCGTGTGAACCTGCATTGCCAACGTGCAAACATCTTTGGCCGGACACAGCACCATGGTAGATCCAAACACTTTGTACCTGTTCCTGTGTCACCGTGTGATTCCCCTCTGACAGGGGACTCTCCTCTTCAGCAGAGGACAGTGAAGCTCCAGAAGAGATCCAGGGACTCACCCAAAGCCACAGCTGGGGTTTTTCCCTGAGCTGGGATCAGCCCTGGCCACCACTCTCTGGGGACGCTGCCTGCCGGCCCCCACAGGCTGGGAGCTGCTGTTTGCTTGGATGCTCTCGTGCTGTCCTTTGCCAAAACACAGATCTTGCTTGTACTTTTTGAGGTCAAAATAGGCCAGAAACCATATGTCAGGGTTTTTCTTTTCCTAAAGCAGGAGTGATTACCACCCACAGGGCCAGCAGCACAGAGGAAACAAGGACACCAGAAAATTCCCACATGAGCTTTTCTTATAATTTTAGTGTGCCTGCTTCTGCCAAAGGTGGGTTGTTGGGTTCAGGCAGTGGAGCCGGTGCTGGGGATGGAGCCAGCCCTCGGGCCAGGGCTTGAGGCCATGGCAGGGGGACAGTGTCCCCGTCCCCACCCGAGGGGTGGACAGTGCCGGGAGGAGATGCGCCCAGCATCATCAGCGCTCTGCGCTGGACCGCGACGGGTGGAAGAGGGGCTGGGACGCCAGGTGGAACCCACCGCAGAACGGGGGTGCTGCGATACGGGTAATTGTTCCCCGGGGTTTTCCCGACAGAGCACCCCAAGGAGCCGGTGCTGGGGTGGGTGGGGGGCGATGATCCCGCGCGGCCCTTCGCTGGGGCTCCTGGCGGGGGCCGGGCCGCATCCTGCGCAGCCTGAAGGGGCAGCAGGTCCCGGGGCTGGGGAGCAGGAGGGCGCTTTGGGGTCTGGAGGCGCTTCTTGGGGGTTTGCTGCCCTCCGCAGGCGCAGCCGCACATAACACGGAGGGAGCAGCGCCCGCCGGGCGGGGGGGCTCGGGCCGGCCCTGCAGCCCCGGCTTTGCCCCGCTTCCCCCGTGGTCTTTCTGGGAGGCTGCGTTGGTGACGGCCGCCAAAGCCCTGTTTCTAAAAGAGACTTGGGTGGGCGGTGCCGGGAAGCTCTTCAACACAAGCTCCTTGGTTTTAGGCTCCGACCGTGCTCACCCCCCAGGACCACCCTACACCCTCACCCGCTGGACAGACGCACCCGCCTTTACCAAAGCTTGCATTTCCACACAAGTACTCACAGACGGTGGCCAATAAATCCCACTTTGGGATCTTTCCTGTCCCCATCCCACCCCTCGCTGGAGGCACAGAGCTGGGTGCTGCCCAGGGCTGTGACCCAGCAGACGGCTCCAGTGGGCTGCCAGGCCGGGACACACGAGGACCCGGGGTCCGCTGCGGCCCCTTCCTTTGTCCCCCACCACTGAGCACCCCGGGAAGGTGCTGCAGAGGGGGACACCCAGGACAGGTGAGCATCATGAATAGCCTGTGAGAGGGAGTGACAGCGCTGGGGCTTGCATGTTTCTCTGTCTTCAGCTCTCTTTTCATCACTGTAAATTCCATTACTTTGAATTCAGCCAAAGCCTTCAGGTTTTTGTTTGGGTTTTTTTTTTTCCAAGCCACTTATAAAAAGGACATTAGAATTACAATTCTGGTGCTAACAATAGCATTACTCAAAGCCGCTGGCCAGAAGTAGGGAGCTCTGGGTAGAATAAAGACCTAAACTAAAATGTCAATAATAACTTCTTTTTTCCCCTCCCTGTCTTCCAGCCTGCACAATCTGCTTGGGTCTCTCTATCTTAATGAGCATTAAAATGGTTTTGAATTAGATCTACAGAAAATTGAAAGTTTTTTTCCCTCAGAAGCTTAGTCTGGTTTTTAAAGGCCAGTGATCATATTCTGATTTTGTATAAGAGCATCTTTGATCTCAAAGGCTCTCAGCTCGTAGAGAGATATGGCTCATTACCAGCAATTCGCTGCTGTCAAAATGCAGCTGCAGCTGCAGCTGGGGGGGGACAGGCATCATGCAGCAGCACCCAACATGCCAGGAGAAATATTAGGGAGATGTTTGCTGGGGGGTGCTTGGTGCTGTCCCCCTACAGCCCTACATGGCTCTGCTGACAGACCCTTGCTCGCAGGGAGCCGGGCTGGCAGGTCAACCTCCACCAGACTGGTGCTGGGTTTGCAGCCAGCTGCTTTCAGCTCAATTTGGTCCCTAAAAGTCTGGGATGAAAGAGCCCCAGCAGCACAACCTCAGCTTCAGGGGTGCTGTTCAGAGGGTCCCCGGGGACACCTCAGGTGACAGCAGCGTCTTGCTGAGATGATAATGCAGCCAGTAACCTGGCAATGCACAATGGGTTTTCTCATCTATGTGACCAACCCACATGGCATCACCGCTGCTAAAAACTCTCTCCACAGGTGCTGTGTGGGAACGGGGTCATGCTGGCTGCCAGAAACCTGCTGCTTGCTCACTGCTGGGAAGACACAGCAATTAGACTTTCCAGGAAAGACCGTTACCATGGCAGGGCACTGGGAGTAGATGGTCATTTACCTCATCCACAAATCAAGGGGGATTTAGTCTGGAGGGGTTATATAGGCCCAACAGCTTCAATTACACCTCCCGCCTGCGTTGTGTCTCGATGGTGCAAAGCCGAGCACTCATGAGCAACGCGATGCCCTGTGGCAGCACCCAGGGTCCGGGCAGTTGTTTGTAGGGGCCCTGGGGATGAATGACTTCATGGGGAGTGTGGTTGGGGCTAAGTTGGGGCTTGCACTTGGGTGTAAGAGGAGCCAAAGGGTCTGCCCTCCTGCTCCTGGGAGAGAAGGCAGCAGAGGCTGGAAGGGTGCAGAGCAAATCAGCCCCATGTCCCCATCAGGTCCCACAGGGTTGCACCATCCCTGCTCATCTCAGCCACACTGGGACGGGCAGAGTCCCCAGTGCCCCAGTGAGGTCGGGGCAGGGTCTGTCTCAGTGCTCCCTGTGCAGCAGGGGCTGCTGCTTTGCACAGACAAGACATTTTTGTAGAGCAGGGCCATGAAGCCCGCAGCAGCAGTTTGATGGCTGGCCTGAGGAAGGTCTGCAAAGAATCCAGTTCTCTTAGGTGTCCCTAGACCATCCTCCACCAACGAGTCCTTAATGACCTGCAGCAACCACGTCTGCTCACCCCAGCATCAAGCACCCCTCCTGAGCAGCCAGTCCTAGTGAGGGGTGAACAGGGCCAGAGAAGCCATCAAAAGCACCCTACCAGCCGCAGCCTGGGGGCTGCATGGGACCTGGGAGGGGACAGGAGCTGCGCAGGGTGTCAGGGCACTAAAAGGCTCCAGATCAGCCTGACCTGGAGCCCCAGCCCATGGGCCTGGGAAGTCCATTTAAGCTCTGCCAGGGCCATCACTGTCTGACTTATATTAAGGAGTGTTGGTCTCCAGTGTTGGTCGTCCAGACCTTAACGCATGGACAAATTTCCCAGCTTGATCTGTCTTATCACTGCAGACCTACCAGAAGATCACCAGGCTGTGTCTCACCCTGATTACACTCACTGATCCTGAAATGCAGGTTGATTTTTCTGGCTTGATTTTAGACCTGCCTCATTGTAGGGAACTTTTCTGGTGGTCTGGACTCCTGTTTGAACATCTCTGGATCTGCCATGCTTGGCAGAAGAGGGATGGGGCCCTTGCTGATGAGACTGCCTTGTAGCTGTGGTGTGTCTTCAGACTTCCTGGATCTTTGGGAGCCTTGGCCCTTGCTGTGCCCCGACGGGTGGTGGTGAGGGGGTGCACAAAGGACTACAGGGGAAAACACAGTGTTGGGAGAGAGGGTCTATGGGGTGTAGGTGTTACAGGGTGGTGTCTGCCGGGATGGGGTAGGACAATCTCCTCTGCAGTGCTCCTTGCAGTGCTTGCCAATGCTTCTTCAGTGCGAGGTTGGTGGAGCTGCTGGTGCCCACAGCTGGGGTGCAGAGCGTAGAGGAGGGAGGTGACATGTTAAGCTGTGCAGGAGCAGTTGAGCTATGAAGCTGCAGCTGATTTTTCAGGCACTGCTGGTGGCGGAATGCAGACTTTGCATTTCTGAGTGCAGGACCAGATTCCTCACTGGTATCTGTCTCTGTTGTGCTGCCTTTTGAAACATCACTGTGCATCTGTTTGGTTAAAGGCCGCAACAATGCGGCTTTGGCAGTTGCCAGGCTTGAGAGGCTAAATTTCCCCTGGTGACCTTTGAGGTAGGAGGACGTGTGCTCTATATTGCCACAGTGACAGTCCCTGAAGGGCTGTGTTGTAACACTGAAACGGCCACATTTCCAGCGCAGGGTCAGCTCCCTGTGGCAATACCTTGTGCACAGGCACCCGTGTGAGGAACTGGGAAAGCAGAAACTTGGGCCCCACAGAGTATTGACACCAGAGAAGTCCCCTGACTGTGCATGGAGACAAGCCATGGCAAAGAGGGTCTGGGCAATTTAATTTCTTCTTCAATCTTTACTTCCTTCAGCGGCTGAGAAGCGATGCCAGTGATGGGGTGCCACGAGCAAGAATGTATCTTGCAGAGGACAACGAGACACAATTGCTGTAATGCCTCTCTTTTTCAAACCCATTTAATTTAAGCTCTTTGCAGCTCCTGCAGGTGTTTATGTTGTAGCACAGAAGGCAAGTGGTGAAATTATAATGGCAGAGCTTGCTCAGAGAAGGAGGGACAGGTCGAGCTGTAGCTGTGCTGTAGTCAGGCAGGTGTCTGGTGGAGAGATAATTCAAACCCAAATGAAACGATTTCTTCTGGTGCTGCTCTAGCCTGATAACTGTGATAACACAAATCAAATGCAGTCGTCAGCTTTGATTCACATCACAGTAGGTTTTTTCACTGGCTGAATTGTCAATGCAAGGCAGGCTTTAGGAGGACACTGTACAAATATCTGTAGATAGGGCTGGGCTTGGAATGTTTGCCCATGGGAGGAGTGTGCAAAGGTGATGGGTGCTGCTGGGAAACGGAGCTTCTAGTGAAAGAACTGGTTTCATCCTAAACCATCTCAAGTGTACAAAATACAGGGAAGATGGGAAAATACAGCTGTGATGGAGTTCAGGGAAAGTAAAAGCAGTTTTGACAGATATGGCAGCAGCTGATCTGTAAGGCAAACTCCAGCCTCAAGGAGAATGGTGAAATAAGATCAATCTGAGGAGATTTAGCTAGCATGACTATCTTCATGGAGCTTAATCCAGGACATTGACCCACACTGTGCCTGGGATGTTTCCACCTCACCCACATGTTCAAAGGGAACCAAAAGCACGCTGTTAACAGTCATCCTGGCTGTATTAAATCAGGCATGCCATGTCTTTTCCCTCCTTGTCCTCAGACAAGGGTCTCATGGCTTGTTACACCAGCTCTTCTGTACCTAACATGTCCTCCTCCCACCTTCGCAACCTTTTGGGGAAGGGAAAGGCTATAAGGTTTTGCACATAGCTCACTGCTGGTCTGCCCTGAGCTGCCTCTCTGTGCTTTCTGACTAGCTGTGCTGTTGTAACACACTGATCTGCTCTTGGCTTTCAGTTTAATGGGTGAAAGCCCATGTGCGGCTCTCCAAGGCATGTGCTCTGCCTTCCCAGCTGCACTCGCTGGACGTTTCTCTGCCTCTTTCCTGCCAGGCTGCACCCTTATACCTTCCCTGGGTGCCAGAGGCTCTTGCCACTGCCTCTGACATGCTGCTTGCCTCAGCCCCTTTGGGACCCTGTGTCAGAGCAGGTCCCTGTGGTGGCAGAGTGGCCTCAGCTCACACTGTCCCACTGGGGAAACTGGGTGACTGTAGCTTGTCAGGTTTCCCCCACAGAGGCAGTGTGGCGGGATTGGACATGGACACACAGGAGTTCATCACTCTCAGCTCCCACCAGCATGAGGTGTGGAGGCAGGCAGAGCAGTGAGGACATACTGACAGCTTTTTGCCTTCCCTTACCCTGTGGTCGCACGTGCCGATTGCTTCCCCCGGGCAGTTCTGTACTCAGGGCCAGCCCTGGGCCACACCAAGACCATGTGTATTTTTTTTCTATCACTGTGTCAGCGGGCTAGGCAGTTATCCTCTATGCAGAGAGCTGGGGGTTGCTGGCAGGAGCAGTGTCCCAGGAGCTGCTCCTAGAACCTGTCATGAGCTGCTCTTCTCTGTCCTCTGCTTGTGTCCCCCTGGATATAGCGGGCTTGATTTTGCCAACTGGCCTAATACAAGAGCCACAAAGCAACTGCCTGCATAAGCATCATCCTTGCCTGGTCACTTGATGAAAATGAGTTGTAGACCCACCTTCAACTGCTTTATTTGCCACCAGCTCAGCTGGCAGCATCAGGGGCTGGTAGGAGATGCCCAGCATGTGGTTCTAGCACGGGCAGAGCCTCTGCCAGCTCCTCATGTGAGCAGCACTGTGCTGACGCGTGGCTGCGGCAGGCATGGCTCATGTCGTGGCGGTGGAGGACTTTTTAACCATGGCTCCTGCTCTGACCAAGGCAGATTTGTCAGATGTGACTCACCTGCCGCATGACAAGCCTGGCTGGCCTCAGATGAGCAACCTTCAAGTCTCGTGTATTAGGTCATGGAAAACCAAATCAACAATGACTGGGGAAAGGGAAACAGCCGATGAGGGACAATCCCGGGGCAGCCCCGCTGTAGGCAGGGGCTGAGGAACTGGGATGAACAGGGCTAGGAACGGCAAAGTGCAGTGGTGGGGGATGCCTGTGCCCCCGTGCTTTTCCACCCATCATGCAGCCAGCCAGCAAACGCTTTTGGAAAGCATTACTTCAGGAAGAAAAATGTTCAGTGGCTGATGTGCCCTCCGGCAGAGTGCTGCTCTGGCAGCAGTTTAGGCTGAGAGATTAACTCTTTCCCCTGCATGCCTGGGCCTGGGTGGCTTTCTGGTCCACCCCATGAGGTGTCCTTGGGGTCAGCATTGCTGGGGTGACATCCTGTCCCTTACCCAGGCCCTGGGTGATGGGGACGGCACTCTGCACTCAGGCTAGCCTTATGCTATGGAGGTGTGGTTTTGTTCAGGAGGGGACCCTGAGCTCTATCACCAGGTGTTGGGCTGTTCACCCACTGGAGCCTCTTGCAGCAGCAGGTGGGAGGGGGGAGTGTCAGTGTCACCCTGAGCCTTGGTCCTCCAGATGTGTCTGTCCCTGCACCTAGCCATGGTTTGGCTCAGGCACCCAGCTCCCACATGTGCCAAGAGGATTGATGTCTGTGCTCCTGTGGGAGCAGCTGCCGGGACATGTTTATCCTTGCTGGAGATTGATATTTTTTGCTCTGGACACATGGAGTGACTGATGATGAGCAGGAAGATGAAGTGTTTCTCTCTGCAGCAGGGAGGGGAGATGTGTGCTGAGAGAGGCAGTGGATTCTCTGTGAGTTGGCAAAGGCAGCCAGGTGTGGGAGAGCAGCATGGGTGTTGTGGGGTGCCCCCACCCCAGGACTCTCAAGCTGGGTCACCAATATACCCCTTGGTACATGATCTCCTCTCCCCAGACACCTCCACCTGAGCTGCGTGGAGGGTTGGGGGGTGTCTTGATGATTTTTATTCCCAGAGCCTGTAGGCGAGTGCAAAATAACCGCCGTCCCCACTCTGCCTGTGCATGGATGCTGAACCCCGTGGGGAAGGGAGGCCAGGCATCCCACCACCCCACCCTCCTCCCCAGTCCCACACCGAGCAACAGAGGCTCTTCCAGCAAAGGAGGAGACCAGAAATCCAGGCAGTGCTATTAGAATTATAATAATAGTAATTAATGCTTTGCCTCTCTCCAAGGATTTTCTAGTGAGGCTCGCCAGGTGCTGGCTGGGCATTAACTAATTAAAGCAATAGCACTCTGTGAAGGGGATGGGTGCCAGCTGGGTCACAGCACTGCAGCAGCTCAGCTGGGGGCTCGCTCCCTCTGCTCTCACCTTTCTCCAAAGCTTCCGAAAAGATTAAGAGGGAGGAGGTGGTTTAGGAGGGATGGCCCTGAACCAGGGGTGAGGGTTAACCTGGATGAGGGTGGGGGTGTGTGTGTGTGTGTGTGTGTGAAATCAGGCCAGGAGCTTCTATGTGCTACCCAAAGACGCTTGTCTGGTCTCTAGTGATGTGAGCTAAAGGGCTCGTGTGTGCATTTGGGGATAATACACTCTAATGCATCAATTCTTGTACGCACACGTGTCTGTACATGGGAGACTGCTCCTGCATGCAGATTTCCATCAACACACAAATGCCAGTACGTGGGCTTGCATAGACACAAGCCAGCACAATAACACGAAGGCTGGAGAAAACGCTTTGCAGGGAGAGACTTGAAGAGCTCAAATTGCTCAGTTTATCAAGGAAATTGAGAGGTGTCTTGATTTTGGTGTGTAAGTACCATCACAAGGAGAAATTACTTGACACTAAAGGATTCTTTAATGTCAGAGGAAGACAGAACAAGAACTGCCAAAGTCAGACTAAAAAGCAGGCGTGCATGTTAGCAGCAAAAGGGATGAGCAGCAGAAGCAAACTGCCAAGGGACATGGCAGGGGGTTTTTGTCCCTTGAAGGGTAGTCTCATCCCTCTGGTAGGGACGCCTCAGCCAATATATTCTTTAATCAGGCACACAGTATGAGGGTAAGCAGATGATATTTATTATGTTATTACACCTCCTTAGATTTTTTTTTAATCTCACTCCCTGAATGTGGCCTGGTACACTATGAGATGGAGCCCAAAGGTGACACCTGGCCCCTTCGCGGAGCCCCTGATCTCTTACTACTCCCTTCTCACTGACCCCAGCGGTGGGGCTGGGGGGGGGCTGGTGGCCCTCCCGTCTGGAAGGCTTGGTGCAACCATGGGGTGTCTCAGGGAGATGCAGTTCCAGGAGCGGCTGGGAACTGCTGCAGAGCCGCAGGACATCGAGAGCCTGGAGTTTCACGCACCATGGGTGGGACACTCAGCTCCAGTGCCACCATATGCCCTTGGAGAAGCTGCCTGGGAGCTGCCTGGTGGCCCACAGCAGAGACTGTGAGCTCACGGAAAGGAGACGGGGCACCTGGGCTGTGGCCTCCTGCCAAGGAGAGGGCAGCGGTGCGGGAAGTTGGGGCTGAAAAATACTGTGTACAACTGGAGAAAGGTGTTAGTCCCAAACAAATGAGTAATTGTTGCTGTTAGTATCAGATGACGTGGTTGACTGATCAGCTGAGAAGCAGTGAGGTACTGAGTGCAGAAGGGATGTGATTTAGAAAGGTAATAAACTTAAGTGTAATATAAATAGATCAATATTATGGATTTTATATACATGCATAGTTAAATAAAGCAGTTATCAGTGGTATATGTAGTATCACGGCACTGGGACCCCATGGGTGCGCTGTTCACATGTGTGTGCTTTGGTCAGAGGGAAGCTTAAGAAATCTAATGCCCAGCTTCCTTGGCTGTGCTGCTCTGCTGTTTTACCTCCATCCCAGCCGTGCCAGTGCCTGACCTTTGGGCTGTGGTGGGCTGAGCTGGCCAGCAGTGAAGCCCCCACCCCTGTCTGTCACTTGCTCCCCCCAGCAGGATGGGGGAGAGATTGGAAGAGCAAAAGTGAGAAGACTCCCGGGTTGAGGGAAGACTCCTCATCTTGTAACAGAGGGGTGGAGAGCAGAGAGGCTAGGAGTGTCCCCAGGCTGCGGGGCAGCACCCTGCGAGGCTGGCCTGTCTCCCCAGCAGCCACGTATCCCGAAGCAACAGAGTGGAAATGACCTCGAAGGCTACAAATTGCCCCAGGGACACTGTGCTGCTGCCTCACCCAGAAGTGTTCACATCATTAAACCCTGTATCACTCACGGCTCAGGTATTCTCGGGCATTTCTGTGGTGCCTCTCCCTGAGGACTCCCTGGTCCCTTGCTCAGCTCAGCCCCACCGGGTGAGATGATTGCGTCCAGCACAGGGGAAACTGAGGCACGGTCAGGTGGGGCTGTGCCTCATTCATGTCACTGGGCACAGCTACAGGACAACATCTGGAAGGGCAAGAGAGGAACAGGTCTGAGTCACAAGACAATGCCTATGACTTAATCCTGAAGCCTTTTGCATATATAAACCAACAAACATACAGGTAGTACAGGGCCTGCAGCTCCGGCTGATCCCTCCGTGGGCATATTTGCACTCACAGCCGCTCTCCCAGGGCCCGTGGTCGAAGCTCATCTGTGCTGTGGGCAGAGCACGGTTCAGGTGCCAGTGGGGGTGTTTTATTGATAAATAGGTTTTTTTCATAACTTTGTCAAGAAATTTCATGTTCCTTCATGTTAGGGGAATGTGATGACATGTGAAAGGAAAACTTTATCCTAAAAATGGGCTTGACATTTGTTTTTCTTTTCTCTCTTTGTAAATTCTCCTTTTAATAAGGGAAAATGAGGAAGGGAGAGCAAACAACCCAGAGGAAGTGAGATCTCCCACCACTGCAATGAACTCTTCAAAACAATTTTTTTAAAACAAAACAATAGTTCAAAAGTGAATGTTTTGCAGTTTACCAAATATCCTTAGCTTTATTTTACCTGCTCTGAATTTCAGCACTGGTGAATTGGCACACAATTAGATAACAGGGGTGACTCCGGGGCACATGCAGATGAGCAGGGAGGCAGGAATGCAAACACATTTGACTCCAGTGAGTAAAACCCTCCTGAACCCAGTACTGCCGGGTCTGTACAGGGAACACCAGGTGCCCTGGGACCACAGGCATCAAATATATTGAATTATACCCATCTAGTTACGTCTTACAAACTGCTATGCACAGTGTAGCCGTGGTCTGAGGATGGATTAATGCTGTGGCACCGCTGCCGGCCATGTCACGAGAAGAGCTCCCGTGTTTGTGTCGAAGAACACGGCGCCTGTCTTGCAGTACTGTAGCTGTGCCACAGCGTGCACAGCCACGGCCGGAGCCTGGGCGCCTTTGTTCTGCTCCTGGCGCAGGAATCCTTTCTATTCACGTTGTGACCTTGGGCGTGCAACTTTGCCATGCTTAAAATTAACTTTTCTGCAAACAAGGCACATAAATCTCTTTGCGGCAGGAGAGCTGTGGTGCGGCATGAGGGGCTTGGTTTTGCCGAAGGTTTTTTTTTTCCCCCTGAGTTGCCACGTGTGCGGTGTCCCTCTGGGGTGAGGGTGCTGGTGCTGCCCCAGATGGGGTGGTCCCAACAGTGCCCAAAGCCCTGAGTCTTCAGCCATTCCCACAGGGGAAAGGGATTCAGTAAAATCTGCTGTAGCACAGGGTGCTTCCCCCCGCATCGCCCCCAGGTTGTTTGGTTTTGCTGGCAGAGCTAAACAGGGGCTGCAGAGACTGATGAAAGAGGCTGCAGGCTCTTTTTACAAAAAAAAAAAAAAAAGGCTGGAGGAAATCAGCGTGCGGAGCCTGACAAAACAAAAGCTAAGGGCAGCACAAGGAGAGTGGTGCATCCCAGGGTACAGCCCGTGGGAGGAGATGCGCTGCTGAAAGCCGTGGCACAAGACCGTAGGGGTGTACGTTGCCTGTGACTACACGCAAGCTGGAAAGAAGAGGTAGCTTTTAAACACGGGAGGAGCGAGGACCTGGCAGGGCTTCCCAGCAGAGCCTGTGCGCTGGGAGTACGCAAACTCCTTTGGTGTTTTACGAGGGGTTTCACACTGTGACACCCACCATAAGGCAGCAGGGGGGGTCACTGCAGGTCCGTCTGTCTGTCCGGCCGGGTCGGGGCTGGCTGTGCTCTGCAGATAAACAGCCTGGTTAATACTTGTTCATTCTGCCTGTGTACGCAGCCTGCTTGCCAGCGGCCGGGAGGCCCCGCCGGGAGGTGCCTTTCCCCAGCGCTGCCTTCGGTGTGGGCTTTACAGATGTTTTTTATTCAGTCACACGGGGCTGAGGGGGTACACCAGCCCATTGCTCAGCCCCCACCTTCCTCGGACGCCTTCACCCGCTGATCCGCGGGGCCATCATTGACCCCTCAGCCCCAGTCCCAGGCCACCATGGGGTCCCCCGTATTTGCCTCTCACTGGACACCTAAAGCAATGGGGGTTATAGAAATAGGAGAGGGGAGGCGACAGCTGGGCTGGACGACTTACAGGGAGGAGATGAGATTAGAGGGAGCGCCAGGAGGCAAGATGTCCCCGTGCCGGGGCAGCCGGCTCCTCCCGCCACAGCCCGGCCCCGCCCCCTTCGGGCCGGGCCGGGGCGGGGCGGAGGAGGCGGGGCGGGGCGGGGCGGAGGAGGCGGGGCGGGGCGGAGGGGGCGGGGCGGGGCCGGCCCGCCGGGGCAGGGACGTCGCGGGCCGGCGCGGCAGGTATCGCTGCCGGCGGAGCGGGCCGGGCCGGGCCGGGCCGTTGGGGGCGGCGCGGCCATGGGGAAGGTGCAGCTGTTCGAGATCCGTTTGGGCGAGAGCCGTGTCGTCTACAGCCCCGGCGAGCCGCTGGCCGGCACCGTCACCGTGCGCCTCTCGGGCTCGCTGCAGTACCGAGGTGAGCCCGCGGCCTGCCCGCCGCCTCCTCCCGCGCGGGGGGTGCCCCCTGCCCGCCTCCCCCGCGGCCGTACCGTGCCCGCAGCCCGCGGGCCGAGGGCGGTGCGGGGGGCGCGGGGTCCCCTCGCCCGTGGGAGACGCCGTGGGGCTGGTGCAGGGCGCGGGGAAGAGCCGGGCCCGGGTGCTTCGGGGCTCGCCCCTCGGCTCTGCCCCTCCCGCGGTGAGGCGGTCTGGGGAAGGGAGCGGCGGGGCTGGTAGGAGCAACCTGCTGGATTATTTCCTCCTCTGCTTTCCTCTTACTTTTTCCTCTCCTCCCATAAAAAAAGAAACAAACCAACCCCTCCCCCCACCCCACCCCCCCCCGAACACCTCCCTCAGCGCGGGATTGTTTCACAGGAGCCCCCGAAGCTGGCGGGTCCCCGGGGCGGTGGCACCGGGAGGTGGCCGGGGGAGCCTGGACCCCGCGGCCTCCCTGGGCTGCCGGCATCTCCCGAACACCGGGCCCGTGTGCTCCTGGAGCGCCGAAATGCGGGGTTTTTATGGCAGGGCGATGGGGGGAGGCCGGGAGGGGATAGGCGATGTGATGTCCCCGCCACAGCAGGAGGGGTGCCCGTGCCCGCCCGCTTACAAGCACGGTCCGCGGCGAGCAACCGTTTCGTAACGTCTCAAATGAAGGTTTTGAGTTGTGAAAGTACCAGTTTGGGAGATATGTAGGCTGAGTACGTGGTCCTGTGTGTGCCGGGGGAGAGAGCGCCCGCCTGCGGGGCCGGCAGCAGCGGGCAGGTAGCGGTGGTCTCCGCTGCGTTCGGGGTGCAGGAGGGCTCTGGGGTGTGTGGTGGCTGTTACTCCAAGCGAGACCCAGGCCCTGTTGGTGGCTGGTGCACTCCGTCGGGGTGGAGGGATGGGGAAGGGAGCTACTGGGTTTGGATCTTCCAAACTGGGAACTTGCTCCCCCACCCTAGAGAAGTCATTTGCATTTGCAAGTTAGTTTTGTGCTCGGTGCCATGGAAATGCAGACTGATTTGCTCTTTTCCCTGAGGTTGTCTTGCCTGATTCTCTTGTGTGCATGCTTCTTTCTTTATAACAAGTTATTGGGGGGGAGAAAGACCAAAGAATGTAAAATGTAAAGTCTCCTGAACAGAGACGTCAGCCTAGATGATAGAGCCTATGCTTGCTTATGTCTTGCTTTTGCGAGCACCTCTCCCAGTGCAGTAGCTTTCTTGGAAGCTTCCTGAGGGAAAAAAAGTATCTAGGACAAGTACAGTCTTGTAGCCTGTTTAACTCCTGTTGCAGCAAAACAGTTGCATATCCAGCATTTATCTCCTTGGAGGGTACTCCCAGATGTACTTCTTCCAGCAGAGATGTTCCTGACAAGGTGTGGTTCATTTCTGTCCCCAGCCCATCCCATTGACTTACATCTCTGTTCCTGAAGGTGCCTGTTGGGTGAGATGAGAGCGTTTGGCCTCAGAGGGCTCAGTTGTGCTGGCGCCTCACACTGCCAGCTGGCCATGGTTACACCTTGCTGTTGCCTCTACAACTCCAGTATTGGAGAGAAACTGCCACGGTCTTATCTACACCAGTTCTTCTTTCATTCCCAGTGTGCTGCAGCTCGTTGTGGGGAAGGAGGAAGGTGTCTCTGTTCTAGACCTTTTTTCTGCTTCCATATGGCTTTGACTCGGAAACTTCCGGGTCTGGGTTAAGTATTGGTCCTGGAGCCGGGAGGGGTTTTGCTGTTGGATCTGGTAGTTGATGCTAGTGCAGGAATTGTGATAAGAAGCTGGGGCAGCTGAGCAAGGCTCTAGGAAAGCTGGCAGAAGCATTGAGACAAAATCTGAGGTAAGCTGTGTGTGCCTGTTCCTTCTGCTTCTGTGTAGAAGTGACCTGGGTGGCTGTTTTTGGCTGAGGTCCCTGCACATTGGCTTCACTAGCTGGGGCAGAAAATTTTCATAGCTGGTGTCTGAACCTGCCCAAATAAATCAGGTTGGGATGTGACACCAACATCTGCAGAGCACAAGGTGGATTTTTGCTGTGTGTCCTCCCGGTTGCTCTGTATCTTATGGTCTCTGGTGTTTAAATCCTCCATGTTGGGGCCAGGGAACTCTCGGATGGGTGCCCTCTCCTTCCTTCTGCTGAAGGAAATGCCTCGCCCTCAGAGGAGGAGGTTCCTGTAGCTGCTGAAACATCCTTCTTTGTGTGACAGCAGGCAGAGATACCTGCTGGAAAGAGATCTTAAAGGTCAGCCCTGTTGAGCTCTGCAGGCTCAGCAGCAGAGGGGTCAAGCAACTTCTGTCATGCTGTGGCTTTCTGCTGGGGTGTGGGGAGAGGTGGGTAGCATCAGCTTGGCTTATATAGTATATACACCTACACCTTCTGTGACCAGCTGTGACTTTTCAGGCTATTAAACAGCTCCCAGGAGAAGACACAAAGTCCTTGCCCATTGCAGGTCTGGCCCACAGCACCAAGACTTGGTGCTTTCCATTTCCTGAGCTGGACCAGTCTGGTGAAGTGGCTTCTCTCTGTTGTGGTTTTTGAGATCACAAATGCAAACAAGACTGTAGATGACTATTTCACATGGTAACTCATTTTATGGCTCTTGAAAATTGCACCTTCTGAAAGGTGGACAGTACAAACAAACAGAGCTTGTTCTGCCTTGCTAAACGCAGTAGAAATCTTGGGCCATAGGAAAGCGTAACTGGAGACACACCTTTTGAGATCATAAATGCTCCCACCTACGCTGGTTTCCTTGCTGACTAGCAATAAAGGCTGTTCAGTAGCACATCATCTTCAGCTGACCTTGTGGCAGCGTCACAAATGGCGACTGGCCTTTGGTGACCACCCTTCTGGCAAGGCACACTTCTCCCCATGGCTGTGCCAGAGTGACAGTCCTTCCCTGAAAACTTCTGAGCCCCAGGGGAGAGCCCTGATGGGAATGCAGAATTCCTAATCATTGTGCCTGGCTTGCTGGGTAAATCATCAAACGAGTGTACAAAGAATAATTAATCTTAACAGGAAGCTGGCACTGGGACAGCTGGAGATGGAGTTAATTTGGGAGGAGGGAGGAGGGAAATAAGTTCCTTCAGAGCAGGGCAGGCAGCCCTGGTTGCTGGCAGGAGCGTGCTAGAACAAAGGCTTGTGCTGCTCGGGGATGCTGAAGCACTTTCCTCTCAACTCTGTGGCTTCCAGGGGCCATGCAGATTATTTCAGTCCTGCTGCCTGCCATTCAGCAAGGCTTCTTGCAGGCAGGAGTATAATGTTAAAATAACAGCCCTCTCTCCTGGGTCACTAAGAGTAAAAAAAAAAAAAAAAAAAATGCAAGTGCTTTCCAGAGCAGATTTCAATGCTTTGCTATACTCTGTTATTTAGCTGTCCAGGTTTACGCAGTGATGACTTGACTTTAAAATCACTCCCTTGAACTACAAAGCTCCAGACACAAGTACCCATGTACTTAATTCCCACTTCTGCAGAGCAGAGAGCCTGTGAATCATAATTTCCTTTTCTATCTTAAATGTAGTAAATATTCTCACTTCTCATATGGAGAACCGAGAAAGCTGGTGGTGAAGAGTGTTCAAAAGCAGGTCACTTGAATCGTAAGTCATGTCCAAAGTAAAAGATGACTTCTGCTTTCCTAGAAGGTCAGTAGGAAGAAGTTTGGGTTTGCCTAACATGTAATGTGGTTCTGACATGCATGTAACCTGTGCCCTTCCTGAGGGGAAGAGGTGACACCGAAAGACTGTTGGCTATGATCACTACCACTTGACCCCTCATACAGAGGAAGATACTATTCCTGCAGAAAGATTGTGTTTGAGCTGCTTGGAAAAGTGATGGTGAAAGAATGGATTCAGTCCCAGGTTAGTGGTTTGAAGCTTGCTCTATCCTGAGTCAGAAGTTTGCCTTCTGTAAAGGTGGATTTGAAATCTCTGGGCTTGGCAGCGACGGGAGGGACCCTGCAGCTGGTCTCTGCTTCAGGGTGCAGCATGGCCGGGAGCGCCGTGCCTGCAGTGCAGCGCTGAGCAGGGGCCTGGTGGGTTTGGAAGGCAGGAGAGGATCCAAAGCTGTTGCTATCTCTGGTGATACCGGCAGTGCCCGGTGAGGTCCTCGAGCTGTCTGGCATCCACTAGCAGCAGTGTTGCCAGGACGAGGCGAGGCTGGCACTGATGCTCAGGAATGCTCATATATCGTTCTGCAGCATCGCTCCGGCAGGCTGGATGGCTCCTGCTACAAGAGAAGTGGATTAACTTTCTTTTCTCATTGTCTGGAGTGACACAGCAGGGAGTTGTGTGGCCAAGTCTGTCTGAGGCTGTGGAACAAAAGAGGGATTTTTGTTCTCCTGGCTGGCTTGCTGCTACAGCTTCAGCTTCTCTGGAGTCAATAACTAATCACGAGATTGTTTTGCGTCTCTTGTCGCTGCAGTGTGTGCCTCTCTCCGCTGCTCCCCCTGCCCGCGCACCACTTATGCTCATCTGAAAAACTCTGCTTGTGCTTTCCTTGGAGAGGAGACATGATGTGGCCTCCTATCTCTTGTTTAACAAAATGGGAGAACGAGTGGAGCGGAGTTCTGTCTGTTTGATTTGCTTCCAAGTGTGATAAACGGGGTGTGAGTGCTTATTCCTTCCCTAGAGCAGTGCAGAACTGGCAGAGCTGTAGCTTGTCTTCCAGGGCTGGAGTCAGGTAGGCAGCAGGGAGGCTCCCTGGCTGGGAGGAGGAAGTCTGTGGGTTTCCATCACTCTCCTCCGGAGGCAGCTCCCCATCCCTAGCCTGACCCCTCAGGCAGGGTTGGGGGAGGAGGGGCAGCCAGGGAGGGTGAGAGTGGTGGCTCAGTCCAGCCCCTCTGCCAGGGGAGGTGTGGGTGCATGGACGGGCATGCTCCGCTCCTAGCGTGTTGTGGAATACCTTTTGCTGAAAGTCATCCTCAGGGAAGAGGAAGAAGTACGTCTGTAGAAGACACAGCTGTCGACTTGATGAAGTCCTGATAGAGGCTCTCGTGGCCAGAAAAGAGTAGGATGGACATGCAGACCATCCTCTGCTGTCCGGAGAGGGGACTGCTTGGGCCCTTCAAAGAAAATAAGGGCAATGGGGTGGTTGGGTTCTGCTGTGAGGCTGCTGCAGACCTGACCTGTGCAAAAGCATAGAGAAATGTGCTTTGCCAGGCACTGGGGCAAGTCTTTCCTCCTCCTGCTCAGGGCAGCATATCCTGAAAGAGCCTGGCAAGCACCAAGGGGCTGGGTTTTGGTTTGGTGCCTCTTGAGGGCTGATTGCTGAGATACCCAACCTGCAGCCTTTAGGCTACTGTTGTGACCTCTGAAGTCAGGCAATGGGGATTGCTGGGAAAGGTTAATTACCTCTTTGTGCTGCTCTTAAAATCTGTGCCTCTTCAACTCTCTCACGTAGAAGTGCAAACTGCTTAGGAGAGGAGAAAATGAGCAAAGGACCAGACTGCTGCCAGTCAGTGGATTTTTTGCCTTGTGCATAGTTGTGCCTGCATGTGTGCAGAGTCCCTGGGTTGTGTCCAGGATCTGAAACAGGAGGTGAAATGGCTCCAGACCATAAAGATGTGCAGGCTTCTGTCTCTTTGTGGTGGCTTTTAAACAGCAATGCCACATCCCCCAACTCTCACTGATGGCCAGTTAAAACTAGCTGACAGGGTGCCAGTGTCAAGCGTGAGCTGGGTGTTTTGCAGTGAATAAGCTTGTGGGTGGAGGCTTTTCACCAGAAAGTGGGTAACTGTGCCTGGGTAGCACTTTGTCCAGCATCAGGTCCTGTGTTCAGAGGGGCTGTCAGTGCTGTGTGGTTGAATTGAAGGGATTGACCAAACTCCCACGGGTGAATCAGAACCCTGAGATGCTGGATGGTGGCGGTAGAGAGGATATGGGGGTGTCCTGAGGTTAAGGATGGATGCTGCTTTTGACCCCCCTCAACAAGATGAGGGTCGCAAGCTAGTTCCAGCCTGGAATTATTTGTAGACCTAGTTTAAAAACACCCTGACCTCTGAGCACCTTAATCTTGATTAAAGATCAGAGCTTATTGGCTATCTGTAGCAAAAAAGACTTGTTTCCAAGAAGCATGAATCATTTCTGGAGTACTAATACTTATAACTTCCAATCCTTTGTTCTTGCTGACGGAACTGTGTTCTCGGTAGTTCTGGCTCCAGCAACTCAGGCTGGAGGTAACAATGCTGCAGCTGTTTGCTGTCTGTCCTTCCCGAGTGCACCCACCTGCACCTGAATCCCAAATGCTCCCTGCAATAAGACTTGAATAAAACTGACTTGGAAGGCAACATCTCCTGGGATGAAAGCTCATTGCATGGGTATGAGTCGGTACTGCCTTGGTGGGGAGTGTCAGCACAGGACTGAATGTCAGGTCTGAGGGTTTACCTCAGTCCTAAATGCTCTGTTTTCTGTCTGCTTGAACCTCTGCAGGTGTCCAGCCTGACTGTGAGGACTGTCTTACCAACTTGTAGCACTCCTAGCATAGCAGGGGTTTGTTATCTGGGGCTCTAGTAATAACAAGAACATAAGTTGTCTTTCCAAACTGATGCTCTTGCTATAAATAGAGAATCCAGCTGCTTGCATTGAAAAGCATCAAAGAAAATTACAGGAGCAGCTCTTGTGCAGAATGAAGTGGATTTGGGCTGCTTTCTCCAAAGATGCTGGGGCAGGGGGATTTCTTGACAACCAAGATGTGCGAAAGCAATGCTTGAGAGCCCGGTGCGGTGTGTGAAATCTTCAGCGGGGAGCAGGTGAGGTGAGGTGGCTGGAATCTCCCGTCGCTCCTCCCGTTGCTCTGACTCACGTTGTGCCTTCCTGCCTCCCCACCAGAGAACCTGCCTGCGCTGGTACCGGGGCGAAATGAGGAGTCACTAAATGCAGAATTTCTTTACTGCTTATAAATAAAGCTCTTCAGAAAAAAAGGCACTTGAAACCTTCCCTGCTAGGAGGAGGTGAGCTGGCTTCGGGCTCGTGCTTGGGAGCTGCAGCAGTGCTAAATCATTTGGAGGTGTCTCAGCAAATTCTAGCTGCTGACTCGCAAGTTCAGTGCCTAGAGCAGAGCGGGAGGGCGGACGACTCTTAGTGCACTTACGCTCCATTTCTTCTCCCCCATGCTCTTGTCTCTTCTCCTTGCTCCAACCCCTCACACCAAAACTGTTGTTTTCCAGGGTGGCTAAGCAGTCCTGAACTTGTTGCTTTAGTCCTTCTCGGTGCTTTGGAGGCAGAGGCTCACTCAGGATGACTGGCTATGGCAATATTGTCAGTGCTGAATCATTTCAGCCCCAGGTGTGTGTGGTGGGAGGTGTCAGCCTGCAACAGGCCTTTTCCTGGCCTATGGTACTGAGCTGACTTTGCGAATGCTCCTTTCTGAGGATGGGAAGCAGGTGCTGGGGAGTTCATGCCCAGGAACATCACTTGAACCTCAGGAGGGGATGGAGGAGCGTCACCTCCTCTCCTGAGCATCTGCATTGCATCTGCAGGGCTGGCCATGGCTGAGAAGATGGGGAGATCTGTGTCAGCCTGTGCTGTGGGTGGCAGTGAGTATCTGCCAAAATGAGCATCAGCCAACAGGACTTGTTCTAGCCTTAACTCCTAGACAAGTGTATCTGAGAGTCTCAGAAGAAAATGAGTGTGACTCAGTCCCACAGCAGAGTCTGGCCCACAGGAACCCTTGTGCTCTGGCATTACAGTAAGCCTGTTAAGCGTGAATTTCCAGAACTCTTTGAAGCCTTTATTTAGAAAGGGCCTGAAAAGGGAGTAGGCTCTGGTGAATCAACCTCTTTGTGGTAAGTAGAGAAACCCGATCAGTCGGCTGTTTATCTGCCTGCAGTGGCTTTTGCACCCAGTGCAGAGGGGTGATGCTCCTGCGGCGGGGGCAGAGGGGCTGTCTGGAGGGGGAGAGCTGGTTGAACTTGCTCTGGGGTGTGGGAAGAACACAGCAGAGCTGGCGGTGGTCGCAAACAGAGGTGTGTTCCCAGGACATCAGAGAGCTCGGCCTTCCTGGCTGCTCCTTGGGTTGGGTAAATTGCCAGCTTGTTCTGCCAGCGAGGTGAGAGAAGGTGCCTGGCTTTGTACTTGCTGGGAAAGAGCAACTGAGTTTGTTAATGAGTTTAAAGGGGCAGTTTGTTACAGCATGGACCTGACTGGTCTCAAAGTACCCAGAAAATACCTCCTGGGACCTGCAGCACTGTGTGGTAGACTGTGCTGGGGTTTCTTGCCTGGTTCTTCCTTTTTTAGATAGTGAAGTCAAGCATACTGGAATACCTTAACTGCTTTGGCCTAAAGTAGTGCTAAGTGCTGGGTGGAAACCTGTTTCAGTTTAGGCAAGCTATAAAAAAAAAAAGGTTCCTCTCTTCTGTTTCAGTGCTGCTCAGCTCAAGGAAGGGTGGCTGTGGTCCCTGGCTGGCTGAAGTGTGGTGTGCTGGCAGGTCCTGGTGTCCGTCGGCATTCCTGTGAGCTGGGGCGAGCTGCTGGTGTTTCTTCACTTGTCTGTCTGCATGCTGGGCATCTGGGACTCTCATTCCCCTCCCCTTTGTTCTAAGGGCCAAACACTGAAGATGAAGATGCTCTTACTGCTTATGTATGTCCAGCCTTGTTTTTCTTTGAAGAGCATAGTTTTTCTTAAATTCAGGGCTCAAAAGAGCAAGTTTAAGTTGCCCGGGTACCCTGAGAAAGATGGCAGTAAATTAGGATCTGTCTTGCTTGGGGGTTCATGAGTAAAACTCTTCTGGGCCTCACTGAGATTCTAAACAGAAGATGTTTCGGTATCAAGCTGGCAGCATCTGCTGCTCAGAGGTGGTGGTGCTGGCAGGCAGCTGCAGCCCCACAGAGCTGGGTGTACTGGCGCTGGGCAGTGGCAGGATACTGGGCTGGGGGGCTGCACTGGGGCTGTACTGAGCTCTGTGCAGAAAGGAGACTGGAGGCAGCACAGGCAGTGTTGTTAGAGATCTGCTGGGTCACAAGTTGAGCTGCTCTTAGCCAGCGTGTGACTCTTGGTGCAAGCCCTGCCTAGAGCTCAGTCCCATCCTAGTAAAAGCACAGAGGGCTCTCTAGTGGATGGGGCGAACAGAAGCACGTCTCAAGCATAGCTCTAGAAGGAGGGCAGGCGTGCTAGTTTCTAACAGGTCAGAATTTTCCTCTCTGAATTTCTGTCCAGAGGAAAGGAAAGGAGTTTCCTTCCTTTTCCAGAAAGGAAAGAGATTTCTTGAGACTGAAAGTCAGCTTCACACACCAGAGCGGTTGAAGATCCACATGAAACACTGCTGCTATCTCCTCCAGCCTTCTGCTCCTCGGCAACCTTTCTGCATTTCCCCTCTGCGTATCAGAGGGATGGATATTAGGAGAGGAGGCTCTGAATGCTGGCAGTGCGGCTGAGGTGGGTGGCTGGCATGGAGATATTCATAGTGAGCTGTGAGATCTGCCTCTCTCTGCCAAATACTTAAGTTCTCGCAGTGCCTCCTGTACTGCTGGCTGATCTGGCTGTTCCCAGCACACAGGGGCGTCTGCATCTGCCACCCTGGCTTGGGAGGAAGATGCCAGTCCCTCAGCATGCTGTGGTGGTGCACGGTCACTCTCCTTGCACAGTGACCCGAGGGCTGGCGTCGCCAACCCCTGCCCCGCATGTGGCAGCAGGTGTTGCGTGGAGCAGTTTTACTGGGACATGCTTCTGTTTAGGGTGGGGCCAGAATTTGGGCTCTCAAAACTGGTCTGAGGTAGAATTTTCTCTTTCCTGCTTCCTCTGTAGCCACCATCGAGGGATACTGCCTATCCCAGGCCCAGCCTGGGCTGTTCCTGCAGGGCGCCGGTGGGTGTGCTGGTTGGCAGCCTGGCTCCGGTGCCTCTGGTGGGGAGGCCGGGGTAGGTGGCCTGGTGCGGGCAGTGGTAGCTGTGTGGCTGTACAGCCCTGCCAGCCCCCGGGCACAGGCTCTGTGCTGCCCCGCTGCTACAGTGCAGCCACCTCTGCCCTTGTGGGCTCTGCAGGCAGAGTAACCCCATTCGTCCCCACCTCTCTTCCCAGGCTCTTTGGGTGGCACAGCCCTGGGACCTACGCCAATCTGAAGCTTAAAAACCCCCAAACACATCCTTTAGTTTTGTCAGTTTTGGAGAAAGGGGATGCTGGGGGAGTCCTTTCTGAAGCCTGTTTGGTGAACAGTGAGGTGGTTGTGGCCAGCAGTAGTGTGGTGGGGATCAGGGTGAAGGGCTGGATGGGCTGCAGCCCATCAGTCGGACCCTGCACACGGATGCTGTGGCGTTTTGTGCCTGTTGCTAAGGAGCTGCAGGTGCATTTGGCAGCAGGACTGGCAGATCTGAGGCACATGGTCATCCCCTTCCCGCAGCCCGTGTGGCCTTGTTCACCGGTGAGTTTTCCACCCCCAACTCGACATGTGCAAAGACAGGCTTGTTAAATGTGCTTAGCCAGGGATTTCGTTCCAGATGTTTGAGATGACCCTCTTCTTCTGAGGGCAGCCAGCGTGCTGATAAAACACTGTGATGCTATAAATAAACCTGTTGGCTTTACAGGGGAGGAAAGCCTTCGGTTTGAACAGGAGTTTGAACAAACAGGAGCCCATGAATTTGCCTGCTTCTCTTGAGATGCACATTGACCCCTGATTCTGGGGAGGATCTGGAAAATACGGGTTTCCCTGTTGCTCTCAGCCTCATGGAAGGAAGTGCTTGCAGAGGGGACAGGTCAATCAATCTGCCTGGGAAGGGACTCGGAGAAGATTTGCCACTCTGTTTCTACAAGCACACACCTGCCCAGTCTCCCTTTCCATACAATGAGGACATCCTCAGTGAGTTGATACTACCTTCCTGGACATGCTCCTCCTTGTGCAGGGCTGGATTCTGGCTAAAATAACTTGTGCATAACCAAAATAATGACGGTAGGTTGATTTGTCCACATAGCAGAGCTGTTCTTCCCTTGTTGTTGCTACAGGTGGAGTTTCTACAGGCTATGTTGAGGAGCTGGTCTGGCCTCCTGCAGCATGGAGCTGGGTTGGGTGAGACTGGGCTTTCTGCAGGTTGTGCGGGAGACCCAGCTGGGTCCTCCTGCCTTAGCCTGACAGCAGGCAAATACAGCCCTGCTGCCACAGCCAGGGAAAACAAGCACACTGGAAGCTCAGAGCCAGGAAGAGAGGGGCTGTCCTTTCCACTGCTGTGAGTAATTTGGCTGGTCCAGCCTCTCGTAAGGTGAGGAGGGCAAGTGCCAACCTGGGGAAGGAATGGCTGAGCAGCAGATCTTGCTCCTGGAGGCTAAATGATGCTAAAGCCCGTGCCACTGCAGAGGAGGCTGCAGGGTGGTCCTGAGCCCCAGCTGGGCTTGTGCGTGGCAGGAGCATTGCCCCCAGGCAGCAGCACAGGGGTAGAGACAGGGCAAAGCATAGCAACAACTCAGTGTTTCACTGGGAGCCTGTCTACAGCCTCCGAACAGAGAGCTGTACTGGGTGTGACTTGTGTGATGGGCTGGCAGGCTGTGGGAGGTGGGATGTCCCCCTGGGTCGCAGCAAGCAGCAGCCGAGTCTTCTGTGTGGAAGGCTGGAGGCTGCTGCTGGTGTGGGAGGTGCTGCTCGATGTGTGTCAGCTCCAGACAAGTCACCTCCTGAGGCCTGGCTGAAGGTTTGGGTTTGAGTTGAGATGGAAAGCATAAACTACTCTTCTAGACAGTTCCTCTCCTTCCACATTAGAGGTTGAATCCCCCTCCTGCCCCTGTGCTGGGCTTCTGTGAAGGAAGAAGATAAAAACCTCCTTAGACAATCCTTAACCCCATACTAAACCTACTGCTGCCTCCAGCATTAGGTGTAAGCTCTGCTCTTGAAATGCCCAAGACTATTTGTGTCTGACAGGATGGACCCAGAAGGATGGGGACAGCTGAAAATTAATTAGGAGATGTTGGTTTAATTAGTAGTATATTCGTACATGAGGGCCGGGTGCCAAGGGGGTAGCATATCTTGTGAGCTTCCAGCCTTCCTGCTTGGAGGACACGAGCCCTTTGTGTCTGAGGTTTTACTGGTGTGTTTCTGTAAAGGCCATCAGTATGAACACCTCAGCCTGCCCCTTTTTTGGGGTCTCAGCTTCCTCAGTGTCTACTTTTCATGGAGCTTTTCTATGAATTACCCACTCTCTACATACTGGTTGAGAGTAACGTGTTCAGTCTGTGGGTCTTGCTGTCTCCCAGGCTTTCCATTTTCCCAGCACAATCTGGTCCTGCTTTGCTGGTGGTGTGGGTGACTTCATCCAGATCTAAGGCAGGGGCTTTACAGTGCCAGAAATTCTCAAGGCATACCAAAACTTGTGATCTTTGTTGAACCCAGAGGTTCTGCTCCGAGGTTGGGCTGTCATGTTGTGTGCTGAGGTGTCTCCTGCTGCTGCTGTGACAGCCCATCAATCTGTCAAGGGCAGGTCACCACTGCCATCGGTTGGGGGGTGATCGGGGCTCAGGGCGATCCATCACCCCCTTCTCCCTGGGCTGTTTCTGTCCCCTGGGGTGTGCAAAGGTGAAAATCAGCTCGTTCCCAGCTCATGGGATGCTCTTGGTCCCTGCAGCTCTGGGCATACAGGCAGCAGCTTGAGGGAATCTAATTAAAATGTTGTGATAGCTGCCTGCTGTGGCTGTGATGGAGAGGGGTGAAGAAAGGGGGCTCTGGCTTCCCATGGCTGGTTTCCATGAAATTAAGACTTCTCTGATGCAAAGTCTCACGGTGCTTTCTCCCCCTCTCCTCCCCCATTATCTGGATCCAGGCGTGCACAAGTTCACCATGCATGTCCTCTGCTTTCCCCTTGCCCAAGATGCAACACCGGCTCCCCTGAGGAGAACATCTCACAGGGTCACCAGAAAAAGTAATTTGAAGTCTATGACTGCTCTCCTTAAATCACCTTGGAAGAAGGCAGACGTGCCCAGCTCCTGGCATCTCTATTTTTACTTCATGCAGAGATGGATATGGCTGAGTTGTCTCCTTTTATTTCCAGCATTTGGCATGTGCTGTAGTGCATTGCTAAAGATGTGTCTGCCTGAATGTGAAGCTGCCTGCTTCCCTGAATCCCTGGGGGACTGCAGGGGTGAAGGGCTCTTGTCTTCTGCATGGCTTTGTAATTCATTTCTTCTCCGCTTGCTGCTCTTCCACTTCCCTTATAGGTTATGGACTTCTTTTTCTATATTTATTCAAAGTAGTCTGGGTAAACAGAGAGCAGGAGCATGGTAAGTAGGGGCATTGGTAGCACTGGGTTCCAGAGGCATTTTTAATGGGTTTCTAGTAACTGGAACTGGCCTGTTCTATGTAGAAGCTCTTCTTATTTGCTCTGTCTGTAGCTTGGCACAGAGATTTCCTTGGAAAGGCTCAGACTGTGCGTTTTGCTTCCTGACGGTCAGGCTGACAAGCTCTGCACTTCAGGTGGCTCCAGTTGCAGCAGCTCTGATAGTGCTGGTTTGCCGGACCTGTCCCGCTGATGCTGTTTTTAGCTTGCAGCTGCCCCCGGCACCACGTGCCCCAGTTGTGCCTGTCAGCTGCCCCCATCCCTCCTCCTGTTTGTGGGCAGGAGCCGGTATGTGATAGCCAGGCAAGTCCCCGGTCTGCCTGTGGGATGCTCATGGAGAGGCTGATGTCATGGTTAGGAGCTCCAAAACCTGGTTAGGAATAAGATAAATGGTTTGACGTGTTGAAGCGGGTGCCTCTGAAACCCTTTAGATAACCTGGGGGAATGAAAAGCCTGCAGCTGCCAGGCTTCCTGCTGGGGCTTGCTCTGTGACTGTGGGGCTGAAATGGGGGTGGCTCTCTGGCTGCCCTGGACCTGCTGTCCCCAGCATTGCCCACCCTGTGTGGGCCTGGACATCTTCTGGCTCCTCCAGGCGCCTGGGGGTGAGCTGGGACATGCAATCCCAGTATCCAGCCACAAGCCCGCTTTCAGCCGTGGGACAATGCGTATGCTCAGAGCTGATGTCTGCCCCATTGCTCCCCCAGTGAGGTGGGGGAAGCTCAGGTTTCTGAAGTAGGTTGGTGAAGATACTCCATAACAAATCCTCTACCACCTGAACTGCTCCAAGGCTTGTCCTACATCTAGTGACTTGGTGTGCCTGGTAACGGTACGCTGGCAGCTTTGGAGAGTGTGGGGGGAAAGGGGAGAGTTTCTCCATAGCTGTGAAATTATCTTCAAGCTTTTCAGCTTGAAATGCTGCTTTCTGCTCCTTCAGTTGCCCTTATGCACCTGGAATGGCAGCCCCAGGGGGTGTGATGGTGAGGAACGTGGCTGGAGAGGGCTGCCCTCGGTGGGGACGCAGGACTGGGACCCCTGAGTGCCCTGGAGCTCTCCCTCCAGGAACCATCCCTCCTCTGTGGGCACAGGCTGGCTGCAACCACGCCAGTTTGGGATGTCGGTGGTTAATTGAGAAGCCTTGGAGCTGACGGCTCCTGTGCCTTCGATGGGGAGAACTCGATAGGTAGCTGCAGTGAGAATTCTAGACACAGTCTGATTTTAGCCCTAATGGTGGGCTGGGGGGGGGGTGTCCATCATCGCAGCAGGGACCACCAGCCAGGGGTTGGCTCTGACTGGCAGGCTGCAAACCCACTGCCTTTGGTTTCTGAGTCTCTTGCCTGCCGTGGGAAGGGAGATGGGCCATAACGTGTATGTGCTTAAACATGCCCACCCACCTGCCTCCCAGGAACAGGAGTGCCTCAGCACCGCAATGCAGCAAGCGGGCTTGAATTAAAGACTGCCATCCCTTTATCTGGGCGTTGCAACAGATGGTGGTGATCTATAAACTTCTGTGGTGAAGGGAGGCTGAGGGGGAGCCTGTTCAGGGGCTGTTGCTCCTGAAGGATGTGACTGTCCTCCGGTTCTTTGTTGGGCTTTTCTCACTTGCATCTCCTGTGTGAAAATGTGGGAGTGGAGTGGTTGAGTCTGAGCTTGGTTTGACTTAAGCCATCTGAGTTATCTGGGCGCACTCAGAGCGGGACAGGCTCGTCGTGAGCCCAGAGACGTGGCGGTGTGCCTGAGGTGGGAGCATGAGAGCTGGAACCAGTGTGTGGGTACGCAGGATGTCACCCTGCTAAAACTGCTCCCTGCTCCTTCTGATGCTGAAACCCTGACGTGGTTTTGACTCTGCCATCTGGCAAAAAAAAAGAACTGGATGTCACATGGGGGCGTTCAGGGGGGTTTGGTGTGATGATTTGCTTTGGGAGGGGGCTTGTATCTGCTCAAACCAGGCATGCTGGGTGCTGTGGTGTGGGCAGCTCCCATCACAGGCCACGCTCTCCTGTTCTCCCCCTGCCTTGGAAGTGCCATCACAGACACAAACTAGCAAGCTAAGGTGTCGGCCTTGTGGCTCTGTTGATGTCTGGTTAATGAGAATTGACCTCTGGAGCTGCTTATCCTTTGCCCTTGAGTATAAAACAGCACTTTGCCTGCAACAGGCTCTGGTGTTCAAAGTCATGATCAGGCTGTGAAGATGTACTAGGAGATCTGGTGTGGAAAGTGTTCTTCGTTGTGGGATTAGAGGCGTTGAACCCTGAGGAGCCCATTCCACCTGCATGCCTGATAAAGAGCACTGCTAAGGGGCCTGTGGTAAGAACTATGCCTTTTCCCTGCAGAGAGGGCTGGATTTGGGTTTCTATCCACCCTGTCTTGAGTCAGCATGGAGGACAAGGTCTCTCTGGCCACGCAGGTGCTCTGGGGAGCTGTTTGAGGTGGTTGCAAGCAGCATCACTTACAGCCCTCATTGTTTGGGTAGGTGGGTGGAGGTGGTGAGATCAGCATGGCTGAGGAAGCTTTGGAGTGTGTGCAGTGGGGAGAGCTCTTAAGCCAACGAAAATTGGTCACCCGCCTCCCAGGGAGATTCTTCTGTGAGACACAGCTTGAGTACAGGAGAGCAGATGGGTGAAATGGGGGAAGTGTCTGGTAATTCCTGCCACCTTCCTGCCAGCAGAACTATTCACCTGGCAAATCAGGTGAGGGATTCTTGTGGGATCCATTAAAGCTGTTGCAAAACTGGTGAGAGTAAGTACAGGATGTTCAGGCTGGGACAACCCTGAAGGCCCAGTTTGTACTGCAACAGGTCTGCCTGCATCCTCCCTGCATGAGGGTAGCACCGAATATCGTCTTCTGCTGTGCAACAAGGGCAGTCTGTCACGTCTGTCTGTCTGTGTCTGTCCAGTGTCGACATCAGAGCTTAATTTCAGCCTGCTGTGAATTGGCCAAGACTAACTGAAAATGTCTTGTGTGTAGCTCTTCTGAAAGGCATGTAACTCTTGTGGAAGCTGTGCTGCAGGGTGAGCTCTGGGGTAACTTTCCCAAGGCATGGCACAAACACAGTTTAAATTACTCTCCTTGCTTTGGGAGGGTCAGATAGCATCTCCAGTGCCTCCAGACCTTGCTCTGTGTCTTTGCTGTGAGCCCTGTGTCTCTAACAGGAGGAGGAACCCACTCACTTTAAGTGGTATCTGGCTGCTGAGAAGAAACATGCTTATCAAGGTGATCAGAGGTCCTGATCCAGGACAAGCATTAGCGGGCAAAGTGCTTCTGCTGCAATCCTTTGAAGCAGAGACTGACCCCGTGACATGGGAGCAGGCTCCCAGGAGCTGGGGGTGTCCTGTGGGGGTGACTGGCTGTGAACTCAAGCAGCAGCAGAGCTCATTCAGCCTGCCCTGGGGTGTCCAGCACTCTGCTGCGGCTGCAAACAGGGCTATACACCTTGTTCAGCTGGCTCACAGGCTCGTGTGGGACCTGTCTCTCCTCCCAGGGATGGTGGGATGCTCGGAGGGATGCCCAGCTCCTTGTGGGGTGGGAGGCAGCAGAGCACTTGACCACTCATCCCTGTCTGGACAGGGACACCTGAGCCTATTGGAGAGCATCTCTGCTGCCAGCCTGAGTGCTGAGGCACATACTGGGAGGGGATATTGCTTCCTTTGGGAGAAAACTAGAGAGAGGGTTACCTCTCAGGGAGCTGAAATCACTGCTGTTTAGGCTTTCAAAGTGCAAGGAGGCCAGCTCGAGGACTTACGGGAATAGCACTGGGGTAGCAGGGAGTGTGCAGTAGTGCTGAGAGTAAGGACAAAATGTACTTCTGAAATGAAAGCATGACCTGGTTCCCTTGCTCCATTTTTCCACCCTGTGTGTGTTTTCATGAGGCCCTGCTCCTGCACAAGTCCACATACAGTATATGAAGCGAGTATGAGTGTTAGGTTTTGCTTTCAGTGCTTACATCTGTGCTTTCTCTCAACAGCCATCAAGGTGAGCTGCATTGGAACCTGTGGGGTGTCTAACAAGATCAATGACACAGCATGGACTGTGGAGGAGCAGTACTTTAACAGCACGCTGTCTCTGGCAGACAAAGGTAAGTTCCACAGAGACATAGTGGAGTTCTGTGATTCTGAGATGTCTACAGAAATGTATCACCAAGACTTCAGCATCTTCTCAATGTGAAATACCCCTTCACAGGCTGCATTGGCCTGTGTACAGAGGATGGAAGCCAATATTAGAGACTACAAGAGCTTAGAAGGGGCTGTGCAGAGGAGGCATCCTGAATAGCTGCAGAACTTGGCAGCCACCCTGCAAACACTGCTTGCATCCTCTGGCCCAGGTCTGCCTGAAATGGAGCTGCCAGCAGCGATTTCGCTGTTTCAAGGCCCTATGGGTTCACTCTGCCCACTTCTGATGTGTGTTGTCAATGACAGTCACAAACACTCATCAAAGCTGGTCAGTAGGAAGCCAGTTGCAGACCAGGAGTAGATTGCACTGAAAGGGATGTGGAAGTGTCATGTTGAGAGCATGGCAGGGACAGCCTAGGACAATTACCTCCACACCCCCAGCAAGCCAAGATGCCCAGAGATAGTGGTGGGTTGTATTATCCTGTGGGGTAAAGTGACACCAGCAGCCTCTGGGGAATCTGGGCTCGAATGAATGCTGTCTTTCTGCTGTTAAATAGGTCAGCCTTACCACAAATAATTCATGCTGTCCTCTGTCTCCTGTTGAAATCAAGATGTATTCACCTGCTGAAGGCAGTGGCTGTAGCTGTAACTAACATGGCAGAAGCCCAGGGTGGCAAGAGCTCAGCCCTCTGATGCCATTTTATCTTATAACAGGAAATGGGTAAAACTGAAGTGGTAGTTTCTGCTAGCTCAGCAATTTTTCAAGCAGAGCTTTTAGCGTCAAGGGGAGACTGACCTCATCCATGCAGCAACTGGCAAGAGCGCTGCTTGCTTTCTGGTCCCAGGGAAGGGAGACAGCTGGCTGGCTCGCCTCTTGGCTTGGCTCATAGCCCAGGGGCTGCAGTTGGAGGTAAACTGCCTGGGAGGGCAGTAAGGAATGTTCCTGCCTGATTTTGGATGCGGCACTGAGCGCAGCCAGAGAGCCCAGCTGTGAATGTTCGAGTAGCAAAATCCCAGAGGTTTTATAAGGTGCTGCAGGCTGTTGAGCTTAGATGAGTTGGGAGTTGGAGGCCATGAACGACTGTGGACTTCTGGAGAGGTTTAAACCTGCAACTGCACTAAAAAAATGCACCTTCCAACTTCTGTTTCTAATATTTAATGATTCGAGGGAGAGCTGTCATATTGTGGTCGGTTCTGTCCTGGTGAAGCTGCTGAGCAGTGGCAAAAGCCAAGCAGGAGACAGGAGTGGTAAGAGGTGGGTGTGCTGTTTGTTAGTTTTGTAGCCCCTGGGAGAATTTGATAGCTGTTTTGGCAGTCAGTTCTTGTGAGATTGTCCTTAGGAGCCATCCCCCTGACAACTAGGACCAATGTGGACTGGGAAGGATGGAAGGAAAATGCATTGATGGCTATGTGCTTTCTGACATGTCCCCTTTGAAGGCCTGAATTTCAAAGATGTCTGAAATCTGATTTCCCAGCTCTCAAACTGTTCATGGAAAGCCCTAGTCTTTTGGCTCTTAATTTTCTGGGACCCAGACTCTTGTACCTTGCTCAGTGCAGTGCTGCTGTCAACTGCTGGTATTGCAGACTCTGCTAGCCCGAGACTTGAGTGGGTGCCCAGGTCTGGGGTGGCAGGGCTCGGCTACTCACTCTGCGATGGAGCTGGTGTTGGAGCTGGCAGCTGCCCAGCTGCGTGCCTGGGATGTGATGGGCACAAAAGGGGCCAGCTGAAGGCATCCAGAGCTTCTGCAACTTAAGGCAAGGAAGACAAGAAATGGTAGTGCATGACTTGTGTCAGAGGTGTAATGAACTGAAGGGAGAATCTGTCCTGTAGCACTGTGGAGTCCTGCGCTCAAAAGCTGAGGTGTGTTGTGGTGCCATTGCTGTTCTGTCTTGCAAAGCTGCTGTGCTCTTACAGGAAAAAGCCTGGTTCCAGCTACCAGCAGTCAGTCTGGAGCAGTGTGCCAGGTACTTACAGTCACTGACCTGTGCTCTTCTGCTTTTTGTGTCAAAGTGGACACAACTGCTGGGAGCTGTCAGCCTCTGGCTCCCAGCTGCGGGGAAGCAGATATGGAGGGCGGGTGGTCCCTGTGCATGGGATCCCAGCCAAGGACAGTGCTTGTGGGGCACTTGCTCTTTGTGCGGCTGGTACAAGCTCAGGAGTTACTGTCCTGGGCTTGCCATGTTTGCCCCATGCCTGGAGGGTGCAGAGGAATGAGCGATGGGATGTGGGTGGGAGAGGGCAGGACCAGAGACAGTTTTCAAACTGTCCCTTGCAATTGCTGCGCTGGTCTGTGCGGATATGGAAACAAAAGCCCTGGGGGCTGGCACCGCTCCAGCCTGCGGCATGGGGAAGCGAGATAACTGTCTGCTGTCGCAGCCCTCGCCATGACATTGATGCATGTCCGAGCCAGTGGAGCAGCGGGGAAGCTGGGCTGCTGCTCTATGACTGCCTCCGCGCGTGCCTGTCCCTGCCTGTCCCTGCCTGTCCGTCTCTCTGCCTCCTTCGACGGCGCCGCTGGCAGCACGGCGTTCTGGCACAGCACAGCCCTGCAGCGAGGCAGCGGCTGGAGTTTTGCTAAGTAGTCGTGCAATGGCCTCGTGGACACGAGCAGCAGGGCAGGACCTCAACGCTGACTCAGCCACGGCGTTTTTGGGCTCACCAGGAATAGCTCTCAGCTGCTCTGGCCTTTCCTGAAAGGAGCCTGAAGGAGCTTCAGCCAGACAGGACGTCCCTTGGTGTCTGCTCTGCTCAGAGCAGAGCTGTCCCTTTCCCAACGACTCTGGCCAAGAGCGTTTGGCAGAGACGGGCTGCTCCCGTGTCTGGCAGCAAAGCGATTTGGGGTGCAGCTGCCTCTGGGGAGGCACACCCAGTGCTCGTGGGTGCTCCCTGGGGTGCCTCCTGCATGTCTGACACCCAGCTGGGAGGGGAAGCTGAGGCAGTCTTGTGCTCTTGGGACATGGGGCATTGAGCTGGACCATGCTCTCAGATGGGTGATGGCAGGAGCCCGGGGTGCAGGTGAGTTACCGGAGTCAGAAGCATTCCCGAGCAAGGACCCCCAAAGGAGCACGGGCCCAGCCTGCACCACCAGCGTGTGACTTTCCCTGGCCAGTGTTGGCCAGTCACAGGTGAAAAGCAGCAAGTGCCACGAGCAAAGGTTACTGCGGCTGCGGATAAGTACTGCGGTGGTGTATGGAATGGTCCTGTCATGTGCATAAAAACATGCAGAAACCCCCTGGGGTGAATACGTGCCTGTTTTTCAGGTGAGGGCTGGCTGTGGCCCCCTTGCTTCTCATGCCCTGGAAAGCAAAGAGCAGGAGGGAGGGCAGGGACCGTGGCAGGCCCCGTGTTCAGGTGGGAGGGCTGCCTTTCTGCAGTGCTGCAAGAGCATCTAATCCACAAAGGGGGATGTCACCTCCTAGCAGCACAAATGGAATACAAATGGAGGAAGGGGAGGAATTTGCCTCTGCCTCAGAGGACTCTATGTTCCTGCATTCCCCTCTCCTTACAGCAATGCTGTTACCTCTCCTTCTTGAACCTCTGTGTCAAAAAATAATTTTAAAAAAGCAAGGTGGAGCAGCCCCCAGCGCACTTGGCAGAGGTCTTATCCAGCCCTGTAGTGTTGGCTCGGGTTGAGGGAGGATCCCTGGTGTCCCCAAGGTCGCACAGCCAAGGCCTCTCCATCTTTCGGGTCCCTGGCCCATGTTCCAGCGGGGCCACAGCAGTGCTGGCATCTGGGGGGATGGTACAGGGAGGCAGGCTCAGCCTGAAAAACAACCCTCCTCGTGCTCTCCCTTCCCACATCCTGAGCAGTAACTTTAAAAACAGCGAGCTGTGCTCTTTGAGGACACGTGGGGGGGAAGGGGAGAGGAGGCTTGCAAAACTATCGAGGTTTGGATTGGTCTTTAAGCATTGAAGAGCGGCTCCGCACTTCTCCACCCACACACGTTTGCATTGAAGTCAGTGAGGAGGCAGCGTGTCCTCTGTAGCATTAGCTGTTGCTTGTATTACACGCTGTTTGGTTGTGGGTTTTTTTAAGGGTGTATGTTGTATGAGAAAGGAGGCAGGCCCTGAAATAACCCAGATGCCTGCTTCAGAGCATATGGCACTTATTTAAGGCACTGGCCTCATCCTTAATTTCCCTTCTCACCCCTCATCAAAGCAGTGTCCAGGGTGTGGAGGGCTCAGCCTTGTCCCTGGAGCATCCGTAGGTTGGTAACCAGTGTTTTTTCTGCAGAGGACCCTGCTGGCGCAGTGCTTGTCCCTGCTCAAGCAGTGCAATCCGTGCTCTGGGAAAGCCTTTTGCTGGGACTGGCCAGGGCTGAGCAGCAAACGGGAGGCAGCAAGCACCCGTCAGCTGCTGGGGGATGTGTGGGACCTGTGCCGCAGCCTTGGCAATAACACACAGGCCGGTGGTTTAATGAACTCGGGCTCGTTATGTAAAAGCTGCAGGGAAGTGCTGAGTGTACCAGCTGGTCTGGAGCCTCTGGCTGCTCTGTTTGCTGGAGGACACAGCTCAGTGTCCAGGAGGTTGCTCAGCCCGTGGGTAGCTCTCACAGGAGGCTCGTTATTTGCATCCTGGAGGGGAGGCCAAGGGGGGATTTGCTTTTCTCACTTGGCCTGGGTTTGACTTGGACTTTGACTGCTCCCTGGTGCTGTTTTTTCTTAGTTTCTCTTTTTGCAAAGAAATGCAGTAGGGTTGGGGGAACCTTGCAAGTGTGGGGGGTGTTGGGTTTCTGTAGGTGTCAGCAATGCAGGAGATCAAGTACACCAGTTGCAGCGGGTGCAAAATAGCACTGCTTGTACCCGCCGCTCTTGGACAGAGAGATGCTTCTCTTGATCCCATATAATGGAGTAATTCAGCTCTGGAGGGCCCCGCTCCTCTTCCCCCTCCCCTGCTGCAGCTCTGGCCTCTTTCAGCTGGAGAGGAGCAGATCCATCATGTGCCTGTACCCACATGGGGCTGTTTTCTTCGGACACCCTGTATCTCCCACAGCACACACAACTCTTACCCTGTGGATGGGTGGTGCATGCAAAGGTAGACTTTTAGTTTATTCATTCTCTTTAAATCCTGCTTGTACCTGAGTTGAACCTGTGCAGGGAGCTGCCTGTAATTTCCAGCTGACCTTACTTTTGGCAGGTTGTTAGTTAGCTAGAAGGCACTGCAGGGAATTCCTGGCTGCTCCACACGCTTCCTTTGCTGGCAGATTTCTTGCAGAAATTGCTAAAAAGGGGCAGTTGTGCATCACCTCTTCCCTGAGGTGGTTCTCTGCTGGCCTAGCACCACACCTTCATGGTCAACAGTTGGCACAGGGTGACAATCCTGTCTTCCAGCTGAATTTAAAAAGGTTAGTGACCTGACAAAGCAGTCACAGTGAGACTTATGTCTCTTGTTCTGTGCTGAGGAGTCACTGTGTGAGCAGGAGGTAGCAAAGCAGCGAGTGATGCTCCTGAAGAGCCCCTGGCCAGGTGAGAGTAGGAGGGTGCCTGTGGGCAGTGGTGAGCCGTTTAGGATGGGCTGGTGCCAGCTCGTGGTCACACTGTGCTGCTGGGTTCAGGAGCAGTAACTGAAGGTTCAGCCCAGGAAAACCACATGGAAGGAGCTGCAATTGCCTTGGGTCACAGCAGCTTCCTCAGCACTTCCCAATTTCTTGCCTCAATAGATCACTGTTAATCCTCAGAGGTTTTTTGCAGTGTTGCTGTACTGCCAGATCCTGCTAATTCATTGAAAATGTTGCTGAAAACTGCTGACAGGGATTTATGAATGGTGGAGCCCTAGCCTCAGTGCTGGGCTTTATGGTGTGTTTTCTTCCTTTCTCTCTACCTTCTGTGTTACAGAAAGGTTTATCTCAGCAGCATTAACCATGTCAGAGTTCTAGAGGTTGTTCCTACTGTGTGTTTGTGTGCACCCAAATCCAGTGTGAGTTGCTGCTTTGAACAGGAGCTTGGAGCCTGCTGGGGACTCCGCTCCCTCGCTGCTGCACAGCTGCTCTGCTCGGCTGAAGGGCTGCTCTGTACCACGAGAGCTCTCATTTGAGCAAAACTCAGCTGAGCTAAACACCAAGTTTTTCCCTGGCTGTGCTTGCTAGCAGGTCGCTCTTCTAGCTGTTGGCTGCTCCCTCTGAGGCACCCGTGTCTGCTCCAGGGATGGCACCAGCAATTGTGTGCATTTACCCTAATTTGCTGCAGTTTGCAATCCCATGGATTAGCTTATCCACTGGAGACTGAGTTGGAGTCTTCACGCTGAAGTTGCAATGGCCTGGCATCACCTGAAGTGCAAAACTAATGCTTCCTATCTGATGTCTCTGATGCAGCCTCCTGTGAGCTAGGAGAGCTTTGACCTTCTTGTTTATGTCTAATACTCAATTTTCTGGGCTGTGAAGGTGGATGAGGAGAGACAGGAGGGCAGGCGTGAGGAGGGTGCTGGCTGCTAGGACTGTAGTGAGAGTGATGGTTCTTCCAGTAGCTGGAGAATCCATGTCCTGTAGCACAGTACAGAGGCAGGGCTGCCTGTTTCTCCATCTGAAAGTGGAAAACACAAACCTGCTGCTTTCCTTCTCTCTGCCTGGAGAGAGGAGGGTACCCAAGCTGTGCAGCAGCAGCACTGATGCCAGTCTAACTCAGCAGCTTTGAAGGAGCTCTCGTTCCACAGGGGAGAGGGAGGGCTGATTTTAGGCAGCAGGAAGACTATATTGCTACAAGCAATGGCAGGGGACCAGCAGGCACCGTGTACCTTTCCGTACTACATGAGTTGGCCAGGACAGTTAATGCATCACTCACCAAGTAGCCAGAGAGAAATTGCCATATGGCCTGGCCTGCTGTTCCTCTACTAGAAGAACCAAAAAAATGTGTACTCCAAAGGCACAGCTTGTTCCTGCTCTAGCATCCACGTGTGCAGCAGGAGGGGGCAGAGCCAGTGCTGTCTGCTCAAAGGTTGGGGCAGGAGCCCATTTTGGATGTGCCCCAGGTCCTGTGCCTGGGGTGCAGGGACACCTTCCAGGATCCTAGTTGTGGCTGCTGAGCAAATAGCAGCCTCCTCTTTGGGAGATGAAGGGAGCAATGCACAGAATATTCATCTTTCTCACCCTAGTCTAGCTGTGGATGAATCCTGGCGAGGCAGAGGGGTGTGTTGTACTGTGCACTGTTGTTGCCTGCTGTGTGCTCAGACGTCTGGACTGTCTCTCCCAGTGCACCAGAGTGTGAGATCTCACATGGCTGAGTAGTAAGTCTTGGCTGAGTCTGTCGTGTTTGTGCATCAGTGACCGAGGCAGCTCCCAACCCTCTTCTGGCTTCTCTCCAGTGCCTCCCCCCACTGGCACCAACCTGGAGGTCCTAGCTTTGTCGTGGTGGAGGTCAGCCTTGGGGAGAGACGGCTGTGACCACCTGTGGCTTCCAGCTCCCCTGGGATGGTGACACTGGGGCTGGGGGAACCAGCCTGGGAGGAGGCGTTTGGCAGATGTCCCTGTGGTGGCACTGGTTTGAGCGTGCAGCCCAGGCAGATCTGGCCCCACCAGTACTGTAAGACTGGCCTGTTCGCACAGGTCACTAACCCAGGAAGCTGTAGAACAGCCCTGGGAAGCCCAGGCAGGGCGCAGCAGGTAGGCCTCAGTGTCCTTGGTGTGTAGTTGGTTCCTCCTGAACCCCAGCCCTGCCCTGCTCTCCTGCTGGGGCAGAGGCTGCCAGAGGACCTTTCCCAGCCCTCGGCTGGCAGGCAGGGTGTGGGCAGGCAGCTTCCTCTCGCTCTCGGAGGGATGATGACTTTGAAGGGCTGGTCGCTTCCTCTGGCTTTTGGATCTGCCTGGGCAGGGGCCTGGCAGCACTAGCCAGGGAAGCTGCACTGCTCAGAAAGAGTCCAGACCCTTTCAACACCTGAGCTGTGGTGGAGTAAGCTCTACTTGGATCATTTAGCAGTGTAAATACAGACGTGTGGTCATTTCACCAACACACGGTTACGATGGTGTCATGTTTTCCCCTGTGGTTGTGCAGTGGTGTGCTGGTTTGCACTGAGCATGAGGAAACGTGTGGATCAAAGCAGGACTGAGGGGAGAGAACGGTGCGTCCAGCGCCTGGGTGGGCTCAGGGCACGGTCAGCTGGAGCTTTGCATGGGAACCCCATACAACTCTGAGGAAAACCCATTAATTTCTGTCCCTCCACTGCACATCAGTGTGACCACAGATGCCCTGAGTGCTGTGGGATGGTGCTGCAGCACCGAAGCCTGTTGTGACACACAGAGCTGACCTCGGGGCTGTGCTCCCCATCACTGGTGATGCTCTGCAGGCTCTCATGGCACCAGGGAGCCCCGCCTCGGCCTGTCTGTGTCACCAGATTACCTCCTGGGCACCCAGCAGAAGACTCAGCTTCAGCCTTCTGGATCAAGGCATTTACTTTCTGTGCATGATGATTCCTCCCAGGCTTCCTCTGTGCCCGCTTGTACAAGTGAACGACCCCCTGTCCCTCTGTCCCAGTGTGGAGCACAGGGGACCAGCTGAGCTGTGAATGGGAGAGTCTGTTTGCTTCCAGACAAATCTCCACTGGATTCAGGGAAATTGCCAAGGTCACTCTCTGCTTTGCACTGTAAGGTGGCTCTTGCGCACTGTTAAGCGAGTTGTTTCTGCTCCTGTTGTCTGGGTTTGGGTTTGTTTCCCAGGCTGTCTGGGGCAGCAGCTCCCTTCCCTCCAGGAATCTTTAGGGAGGATGTTTCCAAAAGCAGTGTGGGGGTGGCTGATCTCTGCTGGCTCAGCTCCTATCTGGAGGAGAGGCTGCTGCAGGATGGCACTAACATAGAACCCTGCATTTAATCCAGCTGCCTCTGCCGCCTAATGACTTTCTCAGGTTATTTTTAGCTGTGCGTAAACTTCAGGAAAAGCTTTTTTTCGGCCAAGCTGACTGTGGTCTTTGTTCATACTTCTGGGAATGGGGAGGCAACGGCTCAGCGTGGCTGCGGTGGGTTGCACAGCCCTTTCCCCTCGCGGTGCGTGCATTGCAGCCTGCTGCGTGGGGCTTTCGGAGACCCCTCGAGAGATGCTGAACTCTGCTGACCTGCTCTCACCCAGGCACAGGCTGGGGCTTGCTTTGGCAAAGCTGGTGGTTCAGGAGCAGCTCAGAAAGGAGCTTTCAGAAAGGGCTGCTCCTCCCGGGTATCTGCATGTCTGGGTGGCCATCGGGAAATCTTCTCACCTCTGTTGCTGCCAGCAACTGTCTCTATTGCAAAGTCAGTTTGCAGGTGAAATTAACACATTATAAATGTCCTGGATCTTTACTTGCAGCTCTCAGGGCTGGAGGAATAGGGGCTATGAATGCCTTCCCATGGGCTTTGTGTCCCCCTCGCTGCTTGGGTGCTGGAGCTGGGCAGGCAGAACAGCTCTGTATGCTGCACACGATGCCATGATCTGGGGATCTATCCAAGGCACATGCATGGCTAGCAGGGCACACATTGCCCTGTCCTGCCATCGCGGTGGCCGGGCAAGATGGGTGAGCACTGCAAGTATCCCTCCCAGGGAGCTGAGGTGCCTCTTGCTGCTGTTTTCCATGTGAGAGGTACCTGGGTGTTGGCACAAGGTCAGACTGTGCCCTGCCTGTGCTCACAGGGTGGTTGGGATAAGGGAAATTGCAGATTTTCCCCATTATAGCAAGACTAGACAGCATTTGGAAATGGAAACTGAGCCTTTAGGAGCAGATTTGCCAGCTGGAGACTTTAAAAGTAGTTGCCACCTCCCTTCCCACGGTAAGGGAGGGCTCAGCTTGGGACTCGCCAACTTTCCACCTGCCAAAGGCACCAAGACACATGGCAAAAGACCAAAATGGCTTTGTAATCCCAGGCAAATTGGACACAGAGCCTCCACTGCGTCCATGACGGAGGAGCTTCTGCCAGGAGAGGCAAGCAGGAGCCCAGGAATCAGCTCTATGTGTGGGGTTACTGCTAAATACCTGCCTCTCCTGCCTGCAGCAGGAGACAAGCAGGACTCAAGCTTGCCTGCAGTCTCTTGCTGCCTTGTTGCTCTGCTAGGTGCTCTGGATCACGCCGGTGCTTTCACAGGAGTCTCCCGTCTTGGTCAGGATCACTTGTTTTTCTTCGTCTTATTTTTATTAACCATTGTCTCTGAAAAACTCTGGCACTGAACTCCAACACCCCTTCTGCTTTCTGTGCCATCAGACTTCTCAAATGCCTGCTCCGGGCTGCCAAGGGTGCCTACAGCTGCTACTGGGGGCTCCAGCCAGACACAGGGCTGAAGGTGCTGCCACCCATCATAGGCCCTCCACCTGCGCAGAGAGCTGCCATGCTTGCCATAAGGGCAAGAAATGCAGGCATTCAGCTGGAAGGTGGGGCTCGGTGAGCAGCCGGCTGTTCGTTAGCCGTGCTACAAAATGAAGCTGCATATGGTGGGTGGTATCTGCCCCTCTAGGTAGGACCTGGGTGCTTGGTCCAGCCTGCTGGAAAATTCCCTGTATGTGGAGGATCTCAGGGCTGGCATAAAGATGCTTCTTTCTCTTTGGGGGAAGGAGGGTGTGGGCTGGAAGAAGCAGGTCTGAACACAAGAGCTACTGCTAATTGCCTACAGCATCTCTCCACTTAAGGGAGTGGAGAATAGAACTCACTGTTTCCCTGGCTCCCTGCTAGGTGCAGGACTGAGGTCTGGGCTCTCATGGCCATGAGCCAAGCACTGCTGCCATGGCTTTGGTCCCTGTAAACTGCTATGGGATGCAACTTCAGCCTGGGGTAACTCATCTTGGAACTCATCACTGGATGTGAAGAGCAGGAACAGTGTTTTCCAGCCCTTGTGGGCAGCTTGTTGCAGAAGGGGCTTGCAGGCTGTTCCCTGCCCCAGGTGGGGTCACAGCAAGTCTCGGTATGCTGGGAGCCAACAGATCTCTGGGTGCTTGGGCTTGGTCTGAGCTGTTCGGGGTGGTCTGCACTGACCTGTGTGCAGTTCTCATCTGGTGACCTACTCGGAGACTGGGCTACCTGTGTGGAAACTGTATCAGTGCCACCAAGTCAATTGGTGGCTCTGCCAGTCAAACCACATTTTCTGTGAGTGATACTGGCCATCATGTTGCTGGGAGAGCCTATTGCCTTGCTCGGTGCTGCCATTGGGAGCATCCTTCAAGGCCCTTGGTTTTCTGCAGGGGGTTAGAAACTGTGAACATGAAGTGCTCACAGGTTCATTTTCAGCCTGGTTTTCTGTTGGTGCATATGAGCTGGGCAGGAGCTTGACCAAAATGACTTGTTGGATCATGCTGCTTCTAATGTAGAAGAGGGACTTCCACTTCGTGGAGTCTGTGAGCTCTTCCTAAGGGTCCTGGAAAGGCTGTGAAGTTTCATGTTCCTAGCAGAGTTGAAATTGCTGTCTGCATGTTTGTCTGGGCTCTGTGGGTCAGACAATTGAAAAGTGTCCAGGTCTTGGTGGAAACTCAGTGGCCACTACCCTCTGGGACTCCCATCTCCCTTTTGCATTGCAGTAACAGGACTTGCTCTCTCTCCCTTTCAGATGGAGCAAGTCCCCTTACTGCAATGCAGAAGCTGCACGAGAGAGTTTATGTATTTGCTTGGCAAAGTGAGGGTAATGGGTATAAGATCAGCATTGAATGGTGCCCAGTAAAAGGCAGAAACCCTTGGAGAAGCAAACAAGCACTGGGTTAGTCGAGTCATTCATATTAGCCAGGCTTTACCCTGGAACCAGCAAGCCACGGCGCCTGCTACATCTCAAGCTACTGCCTTTAACCGAGCGAGGCTTCCCAAGAAGAGAATAGGAGAAGCTGCCCTACACCTCCGTGCCTGTCCCAGCTCTGCAAGGCATCAGGCCTGGCAGCCAAGGCAGTCACTGGCTTTGTGCCTCCACCTGGTGACAAGAGCGGGTGTTGCAGTTTAGCCTACATAATTCAGTTTTATTTGGGGGACGGGGAGTGAAGTGATTAGGGAGGTGTTCTGGCTGGGGTGATGGGAATGAGCAAATCTGGCTCCTCTCTGTAAGGACAAAGTGTATAAATAGACATTTCTTAGTTTTCTCCTGACTTGCCTTTGTGGTGGTATGTGATGGGATGCTTGTCATATTATTTATTCTGCCCACCTTTGCACTGCAGGCGGGATGCACGCCAGCTGGGGTGTCCTTAGGTCCCCGTGGGCTGGCTGAGCGAGCAGAGGGGCAGAGGTGCAGCTTTTTGGGGTGAGAAGGGTGCATCAAGTCAAACGCCACCTTCCCTACCTCCTACCTCGCAGTGTCGGGGGGGTGGGGATTCACCCTTCTCTCTTCCCCACCTCCCCCTGTCACGTAATCTGTTTAATCCCCTGACAACAGGGCTCTTACTGCCAGCTCTGTGGAGCCAATATTGCTAACGGGCAAGCTGTCTCCTCCGTCTTGCATCAACAAAAGAGCTAGCCAAATCTAGAGCCTTGGTACCTCCAGCAATGATTCTACAAGCAGAATAAACACAGCTTGATTTCACAGGTCTCCAGGTCTCCTCCTAGCACTGCCACTTTAAAACAGAACCTCTCCTGTGTACACATATTTAACAAATGGGGATAAACCTTAGTGCTTTTCTTACTGAAGGGCAATCTTGGGAGCTGCCTGATGTGACTGGATCACACTGTGGGACCAGTTCAGCCATCACTCTGCCCTGGGAGGGAATCTGGATGGAAGTGCTGGAGATTGGATGGGTTCAGAGAGTCTGAGTCTGTAGCTGTTTTAGCCATGCACTGAGTCTTGGCTCTGATCTGTGCCCTCAAGGCTGCCATTGTAGAGTGGGATGTGATTGAAGAAAACCAGTGTTGAGGTTTTAATGTTGTTGAAATCTCCTTCTGTTGTCTAAGCATCCAGGCTGAAGTATTGCAGGTCCCTTCTTGGGACGAGGAGTGGATTCAGGCCTGGAGGTGGACCTCTGGTTCCTGAACACTGTGTGGTCTGCATGGGGCTTGGTGTGTGGTTAAGGCTGTGGCAGTTTGGTGCCCACCAGAACTCCTTACCACCATCAGACAGTGCCTATGCTCTCTCACCTTCCCCGCAGCTGTAGCCTACTTGAGAAAAGATAAACATACAGCATCCCTTCTCCATGCCTTGTGTCAATAGTCTGGGGCTAACCACTTGCTATGGCACTGGGATCCCTTAAACCCTGCCCCAAACTACCATATTTTCAGGGTATCTCAATGTAGAACCAGTCCTTGGGAATGGAGACATCTCCTGTCCCAAGGAGAGGTGGGTAGGAGCAGATGCTCCTGTTGACTCAGGCACTGCTCATAGGGTCTGGAGTTGCCCAGTGGCCTGTAGGCAGCTGAACAGGTTGTGTGTGGTTCCCCAAGTGGTGGCCGCTCTCTCCAGATGATCACACCATTCCAAGGCAAGAGCCTGTCCCACTTACCTTGTACTCTTGTTTCCTGCAGGGGTCCTGACAGCTGGAGAGCACAACTTTCCCTTCCAGTTTCTGCTGCCAGGTACGATGCAGATAAATGGCTGAAGGCAGTTCTACATAAGCCTTGGCTTTTCCAGCCTCTCAAGCTGTGCTGAGCAGGACTCGGGCCGGATGACAGAGGCAGGCAGCTTGGCCCGGAGATGCTAGAGGGAGCGTAAGGTCAGCCACAGACAGCAGAGCAGCTTAGACAAGCGGGTACCTTCTGTTTTGGTGCAAAGCCAGGTCTGGGCTGTCGCTGATGTCTCTTCAAGCGTGACCCTGTGAGCTCTCTGGGTGTGGGCAGGGGTCCTGGCCTGTGGCTAGCTGTCCTGTACGCAGTGTGCACAGAGAGAGGATCTCTGCTCTTGCGCCTGTGGTTGCAGAGGATCCCTCCTGTAAGGAGGTTGCAGCAAGGTCTCTGAGTGACCTAAGCATTCAGCTTTGGGGGAATCTCCATGTGCTTTGTCTCTCAAGTACTTGCAGAACTCCTTAAGTGAAGAGGAAAGCTGTTTAAAAGGACTGTACTTCCAGTTCAGAAACACTTGGCCTGATTCAGCCTTATGATCCTTTTCTTTCCCTCTTGGCTCCAGCCTCTGCTCCTACATCATTTGAAGGCCCTTTTGGCAAGGTCCTCCATCAGGTGAAAGCTGTGATAGACACACCCCGCTTCTCCAAGGACTACAAGTGCAACAAGATCTTCTATGTTCTCTGCCCTCTCAACTTGAATGACATCCCTGACATCGAGGTAAGAACAAGGAGGAGCATGGCTGGGAAGTGCCAGGGCTGCAGCACTTGTCCTTGTCCTGCGTGCTGTCTGGGGAAAAATTGTGTGGTTGGACAACTCTGCACATCCTGACTGTGCAAGATCAGGACAAGGACTCCTGATCTGTCCTGCCTTGTCCTGCCCTGCTCCAAGTGATGTTTGACTCCTCCACATGCTGCTTTGACAGATTTAGGTGAATTTCCAGCATGCGGAGAGAGGTGTTGGCCAATAGCACTGGTTTCTTGTAGAGACGTGGGTTTGGGGACCTCGCTTTGGAGGGAAGAGTGACTAATAGGACAGCAAAACTGGGGGGATGGAGAATGAGACCTGTTGTCTGTGGCAGTCCTGTGTTGCTGGTTCTTTGTGTCCTCTTAGACCAGATATTTCTGCTTGTTTGTGTTGAATCTCTGAGTGTTTCCCTGGAGGCTCTCTGATTCTCTCAAGCCAACATCTCTCTTTGCTGTCCTGCAGCAGCCCAACACTATGTCAATCACCAAGAAGTTCAACTACAAGCTTGTGAAAAGTGGCAACATTATCTTGACTGCCACCTCGGATCTGAAGGGGTATATTGTGGGGCAAGCGATCCAGCTCCGCACGGACATAGAGAACAAATCAGGCCGGGACACTGGTGCTGTGGTAGCCAGTCTGCTCCAGGTGAGTGTTGGAAAGGGCGATTCTTCAGCTTGTGCTTCTACTCCAGCCCCACGAGGCCTTTCTGAAACTGGGGCAGTTCTCACCAGTGTGCATCTCTGCTGCATGTGGCTGGGAGGTGGCAGTGAGGAGTCCAGACCTCTCGCTAACTCTGTTTCTCTCTACCTTCCTGGGGAAGGAGGTGGTAGATCTTGTCTTGCTTATACCAACTCAGTCTATCATATAATGATGGGTATTTCTGCTCTGCTTATATTAATGCACATTAAGTTTGTGCTTATGCTTATTTGACAAAGCAGTTGAGTGGTTTTGTGCCCTGACATGTTTATGGGAGACAGAAGACTGTCTGAAATGTTTCTGCTAGCTGTATTTTCTCCTGTCTGTGCAGAAAGTAGCTTATAAATCCAAGCGCTGGATTTACGACCTGAGGACCATTGCAGAGGTGGAAGGCTCTGGAGTGAAAGCCTGGAAACATGCAGAATGGAAGGAGCAGATCCTCGTTCCGGCACTACCCCAGTCCATTCTGCAGGGCTGTAGCCTCATACATATCGACTATTACATCCAAGTAAGTAGATCAGTGCTGCTGGGGAGCTGCAGTGGGCTGTTCTGCAATTTCCGTGCTCCCTTCTGGGTAGAGCTCAGTCTCTGAACTCTGTAGCTGTGTGGTGCAGGTGGCCCTCATTTCAGGTAACCTTCCCGGTGCAGTGTATAATGCAGAGGATGCCACTGTTCTTTCCTTCTCTTCCAGGTTTCCCTCAAGTCGCCAGAGGTTTCGGTCACTCTCCCCATTTATATTGGTAACATTGCTGTGAACAGGGTGCCACTGAGCCCCTCCCGGTCCATCCAGCACATACCATCTGCAGTGGTACCCAGTGCTCCCCCGGAGGAAGAGGAGGCTGCCAGCGGTTATCACCCGATGGACAATGTCTTGATCCCCACCAAAAGCCATTCCCAGCAGCAGCCGTTCAGCTATGCCCCAGGACTGAGCTTCCAGGAGATAAGGGTGGACTCAGAGCAGACGGGCTCCCCAAACCACCCCACGCTTTGCCTGTCAACGGGAGCCACTGTCCCTTACTATGCTGAGGGGAACGTGGTGCCTGTCCCCACAGCCAGCTCTCTCATTTTGCCTCCAGAGTACAGCACGTGGGGTTACCCATACGGTGAGAAGCCTGCTCCGGAGAGCTGAACGGGCTGGCAGTGTGGTAGTAAACGTCTCCTGTGACAAGAGTCTCTTTGCTAGCTGTGATCTGGGTGGGAATATAGGGATATCAGCCTGCTGGGCGTTGATGTCAGGGGATCATGAGATCTCTGCCTGCTTTAGCCTCTGCAGGAGTCCCCTCTTACAGCTGTAAAAGCCGGCTGTCCATTCCCACGTCTCCACCCGTGCCTGCCCTGGGCTCGCCATGAGAGGATCTCCCTGTTCTTAAATGAGCTTTCAGCCTCCCACTGATAGAAAAACTTCTTGGCTTATGTTGAGGCTGGTGGGAACAGAGCCAGGAAAATGATGTAACTGAAATCTTCTGTCTGACTTGGAGTGGGCCTGCAGCTGGTCTGAAGACACAAGCTGTGGGGGCGGGAGCTGAAAGACTGTCCAGGGTGAAAAAGCTTGGGGAAATCCCAGCGTGCTGGATTGCTGGAGCCATGCTTGTCCCAGGCTGGAGTGGCAGGGACCAGCGGTGTCAGTTAGCACAGACAGACTTAGCACAGTCCTACCCAAACAAACCTGTCTGTTAGCACTGGGGTCATGAGACACGTGATCTGTCAGTTCAGACCTGGCGTGGGGCGCACGGAGCATGGGTCACCTGTGATCTGGAGTGTTGGAGTACAGGAGGATGCTTGTGAAAGAAGGGGAGGCACAGAGCAGGACTTTGAGGTGCTGATTTTAATCTCTGTAGGCATCAGGATAAGGATGGGACAGGCTGGCTCCAATTCTGTGTGTGCGTATGAAAACCCCATAGATTTCAGTGGTTCAGGTCCTGGAGAGAGAGCCTGCATGCCTGAACCTGTACACATTAGCAGTTCGCTTTACTCTGCACTGAGTTATGCAGACTGGGGTGAAGTAACTTTGGGTCCCTCACGCCAAAAAGGCCATTGAATGACTTGAGCGTGTCCAGAGAAGGGCAACGGAGCTGGGGCAGGGTCTGGAGCACAGGTCTGCTGGGGAGCGGCTGGGGGAACTGGGGGGGTTTAGTCTGGAGAAGAGGAGGCTGAGGGGAGACCTCCTGGCCCTCTGCAACTCCCTGCCAGGAGGGTGCAGAGAGGGGGGATGAGTCTCTGGAGCCAAGGAACCAGCGCCAGGCCCCGAGGGAATGGCCTCAAGCTGCCCAGGGCAGGGTCAGGCTGGCTCTGAGGAAGGATTTCTGTGCAGAAGGGGCTGTTGGGCGTTGGAATGGGCTGCCCAGGGCAGGGGGGGAGTCCCCGGGATCCCTGGAGGGGTTGAAGAGTCGGGCTGACCCAGCGCTGAGGGATCTGGGGGAGTTGGGAACGGTCAGGGTGAGGGTCATGGTTGGACTGGAGGAGCTTCAAGGGCTTTTCCAACCTGGATGATTCTGGGATTCTGTGAAGGGGACCTCCCAAACACCCACCATAACCACTCTTACTCTTTCTTTTTCCCGCAGAGGCGCCTCCATCCTATGAGCAGAGCTGCAGCAGTGCCAACTCCAGCATCAGCAATGGCAACTAGCCTCCCCTGCTTTGAGTCCCGCTGGTGCTGCCCACCCCAGGCGCCACGTTTCACCTGCCTACTGCAAAGTCTGGTACAGCACAAGGTGTCTTTTTATCTCTCTGGCTGCTTGGTGGGGTAAACGGCACATCCCAGCCTGGGCTTTTTAAGTCTCTTTCTAGGGAGGGGGGAAAAATAATCCAAAAAAGGGCAGCCAGAGTGACCTGTGTGTGTGCATAGGAGAGGTCTGAGAAACTGAACCATCTCTTGTTGCTGCACCAAGTGCTGGAGAACTGGTTTTGCTCCAGGGATGCCCTCTGCAGCAGCCTGTGTTCTGTACTGTAGTCAACACTAACTGCTTTACTATCAAAGCACCTGCGATGCCTTATCTGAAATGCTCCTGACTTGGCATGTCTCCACTGTAGGTGAAGGCTGGGCTGTGTGGACTTTCTCTTCTCTTATTAGGGGCCATGTGCTCTCCAGAAGGGGTTTTGACAGCCCTTCCTCCTTGTCCTCATAGGTCCTAAGGGTAGCTGAAACAGGAGGTTTCTTGGAGTAAGAGGTCAGGGACTCTTCAAAAGCCAAAAGCACAAGCCCTCACTATGCCTGTGTTGTGGGGTGAGTGACTGGCAGCCTTCAGCCCTCTTGCAGCATGTTGGGCTGCTGCCCGTGTGGGGTGAGAGCAGAGCAGGCTCTGGCATCGGGGAGCTCCCTGGGGCACTTGCTTGTAACCCAGGAGGCCCTGGTGGGCTGCAAGGGAGAGCCCAGCCTTACTGTGGGGTGCCCAACAGCCAGCTTCTGGCTTTTTTCAGCAAGGGCAGTTTTTCAGAAGCCCTGTAGGAGATGGTCCATCCTTTTGCTCACTGCTGGAGTGCAGTGCCCAGAACGAACAGCGCTAGTCAGTCTGGAAGCAGGGGGGACCTGCTCCCCCGAGTCCCTTCTCCCACCCCTGCGGAGTGCCCTCACCATCCCAGCTGCCGCTGCCTTCGGCAGGCCAGAATTACATGACAATCAAGTTACAAAAGTCTGTCTGATGCTACCTCCGAGTCTGCCCAAGGACCCTGTCGCTGGAAGCCCTTCCCTCTGGGACGACCCTCCCTTGAGGCCCGGCCTGGCGGCTCTCGCAGGAGGGTGCCTGGCCTGGGGACTGTCCTCTCCACCAGCCGGTACTGGATCACCGCTTGTCACCTCTCGAGCCACAGCAGGATGCAGAAATGAGTGAGCGGGAACACCAACTGCTGCGCCTCATATGCAGCCTCTGCTGGACCTGGCAGGTCGGGGGAAGAAGCTGGTGGATGTAAAACAACGTTATTCTTTTGCGCTGCTTTTTTTTTTTTCCCCCCCTCGTTAAGCTTTTTTAGTATTGACTGCCCAAGCTGAGGAAACCACAAACCAGATACTTAAGAGCTGCAGGCATCCAGCCACAGCTAAAACTGTGGACTGCAGACCTTTGGCACCTCTGAGAATTGGTCTGCACGCTGTCTCACGCTGGGTGGGCAATATCTAACAAACCTGTTAAGAGCACTACAGCCTCTGCCTCCTCATCTTAGCCTGCCTCTGCACACCCCTGGCAGGCAGCTGGCTTTGCACTCTTTCTTTGCAAATGCTTTTTATTTTATTTTTTTAAGTGTTGAGCTGCTTTAAGGATAGTGTAGAAAAGGTGCTGTTCTGAGCAGTGCTGGCACAACATGCACCAATGTTGATAGAATGATTGTCATTGTCCCTGAATATATATATATATATGAGATGTTTTGTTTTTAATGATTGAATTCATAAATACAAATTTTAATGATGTATTTAATAAATTATTCTAAGAGAAATGCTGTGCTTTTTCATCCATTTCTGATGCTTATCCATGTGCCTGTTCATGCCAAATCCAGGAAAGCACCTTGCTGGTTTCTTATAAAATGAAGCAAGTTTTTTGCTCTCCCTGCGAAGAATGGTGACTCCTGCCAAGGCAGCTTGAGGAAAACAAACACGGTGCAGCCTGACCACGGTGCTGAGCTCGTAGTTCCCGATGGTTGGAGGGAGCTTGGCACCCTGTGGGCTTGGCTCTGAAGGGAGCAGCCACTGCAGTGCTGTGTCCCAAAGCCGTGGTTTGTCCTGGTGGCCCATGGGTGCTGCTACCTGACGGGAGAGGTGGGCTGGTGGGGAGGGAGGGAAGAGTGGCCTCTCCCTTCAGGAGGAGGGAGATGGAACAGCTAAGGTCTGGCTGGAAGGGCTGGAGCCCACCAGCACGTGCCCTCTCCTAAAGAGCCACTTGGAATAAACTTACTAAAAATGGAAGGAGGCTCCTCCCCACACCCACACCTTGGTGATACCATGTCTGAAGCATGCTGGTGTTGCCTAAAGTGAGTGCAAGTAGCCTGAGGTGTGATCTGTGTTTCGGGCATGAGGATCCTTCTTCAACTTATGCTTCTGCCCAGCTTTTATTATTTAAGACTCTCCTTTGCGTGGTGGTCTGTGCCCGCCATGAAAAGCATTTTTGATATGCGGGGGGTCAAAGGCAGGTGCTTGTTTGTCCATAATGGTGTATCTTCCCCAGTGCTCTTCTTCTTCCTCCCAGTTAGTTGAACCTGTTTTGCCTGGCTCAGCTCAAATCCCTTCCACACCTCTGTAAAAATTTGTATGAGCTGTCAGTGCTCTGGATGGGCTGGGCTGGGCTATGGGCTCCTGACCCGGCTGAGCTCCTGTTCTCGGTGGAGGCCGTGGAGAGGAGGGACCAACTGGACCTCCCGCAGCTCCTGCCTTGTGCCCAGCATCTCTGCAGCGCTCCTATGCGCTTGAGCTTGCTCTCCCAAATTATATTTGCTACAAACTGGTCCTTCAGCACCTCTTGCTGTGTGTGGAGTTCCCTTTGCAAAGCAAAGAGCGAGTGGACACATTCTTCTTCTTGGTGTCCATCTCCATTGGCTGCTGTGGCGGGAGTTGGAGCCAGACCTCATGGTGGTCCTTGTTCTTTCGGATGCTGGGCGGGGCACACCCAGCTCCTGCAGGGAGAGGCAGCTCTGGCCAGGATGCAGCTGGGTATCAGTCTGCGTTTGAGCAACCTTGCTGTTGTGCAAGCGGACAGAAATAACTGGCAAAGCGCTGTGGTTTTCAACGTTCCTGCCCAACCTTGCCTGTCACCCAGCACTGCAGCAGGGAATTGAAGCCTGACACAAAGAGCCTTGTTCATGTTTTGTGGACCCCTTTGAAACAGTCCTGACATGCAGGATGGAGGAGCTAGTCCAGCTCTTCTCAAACCTCTCCAGCAGTTACGGCCCCAGGGCATGGCAGCAGGTTCTTGGGGTATAGAAGTACTTTGGATGAGCACAGTGGCGCAAAAACTGATGTTTGGGTGTGAGTATGTTTCTCTCTGGAGACAGCGACTGGATGGTCCTGTTGTCCTCAGTCTTGTTGCTGTCTCCTCTGCAGCCTCTCTGGCTTCAACCTCTTTAAGTCCTGGGGAGCTCCTGTAGGCCCCGCGTCATCCCTCTTTCCCTAAAGAGGAAAAAAAGCCCATTTTTCCAAGCCCAGCTCTGGCTAAAAAACTTTAGCACACAGGAATTCAGTCAAATTTTTTAAGCAATTTGGTTTTGATTTTGTTTGAAATGGGGAGAAGGAGTGGGGCGTGAGTGAAGTTTGTGAGCTAATTGTTTCCAAACCAGCATTCAGTGGAAAATACCAAAAATACTGTCTGTCCTTTTTTTTTCCTGCTGCTGCTTTTTTGTCCTTCATGGCTTTGTTCTCGTTCCACTCTCCACGTGTGCCACCTCCATATTTTTGGCTTTTTCAGTGTTGTTTTGTGTCTTGCTAAACTCTGCTTTGGCGCCTGTTGCCCCACTGCCTGCAGGAGATGGGGAAAGGGGCGACAGGGGATGTGAAGGCTCTTCTTTTTGTTGGACAGTCATTCTTTTTAGCTTTCCAATGAACTTTCAGTAATTTTCTAAAAGTAAATATTTTCTGCTAGGAAGTTTTCTTATTGAGTCAGCACAAGAGAGGATGTCAAGAGTATTCTGGGGTCTTTGGGGTTTTTATTTTGTATTTTAAAATATTTCCAGCTATCTGCAACAGGAATGTCCCATCCCTCCATCCCAAGAGGGACTAGTGGTGTAAAACCCTAAAAACTTGTGCCCTTTCTTGTATCAATACTCATTGATGTAATTCTTTTATTCCTTTACAGATTTTGGGGTTTTATACAACAGTATTTATGATGGCTCTGTACAACCTAAGACTTCTGCGCAATTTATTACTGGGTTTGAAAATGTAAACTAGCAGTTTTACATGTTTACCATGGCTTCTGGGGAGTATTTTTTTGTCCTGGGTTTTAAATCACCAAATGTAAAGGACTGAAAAATGTAAATAAAGATGTCCTTTTTTAAGACTACATGTGCTTTTGCTCGGGGTAAAGGTGTGATGAGTGTGCCGATACCTGCTGGGAGGGCCTTGGCACAGCGGGCGAGAAGCAGCTGCTGGCTTTCAGAGGAGGCATCCGTGTCTGCAGCTGATGCTCAGAAGCTCATTTATAGCCAACGCTGAGGCAAAGCCACATCTCCTCCAGCTTCGCGGGGAAACCATCGGGGTGGGAGGATGCTGGTGGGGTGATCTACATTGTCCCTTGCTCCCGTAATGGAGAAAGGTCCAGCTGGCCAGACGCGGGCTCCCAGCCGGAGGAAGCACTGGGGCGGTTGGGTTTTTCTCTTCCTGCTGGCAGGAATCCCAGGATGTGGAGATCCATCCCTGCTCGCCCCGCTCGGTGCGGGAGAGGGCGATGTCAGCCTGGCTGGAGGGCCGCAGCCCCAGCGCCATGGCGAAGCTTCCTGCTGGCTCCAGGCTGCCCGGGGCTGAGCCCCACGGCTCCTCTCGGGGCCCCTGGCAGCTGCTTCAGGAAAACGGGGAGTTCGTGGCAAAACACGAGTGCTCGCGTTAATTATTAGCACATGAGGCTAAACCGCTGGAGCGGCGGGGTTTGAGGTGGGACAGAACTGTGGCAGGCGGCAACAGGCCGACAGGGCTCTGTGTGCTCCCAGTTATTTCTGCTTCTTGCAGGAGCCTCTTCGCTTCCAGACGGCCCAGGGAGGTTTGTCCCAGCGGCTGCAGCATCCCTGGCTCCAGCTGAGCAAGACGGAGCCCCAGCAAACCCAAGGGGAGAGGTGCCACAAGAGCCAGCAGCCTGATCCACCACCCCACCCTACCAACCTGCCCTTGGCCTGTCCTGAAGGCGCGAGGGCCCCTGCGGGTGCTGGGGCCTGGGTGCGTGGTGGTTTGTAGGAGCAGGGATGGAGGGGAGCGAGTCCCTCCCTCCCTCCCTGTCCCGTTGAGCATCCCCTGGTGATGTTCCAGGGTGACACTGGCCCTCCCTAGGGCCAAGGCTTTCCCGACACGCCGTTTTGGGGTGCTGGTGGTTTTTCTTTGTGTGGGGAACCGTCACTCTGTCCTGGGGGAACCGAGGGGGCAGGTCACCCATCCCTGCCGCCCCCATCCTCGGCCGGCTCAGCTCCGGCCCCTGCCTGCGGCTGGGAGTGAGGGGATCCCCGGGGGCCGCTGGGTCCCCACACGGCGGGAGGGGCCACGGTGGGGCCCCGCGAGGATGTTGCCGGAGCTGGCAGTGCATGGGGGCGTTCCCTGGGGGGGGTAATTAATTAATTAGCTGCCGCAAAAATGGGGGTAAGGGCTGCTGGGGTGGGATGAAGCAGGGCGGGGAGGGGAGGGCCACCGGCCTCGGGCCCGGGGACTCTTATTTTGACCGCGGCGCGGCCGGGCGGGGGCAGCAGCAGCCGCCGGGCCGCGCTCTGGGCCCGGGCGGGGCCGCGGGGGGCGGCGGCTTCTTCCCCGCCCGAGCGGCAGCGGCGCGTCCCGCCGGGCCCGGGCTGCCCGTCCGCCGGGTCTTGGGGCCTCTCGCCCTCCGCGCCCGGGGTCTGCTGTGGGGGAGGCTCTGCACGAGCGGCCGCGGCAGCGACTGGGCCCGAGGGCCCCCGCGGGGACCGGCCCCGGGCTGGGGCTGGCGGGGGGGGGTGTCACCCCGCCGGGCTCCCCCGGTGCGGCTCGTCTGCCAGCGCCGAGGTCGCTTAATTGTCAGGATTTGGGTGCAGTTCTGAGCCTCCCCAGGTGTGTGCGGGCACCGGTGGGCACCGCTGCTCCCTCCCGCGCTCCGCCATCCCAGAGCCTTCTGGGTTCAATAAACGCGTTTTCTGATGCCGTCCCGGTCTCTGTGCGGGGCGCGCAGGAGCCACCCGCGCTGCGAAGATGTCGGGGTGAGAGCGGGGTGCGGTAACCCCAGATGTAACCCCGGCACCAGACCCCAGAGTTTGCGGACAAAGTCTCCGGGGTGGCCGGGGCCCCTCACGGCCGCTGCCCGTGGAATTCCAAGCGCGGGAGGGGAAAGTCCCGCTGCGGAGCGAACGGAACCGGGCGTCCGTCTGCCCGCTGAGAGGAGCGAGGTGTGGGAGCGGGGCTGCGGGGAATCAGCCCGGGGACCACGGGAGGAACGTGGTTCCTCCGCAGAGCTGATAATAAATGTATAAATTGGCATCAGGGCCCTCGAAGGGTCCCGTTTCTCTCTGAGAAACAAGCGCTGCCCTGCCCGGGGAGGCTGGTGCAGCGGCGGCTGCCGGTCCCTGCGCCGCCCCGGTGCCACGGGGGATTCCCCCGGGTGACAGCAGAAGCAGTTGCGGGGACAAGGAGCCCCAGGAGGTGTTTATCTCCCCCCTCGGGGTATCTTCTGCTTTACCGAAGAGCTGTGAAATAGCTAAGTTTTGCAATCATGGATTTACAAACCCGGGCATTAGGAACGACCCCGTGGGATTTGGGAGGGTGAAAGCGGCTTTTGTGGGTGCTCGTGGCGTGGGAAAGGCTGGACCCCCCCCCCCCCTCCCCCCCATGGGACCCTCCGGAGCAGGACCGGGGCGAGCCGCTCCCTCCTCCCTGGCACATCCATCCCTGTCTTTAGCTCAGACGAACTCCTAATAGCTTGCACGCAAAAAAAATAGCGTAGAAGTGGGAGAAGTAATACCGGGAGATGGTGTTCAAAGGGCAGTTTTTTGGCAGGAGGCTGGAGGGACTCCGACTCTTTCCGGTACCTTCTTACAGGGATTTTGTGCGGATTTTTGGGCGAGCGCCGCCGCCGGGCACTGTCAGAGCGGGGCTCTGCGGGAACTTCGGGAAGCTCGCAGCTCTGCCCAGCTCCGGCCGGCGGGGGGGAACCCGCGGCGCGAGGGGCCGGAGCTGCTGTCCCGGGGGGCTCCGGGCACAGAGCAGAACCCGCGGGTGGGGCTGTGGGCGCGGCCGTGCGCGGGGAGCCCGCGGGCCCGACCCCGCTCCCCGCGGCCCGCGCCGGCTGTACGGCAGCCGCCCCACGGGCGCCGCCATGACGCCGCACGGCTCGGGGAGCCCCGCGGGGGCCGCCATGCTGCCGCGCGCATGCGCGCTGGGCGGCGGAGCGTCTCCATTGAGAAGAATGAGGGGAAAGGGGCGGAGCCAAGGCGTGAGGAGCCGCCGAGGGGGCGGGGCTACGCTCCGGGGCTCCGGCCATGGCCACAGTGGATGCCGAGGTGAGTGAGAGCGGCGGCGTCCATCTACCCGGGCGGGGGGAAGGAAGATGGGGGAGCGTGCAGTGGTATCGCCCAGGGCCAGGCGGGTTCTGTCGGAGGCCGGGAGGGGGACCGTGCCCCCGCCGCCCCATGGTTCAGTCCAACTCCTCTGAGGGGAAGAATGTGGGAGCTGCTGCCATTGTGTGTAGGGGGGCCCGGGACTCTGTATAAGTAACACCCCTCCACGGTGAGTCAGTGGTATGGGCCATACAGGTTCCGGGGTTCCCCCAATGGGAGCGAGTGCGTGTGGCGGAGGCGGGGGGAGCGGCGAGACCGCCATCCATGTTCCGGGGCCCCCCGTGCGGCGGGGCGCCGGGCGGCGCTGGCGCGTCTCCATCCAGAGTCCAGGGCCGGCCGGGCGCGGCGGCCGCGGCCGGGCCGCCGCTATGCGCCATGCAGGGTCCCGGGCGGCGGGCCGGCGCCCGTGCGGGGGCAGGCATGAGCCATGCAGGGCCCCGGGCCCGCGCGGCGGCGGCGGGGCGGCCCCGGCCCGGCCCCCGGCCCGCCCCCGGCGGCCTGGCCCCGCGCGGCGGGAGGAGCTGCCGGCCCCGGCCCCGGCCCCGGGCAGGCCGGAGCCCGGCGGGCCCCGCCGCGCTGCCCTCGGGAACCAGGGCCCTGCGGGCGGGCAGCGCTCGTCGGGCGGGCGGCCGCAGCCTCGCGCTTTCTAGGAAGCGGCGGCCGAGACGGGAGCTTTTGGAGAAGAAAACTCTCGAGTTTTTCCTCCGAGAGCTCTCCGAGTCCCCTCAGAGGCCGAGCGGCCCGGGACAGCGGCTCCGCTCCCCCTTGCAGAGCCCGGGCCGACTCTCCCCGGGCTTCCCCCTCCTTGCGCCGCGCTCCAGTAGGCCCGGAAACCGCCCGTGGTCATCCGTCGGGCTGGAAGAGCCGCCCGTGTGGGAGGGCCGAGGGTGCCGGCGGGCTGCGGGTCGCTCCGCGGCGTGCGGGAGCTCCTCGGCAGCCCGCAGCGAGCCGGGGCGGCGGCGGTGCCAGCCTCCACGGAGCTGTTATTCCCATTATTGGTAGAGTGGCCTGAAATGCACTGAGCGCAAGGCCTGAGGAAATACCAGAATCGCATCCAAAATCCCCAAAGAAAATGAAGTTTGCCATGTAATGACAATTAGCCGTAATTAGGCAGATCTGTAAACGTCCCCAAAGAGTACAGCACGCAGCTCAGCTACCCCGTAAAATTATGCGAGCTGAAGTACTTACGGCACTTGCCGTGTTTCTTTATGCCAGCCTGAAACTTTTCCCCCAGTTTTGTTGGAGAATATAAACTGCAAGTCTGTCTGCCTCAGGTAAACGCTAGATTGCAGCGCCCTGGCTGCTGAGCCTTCACATGCACAAAGAGAGTAACAATATAATAACACCGGTGTACATTCATACACAAACTAAGAGCTGGAGAGGAGAGGATGCCCCAAAACTGTAGCCAGATGCAGTTCCTGAGCAGCATCTCCTGACAGCTGGGTTACACCTTACCATTCAGGGATGTCAGGCTGTGCTGCAGCCTTTCCCAGCTTTCTCTCTGAAATACGGTGAGATGTGCTGCAGCCCGGAACTTCTGCCCTGCGTGGGATGAAGTTTATGGCACAGCCGTTCAGGTGGCAACAGCAGTTTTTGGCAAAGCACTCTAAAGACAACTCAGACTTGTCACTCGGACAAGATTCCTGTCCTCTTTGGTGAGAGTTTTGTCCAAAGTCTTTCCTTATACTTTCTATTCCATCACAACTGCATCTCAAGGCCTGATCCTGCTGCCCTCCCTTTGTGCTTTTGAAGACAATCGGGTGTTAATCTTGCCATGCGATAGAGGAATCAGCCCTCATGTGCTTCTGGGATTCCGTGGTCTGGTTTTGCCTTCAGCTGCCTTGGTGTGATTGCTTTCAGGAGAATGGCATGGCTGTACCCCAGATGGGAGTTGTCTTGTAACTCATCAACTCTTAATGCACAGGTTAGTCTTAACACTACAGATGCACACCTTTTATTTTGGGAAGCATCTCCCGGGAGTCCAGGCTGGGTCTGCTTTGTACTCAGAGCATTAAGAGACGTCGCTCTTAGTACCAGGCTTAATATCCACAGATGTTGCCGTGGATTATGGGGAGGGAACGGTGACTCATTTGGAGTTTAATTCCTCCCCTCCCCCATAAACTCAGTTAAATCTGAGGCCGGATCTGCCTTTGCTTATACCCCTCTGAGGCTGGAGGGGAGGAAGTTGGTATAAATCAGGTTGGAATTTAGAGACTGGAGGAGATGCTCTTTGTTTCCCCAGTGCTGGTGGGGGAGAGCAAGGACTAACATCCCACAACCGTGGTGTTCTGCCATGTGCAAGATGAGGGATTATTTCACTTGGTCAAGAGAGGTGCAGAGGTGTGTTCCTGGGAGGAGATATTTGCTCCCAGCAAAGAGCTGGGTGGGAGTGGGCAGGTTGGAAGAGCACTGGCTGTGTGTCTCCAGGGAGTGTCCATGCCGCCTCTGCAGACAATGTTAACTCACGACAAAAGCCTCCAGCTTCATGCCAGATCTTAGTGTTGATGGGTGAGGGAGAATCTCGCTGAGCACCAAGTTCTTCCTAAGCTCTGGGCTGTAAACTTTGGTGGTTTTTCTCTTCTGGCTGCCTTACTCGGAGGCTGCCCCAAGTGATCTCTGTGCTGAGAGAAGCGCTTGACTGCCAGGTGAGTAGCTGTGCTGCAGTCATCAGGTGCAATAACAACATTGCTGTAGAAAAGCCTGGTTTTGCTGTTGGGTTTCTTTAGCAGGTGTCTTATATCCAATCTAGTGTGGGGATTTACATATTCTAGGCCTACTGCGAATACAGCACTAAAGATTAAAGGAATTGAGTTTGTCTTGCTCAGCCAGTTTTATGATAGTGCAGGTTCATTGAATTTGATGCTGCTACTCCAGTTTGCATCAGTTTAGTGAAGAGAATCAGCTGACCTTGTGTTTGTGTGTTTCCTAAAATGACTGTTTGGTGTGATCTTGAAAAGGGAGGTTTCAAGCCACGATGTTTTTCCTCAGGCTCATGCTAACCTCAGGAAGGCTGGTGCCTGCATGCTAAGCAGGAAGCAAGGTGTGTGTGTGGCTTTGAATGAAGTGGTTCTCTTCAGAAGTCACACTGCATTTTTCATCATTTTCTTTCCTCCTATCTGTTCTGATCTGTAACATCTTTTTTTCTGGAGATGCAGCTTTGATCTTTAAAGTGAAGAGACGGCGTGCAAGCCACATAGAGGACAGATTTCCCCACTGCTCAGCACCCTCAGCTGAGGCCGGATCTCCGACAAGTTCAGCACCCAGCAGCTCCCCACCTTTTAAAGGCGAGGACTCAACAGGCTGAGCAGTTCCGCAAATCAGGCTTGCAGTGCTAAGGCTTTGCCCTGGCTTTGATCCTTGCTCTCATCCCCTCAGCCAGCTGGTGCCGGGAGCTCTGTAGGCAGCCCTCCGCCTGTTCAATGAACTTCCTACTGGATTAAGGGGCAACATTCACTCATGTCAAAGCGCTTCCTATTCATGGGTCCCTGGCTGGAAGGAGCTTGCTGTAATAGGCCACCAAGTGCAGGAGTGATAATAGGAAAAGCCAGGACCTAATGAGCAGTGCCTTTGAGCAGTGAGAACATAGATGATTTCTTCAGTTTCCAGCTTTCTGTTTTCCAGGTGACGTGAAATCCAGTGCTTCTTGCAGGCCTGCCCTGCCCTTCCTCCTCTCTCATTTACTCCTGCCAGCTGCTATTGCAAGTGAGGAGAGGGCTTTGCTTTTCCCAGGGCCGTTGCTTTTAATACGGAGTCTGTTTCAGTAAGCAACCTCAGGAAAACCTGGGGCATTTAAAACCCCATCATCCTTTCTCCTTTGTGAGCTGTCTGGAAGCCTGCATGTTTTGATGGCTGCAGGACAGCTGGTCTGCTCAGTCTCCTTAGTGCAGTGAGGGATGCTGATTCGATATTGACATGAAATTGTGAACACAGGGTTTCCAGTTGCTGTGTTAAATTTCTTCTGGGGTACCAGGTTAATATGGCTTGCAACATTTTAGCTGTGTCTTTGTATGAAGAAAAGAGGTTTTTCCCTCTCTGATACTAAACACCCAGTAAGGAGAGTTTATAACTTTATCAGTTAGGGCTTTTGTACAAAGGTTACTTTGTTAACATGTTAAAATTACATTCTGTCCTGTCCATGCCAGAATTTTATCCTGTTTCCAATGGATGCTAGCATTTACCTTCCTAACATGAATTCCTGCATGCTGAGCAAGCTGTGGATTAGCAAAGGCCCTTTGGGAACTCATCCTTTTCCTCCATGTAGAGAAGCTTTAAATAATAACGGAAGGGGAAAATAGGACTTCTGTAGTTTTAAGAAAGCCTTAAAAGTGCCCTTCAGTTGTGTTAAGCTAACGTGGCTGAACCAGTGTGGCTGAAGAAAGTATCTAAAGAGCATTTTGTTGGTTGAGGCAGAATCAAAGGCTTGGTTTATACTTTAAAAAAAGCTCCTCCAATATAATTATGCTGTCTGGAGAGGATGATTTTTCATTTTTCTTTGCTGAAATAGTCATACTAATAAAAATCCTTGCTGTGGACCTACCTGTATTAGTTTAGAAGTGATTTTAGACCAAGGTAGCTTATTTTTTGTTTTCCAAAGCAGAGGCTTGGTCTGCATTTGAGAATTTTTGCCGACTTAGTTATCTGTCCACAAATACAAAGAAATTGGTCTCCCCTCTGCCATAGCTGTGTCAGCAGAAGTCCTGGTAGAGATGCAATTACCAGCAAAAACCCCAACAACAGGAAAAACAGACAAACAGCTCTTCCGTGAAGGGAAGTGATTCGAGCTGCGCTGGCAGATAGAGCTGGCTGGGCGCTCACCTTGCGAACAGCTGTGCCGGCTGATGGAGGCATTAGCATCCCTTAGCGGTTCACTGCCGCTAGCAGAGAGCGGTGTGCTGGTACCCTGGGGTATCGCACTCCCGAATGTGCGCGAGAGCAGCTGATATCGAAGTGATTAGGGACTGATACTGTTGCGTTGCCACTGATCTGAAACGCTAGTCTGAGGCCTTGCTCTTTATCAGCTTGCTTGGCAATGTGGGATCTGCCTCGTCCCCTCCTGAAGCTGGGGCAATGCCTCTCTGCTCCGGAAGCGGGGCTGTGTGGGGGATGGCAGCAGGCCACAGCAGGCCATAGTCCTCTGGCTTTTCCCTAGCAAAGTTCATGGAGCAGAGCACAGCTGGTGCCTGTGGTTTGGGTCACTGAGTCCCAGAAAAGGAGGAGGTGAAAGGGGGTTATGTTTTGTGCAGGACTGTGAGAGGTTCAGGGGGTCTGCTCAAGAGCTTCAAGACATGTTCCTGGAGATTTGCACCTCCTTGACTGTTGTGGAAGCCAAAGGTCGCCACTGAAAGGCTCACCTGACTGTGTCTCAGGTGGATCCAGCAGAAGCCTTGTGAGTCCGTCCCTCCTCAGTGTGTGGGTAGGCATGTCCTGTTGGTGATGGCTGGTGGCTGGCTGAAGTGGTGGAGTAAATCCAGCAGGGAGTGGAAGAGTTTGCTTTAGCCCTGCTGGCTTAGCTTGGCTGGCAAGCTCTGTGAAATGCATATAAACCCAGAATAAACTGTACTTATAAAAGCGCTTGATGCTGGTATCACTGTGTCTAAAATAGAAAGGCTTTCCTGCTTTTAATTAAAAATTTCTAGCATAGGCAAAGTATCAAGGACATCCAGCATATCCTCTTTTCAAGTAGGAAATGTTCTTCCAAGAGGATTCCTGTTCCATTAATGCCCAGCCTGATCCCCACCATTGTCTTGCCATCTGCCCGAGTTTACATTTAAGATAGTTTGGCTCCATGGAGGAGTCACCATTCAAACACGCTGCCTGACATAAACTGCAGACAGCTGCTGAGCAAGGTGAGCCAGCACGGTGTAGGCCTGAGCTGCTTGTGCGTACAAGGGACTGGCTGGGGGTGGAGGTGGGCTATTAAATATTAAATCCATCCTTTTCAGTGTCATATCTCCTTCTCAAGGGAGAGCTCTCAGAGGCAGTGGTGAACAGTGTCAGTTTAGGACAGGGAGGCTGTGAGTGGGATGGACTGTTAGAGCAGAAAATTCAGGTCCACTTCTGTTTGCATATGGATAATCATCCTGCAGAGACAGCACACAGGAGAGGGAGAAAATTTGCAGGTAGCGCAGCTGGGGAGGAAGTAAACCAGGAGAACAAGATAACCAGGCTGACATGGATAAACTCAAAATAAAGCCAGGTAAGTGACTTATCCCATTTGTTACAGGGAGATGTAAAATTATGTAAACAGGGATAAAGATAATCAAAGTGATTATAGCTTCTTGGGTCAGCTCGGCCAGTACATAACCCAGGAGGTGGTGATGAGCTTGCCATGGCTACAGCATGCAAAACCAACAGCAGAGAACTGGGGAAGTGAGCAAACTGAGGTGAGTAGAGGTAATAGTGATGCCCAAAGACTACACAGCAGGCCCATTACCTGTGATCTGGGGCAAAGTATTTGAGCCAAGTCCAGGAGGCTTGTCATGCTGCAGAAAAACGTGCCTGCTTGTGCTCATCATCTTGTTGCTAAAAAGTAAAGGAACATGGTGCTTATGGCTCCTGAGAACAGAGGGCAGTCAGGATGAATATGATGGCTTGAGCCATCCACAGAGCCGAGGGGAACCTGCCCATGAGAGCACGGGCACCTCTGTGTAGAGAGAATTGCAGCCCAGGTGTCCAAGCTGAAATGTGCTGTGCTTTGGCCTTGGTTTATGTTAATGGAAAAAGTCAATGTGTTATTCAGAGTGCTACTTCAGATTTTTAATTAATTTTAGAACTCAAGTGTAGGTGTGGACAGATGTATTTTAGCATGTTAACTGACAAAAGGGAACCCTGGTCTCCCCAGGACTATTGTCCATGACCTGCTCATGCATGTGAATACAGCCCAGAGTGCCGTGAAATACATTCCCTCCCCCTCGCCTTTCTTTTCTTTTTTAAGCATGAGCTCCTGGACTCATGAGAATCTCAGCTACCTTCTTCCTCTCCAGTCACATATTTCTAGTCCTTGCAGTTTCAGAGGAGGTTTTAATAGATAGTTTCTCCCCAAGGCTCAAAACCAGAAGGCAAATTACCCAAATGTTTTATCCAACATCAGTGGCAATTGGGGATGTTTCATACTGCTGACCCAAAGCATTCAGAAGCTATAGTCAGGTTCTCTCAAAAATCATAATATTGTTTCAGGAAGTGGGAAATTAAACATGTGCATGGTAGAAGGCTTAGAAAGGATTAATGGGTTTCAAAATTACATGCTTCATCCAGCTGTTGATTTGGGAATTGAAAGTACGCCTGTCGCAATATCAGGAGGCAGTTATTGAAACACAACGTTCGTCGGTGTCTAGTGAATGCAAATGCCCAAAGGCCTCTGACTTCAGAGCCGTGCCCTACCTCCAAACTGACTAAAGTTTTTGGTGCTGCATTAGCTCAGCCCAGGTGTGAACAGCTGGGCAGCAAAGCCATATATGTATCTTACTATTTCTTCCCTCTAGTTTAATTTATCATGTCTTGATTATCTCAGTTCCCGAGGTGTGACCCAAGGCATGTATTTATGCTGCCCTTGACTGAAGTTCATTCCCTGTGAGTTTTGCTTTAGGCACGTGGAAGGGACTGGTGGGAAGGTGCTGGAGGCCGGCAGTGCTGTGCGGCTCGTGCCGGCTCCATGGGCCCTGCGAGCCACCAGCCAAGGATGAGGGGAGGGTTTGGGGGCTGGGGAGGCAGCACCTCCAGCCTGGAGGTCATCGGGACCTGCACTAAACAGGAGATGGGCGTTTAAGGCACTTGCGTTTGGGGACCTGAGAAATTAACTTAGTTCTTTGATGCATTTCTTATGTCCAAGGGGGTAGGTAGCAAATTTACACCCTGTCAAATGTGATTTTTGTCAGTATAAAGAAGAGAGTATCTGTATTCTGGAGATGAAAGCACTAATGATCAGGCTGCGAGCTGGTTTATATGGTTCCATCTAGTATCCTGATGGCCTGCAAGTTTGAACATAAACCTCCAGATTATGAGAACATAAAGCATGAGTCTAAATATTTTATTAATTGAGGAGCATTATTAATATTTGATAGATTAAATCAACACCCAGAAGGTTTTGCAAAAAGCGTCACTGCTGAACTGGTAACCAAGACATTAGGTGATTTTAATTGCAAACTTGTTTGTAATAGCTTTTGTCAACTCTGAGTTTTAAATGTTAAGGATCTGTTAATTCCATACATTAGAAAGCCTTTGTTCTCTGGATTAGGAAAGATATTTTTTAGGATGCTACAATACAGTGTTTCAAATTGGTGCTTAATGCCTCTTTAATATGCAAAGGTGATTGTTTATAAGCAGGTGTCCTATAGGACCTGGAGACGACATCTGGGATATTTAATCTTTTTTGCCATACTTTGAGGAGAAACAACGGATGTTCCTTTAAAGATGGCCCTTGGATGAGGTGTAATATTTACACTTCTGTAGTGCCAGATCCTGTAGCTTTCGGAGCGTGTGTGGAGAGGCGAGGTGAAGAGCCATGCTGTCTTTTAATCAACATCCCCCTGTACCAGGGAGACACCACCAGTGAGCAAACAAACTGCTACTGAGCACGTTTGCTGAAGATTCATCTGCTTTGACTTTTGAGAATTTACAGTAGGGAGAGGTTAGCACAGCCTCCGGCTTGTATCGTTTGAAAAGGCCAGCAAGGGGGGATCGTATTCTGTCTTGGTTATTTCTACTTTGTTTTCCTGTCACTGCAAGTTGTATTTCCCATTTTTTTAAAGATTTACACCAGGTGTCTGTCACATGCAGTGTCATCCGTGCCTAACTCCCACATTTTGGGGATTTCTTTGTCTGCGAGTCTCCTTCCCGAGTGAAAGTACCCTTTGTGCTGGTGATATGGTTACATTCTTGGGTTTCTCAGAGTTTAGCGCCTTTTCTCATGCAGCTCTGTGTTGATAGCACATTGGTCTTAATCATTTATGACTTATATTAAAAACTGATTGGTTTGATGTCTTCTCAGATCCACACCTCCCGACTATCCTCACAGAGGCTGTTTTATAGACATAATTTATCTTCTGCCCCTGTGTGACAGCAGACTGAAATTTTACCTACCGCTGCGGATGCAAATGCTGGTGTTTTATGCAATTACAAGATGCACGTTGCTGCTGTTTGTCCTGGAGTTGTGGCTCGAGGCTGCTGCCAGCAATGAGATACGACACAAAGATCCTCCTCGCCCCCAGCCAGCATGCGGGCTTAAACACAGGCCCCGGTGTGACCCCAGAGGCAGCCTGGCTGCAGAGGAGAAGGTCAGGAGGTGAGGAGGAATGAGGGTGACTTGTCAGGTCTGAGGCTGGGCTAGTGCTAGGAAGTTTTACCAGCCAACTTGCCTTTCTTCACCGGGCCTTTGTTTTCAGCCACGCTTTGATGAAAGGCAGAAACGGCAGCTCCTCCATTGGCTGCAGGAAACCACCTCCCCATGCGGCACGAGCCCTTGACGAACACGCGCTGCGGCCGAGTGCCAGTGTGGATGCGCTCCAGTGTCAGAGCTGCGTTGGCAGCTGCGAGCCCTGGGCTCTTACTCGTGGGGTGCTGGCTCCTGCCAAAACAGTCTCCTGCAGTGGGGAGGCAGCATGGAGGAAAAACAGCCGGGAGAGGGGATTTCCATTATCTGCCTTGAAACACACCTAGCCGAGACGTCTAGCGGCACAACGGTTTGAGCCTCTGGTGCCTCTTTGCTCGGCGAGGGCAGGCAGGCCCCAAGGAAACGGCCTGGATATTCTCGGCGAGCTCCCAGGAGTAGGGAGGTTTGGTATGGTTTCCCCCAACGTGCTTGTGATCCAGCAGCACGGTTGTGTCAGCAGCTTGAAGCCGATGCAGGCTCTGCCGGCAGAGCTCTGTATTTTGCAGACGTGGCCAAAGAGCCAATTGCGGGAGGCCCCTGCCGTCTATGTGCATTTATACACTGGATGCCCAGGGATATTCTAAATTCTTCTTTAAAAGACGAAAACTCCACAAGTGGAAGTTGGTGTGGAGCGGCCAAGAGCTGCTCCTGATGCAACAGTGTCTGCTTTTAAAGAGAAATGTAAATGGTGACACAAAGCCCCGTGGTTCCTGCATGCATTCCCTGATGAGTCAGATATCTTAGCTTGCACTGGGATGGTAACGCTGATGAAGTTGCTGATTGCTGCCAAAGCAAGGAGTCCACACAAGGAGATTAGACAACAGTTCTTTTCCCTGCTGAGTGCTCATTAACATTTTCTTGCTGATGTATTATTAATTAAGCTAATTTTTATTGCCCTGTAAGTATAGATGGTGCTTTGCAAGCACAGAACATAGCCTGCTTGTTTCTCAGAGTTTCTGAAGTATGTGTTGTGCCATGTGCAAAATGAGAGTATTGGAAAAACTGACTGTGTGGTTGAATACTGAAGTAAGGTAAATCTCTGGGTTTTGTTTTCTTTTTTCCCTCTTACTTAGCAGATGCCCGGCTTCATGTCTGACTGGGGCTGGTGAATGTGGAGCTATATGAGCAGAGAGCTAAGGACCTGTAAATGCCCTGTATGCAGAATTAGTGCAGACAGATAATAGGACTTAAGCGCAAGGAGAGTTTGCAGCATTGACCCTCCATAAGATGGAAGATTACATAGACTGAAGTAGAGTATTGCATTAAAAAGAGTCTTGGGACCTGATCCAAAACCTCAGAAAGTGGGGAGGGATTTGCCATCAGCTTCAGTGAGAGGAGACTGCTTGCAGGGTACCCAAGCAATGGGGCAGTCAGCAATTGGAACAAAAGAAGCTAACTGTCCAGGCAAGGCTGGCTGGCGGGCTCTGATTATGAGATTTAGAATTTGTCCCTACTGAAGAGCTGCTGTGCCCAAGACGACTTTGTAGCCTTGTTAAATGCCAGTGAATTGAAATTCTGCAAACTGGCCTGGCATCGCAGTGTGGTGCTTTGTCTACTGCAGATGCAGTGTCCTTGCTGTCAGCAGCCTGCGTGCCTTAAAGGTGCAGCCGTGTGCAGCTGGTGCTGGCGTATCCGCAGGGCAAGGCTGCGCTCTCACCTCTGAATTTGCTATTTCAGATCAGTTTGGGATCTCTGTGGAGGTGTCGTGAGCCTGCTGAGATGAGGTGTGTGGATCTGTATGGGTTTCTTTCTTGTGAAGGTCTGTGAGGTGGCCTCTTCATCCTAACACATCCCAGGGATGAGTAGAGGCTCCCACTCTTGAATTGTCCTGCCTGGACACGGTGGCTGCGTTCTGCAGCCTGTGCTGCTCTCCAGGCTTTGTCCCTGGGACAGGTTGTTTGATGATTTGCTACCTGTGATGCTTTTCCTAGTTGTAAAACAGAGGTAGTATTTTTACAAAGTTGTAAGGCTTGACTTGGTGTTAGAAGCCTTTAACTGGAAGTGTTCTAGAAATGCGGAATGTTAATTCTTAAATTTACAGGTTATCTTCACTGGGTAAGAGATGGCAAGTTATGTAAGTCAGAACGTTCACTACTTTATATACTCTGGTTTATGTGCTCTGATTTCTGGCTTTGTTCCTTGAGATCATGGGTGGGCCTGATTAAGAGAAAGAGAAAACTTCTAGAAGCATTTTGTAACATATGAACTATTTGTGATCAAAGCCAGTATGACTTCGAATGTCCAGCACCTCTTCTTTGGACTTCTGATAGCAGCATTGAATCTTGAAAACATGTTCTGTAATTTTTCACATGTGCTCTTATTCCATACTTAAATTAGGCTAACGTATATCATTCCAGCCTATGCAATTAAAAATCCACTTTTAATAAACAAATCCACTTTGACAATCTGTCACTGACTTTGCTAAAGCAAAACGTTGTGTAGAAAAGTGTCACTTTAGTGAACTTCCCTTTTTTTTTCTCCTTTTTTTCCCATCTGTTTTTTTATGTGGTTTTACAAGAGCATAGCAGTTGCAGCTGGAGGTTCAGGCCTAGTTTCACAGTGCAGGTGAGTGGAGGAAAGCAGGGAGGGGACTAAAAGGGCTGGAGCCCCCCATCAGCATCCTCTGCCGTGGGCTGTGTCATGGCCATGCAGCCCAGGAGCACCCGCTGCCAGTGCAGGTTCCTGGCTGCAGCTGCATCTGACCTTGCAAAAGCACTGGGAAAAGCTCTGCTTTGTTGGTTGATTCAGCCATTTTATTTTTTTGAATGAGAAAAAAAGCCCTTAATATTTTGGCATGAAATCACAATGCTTGCTTTTATCCTGTGCGTGACAAAACCATGTGGTTACAGTCTCTTGCTCAGCCTGGGTAGGATCCTCTCCTTCGTGGACTGCCATCTGAAGGTCAAGGCGTGTCTTAAATCTTACTTAAAACTCACTCCCCAGCAGACCCGCTTTGTCTGGCTCTGGGCACAAGAGTGGGAAGGAGTGTGTTATATTGAGTACTAGAAGTTAAACTGCATGGAAGGAAAATCAACCAGTATTGCTTTTTCACTGCGTTATCAGAGCTTTGTGAAGGTTTGGCCAGTGTAGGCTACGGTTTGCTAACTGTAACTATCCCTGTTTGTTACATCACCAGGGGAGTAAAGGCAGGAGGAAAGGGTTTCCTGCCTCTGCCAGACATTACCTGTTCTTTGGGTTTTCAGCCACGTCTGTCTCAACAGATTGCTCTTTCAAAGGGTGTTGCTGTCTGGAGACCATTAGACATAGGCCACCTCTGCAAATGAATTTCCAAGAATACGGTCATTTCCCCATTTCTTCCTAAAGGAATACTTGAATCAAAATTTTTGTTCTTCTCCATGTGAATTCAGGGGCTGTTTTACCAAGCTTACTTTTAGAGCTAATCTTCATGCAGACGCTGCCATTATCTTGGTGATGTGTCTCCTCCCCTTAACTCACCAGCTGCACTGTGGTATTAAGGACGCCTGTCTCTCTTGACACAAGAATGCTGTATCACGTTGCTGCCTTCTGGGCTGGGCAGCAGATGGGAGGACTAGTTAAAATCTCTATCTTTTCTACTAGATCCTATGAGTTGCTTACGTGGTGAGAACATTAGCTTCTCCAGGGATGTGGTGCCCAAAATCAGATAAAACCCCTTTGCTGTCCTGACAGCCCCCCCCAAGTGTGCCAGGTAGTCTGCCCGTGGTATAGGTCATTTATACATATGCAGCTTGGTGAGGGGATGAGCCCACGGTGCCTCTTGTAATGGTACATTGCAGATCCAAATCTGGCAGAAGAGGAGCACAACTGTGTGCTGCTGAGTGCTCTGCTCTGTAATTACATCATGCGGCTAGACAGGTAGGTTTTGATCTTGCAAACATTTACGCATCTGAGTAATAATTACTAATATGCTGTAGTATTCCGCCTTACAGAAGAGCTGCTCGTCGGTGACATAATGGCTCAGATGCTGGCTCTGCCTTGGATACAGGGCTGCACGTCTAAGCCCTAGACGTGTGGGTAGGTGCGAGCCTAGGAATAACTAGGAATGCTTCCTTGGTAAGGCTATGCAGGTGCCTTGTACTGGTTGAGTGTGGGTGCAGTTTTGCTGGCAAAATAAGCCGTCGTGAGTGAAGCAAGGTACTTCCATGGCATAAAGACCTCTTGGCTAAGGGCTCCCATGGAGGTTGCATTCCTCTCAGCCCTCCGCAGCAGAGCAGAGAAGCCAGGAAGCAGGAGATGATGGTGGCGTGTTTGAAACAGCAGTTGCAGGTTTTCATCCATGAGCCACTGGATTTGTAGAGATAACCACTGACAGGACGATCGTGGCAGTTCCTCTGCATGTTGAAAGCTATGACTATTGTATTGGGAGAGCTCATTTACATACAGCTCTTAGCATATACTGACTGAACCTCTGACAAACCCCAATTAACAGGCTGTTAAGTTAGCACTTCAGTATTGGTATAGCTAATTTATATGAAGACACAGGGCTTAGCCATGTCAATATAAGCACATTTAGGCTGGTGTGAATGTGGCTGTGCTGCACATCATGTAAGTGTGTTGACTGAAGTCATGGTGACAGGGGCACATTTATGTTGGTATAACTTTGAATATGCTTTGAATTGTTTCAATGGAGCTGTCATGCTATGAAGCACATCTCTATCAAGGATAGCTAAAAAGATGCAAAAATTGTGGATGGACCAGTCAGTAATCAGATCCTCGAATTAATTTACCTTTTTTTACATTATACTGTTTTGGTGTTTGTCATTCCATGTCTTTGCATTTCTCTGTGTTTGTTTGGGTTTTTTTTTAATGGATAAAATGAGGAAACATAGAAATGAAAGGCTAGCATGTAGATGCCAGTGGAGGTGAGGCTGGACATTGTCCCACTGCTCACTTGCATTGCATGCCATGTGTAAGGTGTATTGCTGAGCAGAACAGAGGAAGGCTCAGAATGTGGAGGAGGCAGTGCTTCTCCCAGAGTTGTGAGCAGCCACCCTAGGAGACATCTGAGCACTGATACCTGGCTGTTTCGGAAGGTCGCAGTCACGGCCATGTGCTATCAGGAACTTTGGATCAAGTTGCAGCAAAACCCTTCAATTTTGCTGAGGTCTGGATTCTCACCCTGCATTACGGCAGGCCTGAGAGCGTGGGGCTTGGCCATCTGTTCCCAGAGCAAGGTGCTCTCTTGGTGCTGTGATCCTCAGCAGTTCATGTAACTTCTCTACCTTTGAATTTTAATCCAGAGGGTGGACAAATGTTCATTCTCTTTGCTGCTTGATTTCTATACTGTACAGGTGTTACAAGCCAGGGGTGGGGCCAGCTTTCAGCCTTACTTCCTTGAAGCTGGTACTGCCTTTACTAACCATCATACTCATTTTCATAAGCCACAATGAGAATTTTTGTCTTTGTCAGCTTCACTAAACCATTTGCTTAAGCTTTGAGAAAAAAAATTTTTTTTAGGGGTTTCATACTTAAAGCCAAATGCCTCCAGGACTTCCTCTCTGATGCTTCTGCTTAGTTTGTCTGAGTAGTTTTTAATCCCATGCCAGGAGAGTGTAGAAGTCTGCATAGCAGATATGACTACTGTAAGTGGTTTGCTTTTCTTAGCTGCCTCTCAGAGCCTACTGGCAGTAATTGGCAGAGCAAAGGTTGAAAGCCACTGGTGTAGGTGATAGGAAGACCAGGTACAGAGGGACAGTTTTTGCCAAACGAACAAAGGATGCCCTTAAACAGTCTTTGCTTATCTTGAGAGACAAATCAGTTAGCTCCTTCTGACCAGTGTAGGGCAAAATGTGCATGTGAAGTATAAAGATCTGAGCTCTCCCAGAGTTCTCCAGTATTGAAACTAGTGCTGCAGACAGCATGATGCAGCGAACACAAACCCCCATGGATTGATTTTAACAGTGGGTTGCAATCACACAGAAACCTGATGTTGATTATCCTCCCTCTCCCCACACTCCAGTGGGTAATATTTACAATTAGAGCAATATGCACACATCTTTGGTGTAGTGTCTCTGTGCTGAAGGTGCTAGAAGGGACAAAGGGAAGTCCCTGAATCAGTCTGTGTTGAGGATTATTTTGTAAAGCATCCATATTTGTTGCAACCATGTGGGCCACTCTGATAAGCCCTGAAAGGTGCAGTGAGATCCCATTAAGAGACTAATTTTGTCTACCCTGCCCAATGAACTCCTGGCATTTGACCTAAATTGGGTTTGTCCAGTGAGAGGTATTCTAACCACTTCTTCTTCAAAGGCAACCTGCTAGACATGCAAGCAGGGATTTACTTTGCCTTTACGGAAAAGTCTGTCCCCTGATTCCTGCCTTGCTCCGCCAAAGTCAGCCGTGAGGTCTCAGACTGCAATGGCTGGGCATGAAATAATGGATGATGAAGAGGAGCAATACCTTGGTCAGTCATGGGACTCCTGGTAAGAAGCAGACATGTAGCTGAGCTGCTGTAATTTCTTACGGAGATGACAGACTTATTGGCGATGGCAGTTCCCTGCTCTAAGAGAGGTCTCTTGGTCCCATTTTACATTCTTTCTATCTCCTTGATAACATCCTCGGTGGGGCTGTGAAGCCCTTTTGTTCTCTGCTCTAGTTTCTAGGCTTTGTTGCTCTAGCAACACTTTCAGACCCAAAGCAGCGGGATCCTGGTGCTAACACAACGCTACGGTTTAAAAGAAGGAAGCAGAGCACAACAGGTCATCACCAGCTTTTGTATGAAATGGTCGTGCCGTGAGATGGGAAGGATGAATGGCAGGTTGTGATATCTTGTTGTCTTGCAACTGGCATTGTTTTCATCATAAGAGATGAGAAATAGTCTTGTGTTACTGCCGCATTTATGGTTTGTAATGTTGTTGGGATTATTTTCCTTTTTTGGAGTATGACAACGCAGGTTAGACTGAGGCCATGTATCCATCAAAGCCAGGCCGGTAGCAGGCAGCATGGCTGCTCTCCTTTGTGGGGAAATAAATAACTATTTCAGTGGTCAGCAACTCCAGCAGTTTTTCAGGCTCCTCTTTAGAGCTGTGCTACCGCTAGACTGTCCTTACAGCATGGATGTGCTGACCTGCCATTCATCTGTGTGTTTGGAGGGGGAGAGAAAAGGGCACCATATTTCATACCAGAAAAACGCAGGTATTGTGTGAAAATAATTCTGGTAGGCTGCAAAACTCAGGAGCCCGCTGTTGCTCTGCAGTGTGGTTTGTGGGATCCTGTCAGCTGGTTTGGCATTTTGTGGCTTTACTATAAATGGTGATAGTGATACAGTATTATGCGTTAACACTTTTTTTTCTCCTGAGTGCTCTTCCATGCTTTGCCATGATGTTGCAGACTAGTCTGACAGTGTGAAAGCCACCTGTTGGTACTCTGTGGGTAGGAAGAGGAGAAATACCTTCCAGATTTTGAGCATGCATTCCCACAGCTTCCTGCTGTCCCAGCCACTGGTGAAATGAAGAACCAAGTGCACTGTGTGTAGCTAGAGGTGAAAATCCCACTAGGCTACTCCACGAGAAGTATGACCAACTGGCAAGTACAATTCAAGTAATTCATTATCTGCTGCTTTTCACCTGACCTTCCCCCCAGACCTCTGAAAAGTGTTGAAGACTGAGGGCATTTACACCATGTCCTCAGATGTCTGCATTTTGTGGCAAATGGAGCATGAAGAGTGAGTACCAGCCATGGGGTTGATCCTGCTTCCAGTGGGTCACCCCTTTTTATTTAGATATCGGGCTCAAAATCTTGTTTTTTTCAAGCTAGTGAGGTTAGAGATGCTCAGTCTGCAAGAGCTGGTCATCATTATACAAATATGTTCCTTCCTGGGACCAGTGGTTATGACAAACAAAGCAAGAAGCCTCTGTGCTCTGTTCTTTGTGAGCTGCTGGTAGGACACTCCCAAGTGATGCCACCTTCTTCTCTTATGTATTTGGCATTGTTTAGATCCCTGGCAGCCTGCCTAGATGGGGTCACAGATAACACTGCAATATGGTGGTGGAGCTGCTCCAAGCTTGATGCCTCTGGGACACTTCTGCAGAGCTTCACGGGCTCCAGGGGTCTTGGATTTACTGTGCTCGTGCAGCTTGTTGGTACCTTGTTTACCTCCTTCTGTGCCAGTGGTTAACACCTGATGTGGAGGATGCAGCATCCTGTAGGCCACCTACTTCCTAGCAGCAGAAGCAGAATTATTTATTAAGTATTTCTCCTTTATTTTGGTACTTTTAGGCTGTTTCCCTGACTTATGTGAGAACTGCTGGATAAACAGTGAGGGTACCCATGTTTCTAGGTTCTGCAAGACTAGCTAGAAGGTTGCCATTGCACTAGGCACGTGTTCCAGCTGCGTGGACTCCTGCAAATTATATAGGCAATTCTTAGCTCTTTTCATACAAATGATTCTTTAAAGGGAGTCTGCACTGAGAGGATAAAATGCCTACATGAGCAGCTGATTTTCTTCTCTGTAGCACTGTGTTGACACCAGTGGATTTAACAGCATCACCTCTGGGTCTCACTGAAATGCGCAAGAGGAGCCTTTGGCTCACATACTTGTATCATGTTTAGGCCATGAAAGAGGGAAGAAGTGTATTTCTTAGGATGAAATGATTAATTGTGTATCCAGGGTATAGAGGTCACAGCAGGGATATTAGAAAGGTGCCATCAATTTTCTGTCACAGTGCTGTTAAACAAGCTTTCATGGGTATTTCTGAGGCTGCCAGTGAACAGTGAGGTGGGTCAAAGTCAGCCAGCCAGGAACGGTGAGCGTTTAAGGAAGGCTGCCCCGCTCTGCTTCTTCCCTACAAGTAATTGTCTGAAGAAGGGTTTTACTTCCTCCTCTCTCTCATCATCTTCATCCAGCTGCAACTTTCATGCTGCTCATGACAAATGAGGAGTGTCAGAGGTGGATTTCACCACATCACGTACTAACTCCTGTTTGGTATATTAGTAATACGCCACCATATTGTTCTGCAGGAATCTCTCTGTCCTGGCTGCTTTTTCAGCAAGGTTGAAGGCTGGGTGGGTTTTTAAATGATGATATTTTAAAATTTCAGAACAGCTTTGATTTATTGACCTGCTGCCTCAATGAATCGAGCTGTCTGGGCTGGCATCTGGAGATAAGAGGCTGTCGAGTAATTGCTTATTATTGACTGATTGCCAGCTTGGGCTGTTTGCTTGAAGAAGAATCAATAGCAGTCAATCTTCAAAGTCTAAACTCTCAGGGAATATGACTGGTTTCCAAATTGGGAATGACAGGTCAGGATAACTCCATATCTGATATCCCAACTTCATGTTTGGGCATAATCCTGCAACAGAGGAGGAAGTGCAGGACATGATCTTCCTGCATCAAGGCTTTCACATCTGCCTGCTCTAAAGTCTGGGATTTTTCTTGGCAGGGTTTTCAGGGACAGATCCCACCCTGGGTCCAGACCTCCCTCTGAGAAGTTGGAGCAGCCTCAGCACCACCTGAGATCAGTGGGAGGTGAGGGCAGGATGAATGCAGGCATCATTCATTAAGTCCCCAAAGGATAGAGCAGGGAGGGGTGGATGAACAGCCTGTGCTATGACACATCCAAACCAACCAGTTTGGATGCTTTATAAATAAAACAAAGCGTCTATTTTAATGCATGGTAACAGAGATTTCCTTTCTGTGGGTGATTCTATTTAGGTGACAACAGAACAAAATATCCAGTGTCACCATACGTTTTATCATTCCTTACGGAGACTGTCGCTATGGTGAGCGTTCATTTTAAAAAGCAGACATAGCCCTTATTTAACACTATCATGACACGTTGCCTTTTTTGTGGATTCACGTGTAGGGCTTAAAACATAAAAGGGGCTTCATGGCATCAAAGGCATTCAAGAGTTGTTGGTTTTTTTTTTTTTTTTAAATAAATGTTTAGATCTTTGTAGTGGCTGGGGTGAAGTCTAGCGAGTGGATCTGTGAAGCAATCTCACACCTTTGGCTGTAGCCCACTCCGGATTTTCCCCAGCGCTTAGGGGTTGCAGTCTGGTTTCTATGTGTCCTAGACTCAAGCAGGGTTTAAAACTTGAAATAAGAGCCTTTTGTGGGGGAGGGGGAGGCTTGGATCTCTATCAGCTACGAAGAGCAATTAAGCAACAGGACATGAAATAGATAAATGGGAAGGGGAACAGCAGTACCCTGGTAATATGGGAAGATGAAAATGGAAGAATCTATTTCTAAAGTATAAATACTTGTTCTTAATTTTGAAGTTTTATTTTCACCAGGAAAGCTCTGATTCAAGGTGCACCGTTTGGGATGAGGGAGAAATACATCAAATAGAGCAGTTTAATCTACAGCGGTCTGGGAGAAAATGGACAAGATTACTTGAACAGCCTTGTTTAGATACTGGATTTGTGGTCTACTAGCAAATCCTCATTTGCATGGGTCCTTAATCTGTGCCGTTAAATGTGTCTTAGGATCTGTTACCTACTATGATGCAGAGTTGAGAACTAGATTTTTAAAACTATTCCTTTTTTATTTGAATGTTCCCCCTCCCCTCCCCCCCGCACCCCAAATTATCTTCCTGACTTTTTTAAAAGCAAAGATGAGCCAACAAGTGATACAAAAGAAAAATCTGCCAGTGAGAAGAAGCTATTTTTGACTTAAGATTCGGTGGATGAACTGTCCACCAGCTTGTAGAGAAAAGCCAAGATCAGACATTTAAAACGTGTGTCGCAGGGAAACCACTAGCCCCCCCTCTTCCTGAAAGGGCACATTAACGTGAAATCTTTAAACCTCGTTGGAGGTGGAGGGTTGGGCAGAGATCCTTTCTAGAGCTCTAGGGGGGGATTAGCCCTTATTTTGGGGGCTGTTTAACTTTGCCTGTAGTCCTGAAATGGCATTTCCTCATGTCTGCAGCAGCCCTCATTTCATGAAATGGATGCAACTGCTGAAAAAAGATCTCGCGTGAGCATGCTCACTGGAAGATTAATCCTTTAGAGGGAGTTGGAGAGTTAAGCTACTGTAATTTCTCTGCAGTTGGCTGCAGTAAACAACTGCTCTAAAGACACGAGGAAAAAAATTGACGGAGGTATATGGGATTAATGTACATATCTTTTTGTGTTTCTACTTTAAGGTTGAGGGTTTGATAAAGGTTTTTCTCTAAGAGCTGGGGAAGAGGGATCTGTGTAATGATTTTATGGGTGACCTTCATGTTGTGGTTTCTTTTTTTCCTCCAGGCCAAAGTAATCCTATTTCCGTGCAAGGCCATACTGAGGCACGGGCTGACTTTCTAGAGCTGGGGTAGAGCACCAGGGTGACTTCGTGTTGAGTTAAATGATTATATGAGGTGAGGCCTGCTGCACGTTGAGCTGTGTTGGCAGAAGGGAGCTGAAAACACCTAGTCCTGTTTAGTTGTGATCAGAACCCAGTGGGACTCGATATATCATGCTTCTGTTGAAAAGAAAATGTGTAAAGGGATTAGCTTTGATTGCCTACAGAATAATAGTTGTGTTTTTTTTAATTTTGCTTCCCCTCCTCCCCATGCCTGAGGAGCTGCAAACCTGTGTCAGATGGGGGAAGAAAAATAATCGTTGAGATATTTTGGCTTTGCTTTAAAGGATGATCACTTTTCGTATGTTGAGGAGAGAATGCCTTGCCAGCAAGGTAAGTGTTGCAGGCACACGGATTGCGTCAAGGTGAAACCGAGCTCCTTCCTTCCCAGTTGCTGCTTTGCGGGTGCATCCTGGACGAAGGAAAACCTCTCTTAGTTCCTAGTGAGTGAACAGCATTTTATCTACTCGCCTCCAGAAAGCGTGGGTGAAGGAGGATGTGATTTACCACCCTTGATGCTTTATATCAGCTTCTTCCAAATACTTACAGCACAAGCGATGGAGGGCCAACCTGGGGGCTCCCAGGACGTCAAACAGAAATACCTGGGTGGCTTGTTTTTTGTCAGGCTGCTTCAGCTCAGTGTTTGAGCTGGGAGAGGCAGTGCTCACTAACCATGGCTTGCATCTTTACCTCTTAAAAACATCTAGCTAATCCTTCTGAATGATGAGGAAATGGAGGTGAACTGTCAGCAAAAACTGCCTGGCTTGGGAGGGGGGCAGGGAAGGGCATCGTTTTGCGTGTTATGTACCTAAGTGGAATAGATCAGTCCCCTCGAGCTCGAGCTGTTAGAGATTGCTCCTCAGCAAGTCTCCAGGACTGTGTACAAGTGGAAGAAGGGCACACCCTTCCTCCTTCGAGGAGTGAATAATAATAATAGATGCAACTCTGCCTGTGGCACTGAAAATTCATGTGTCGCATAGCTATGACAGTAGTCCTGCTGTTACCTGGTGTTAAATTGATGTCCAATGGCAGCAGGATCTGTTTGTGATGTTGTGTGCTGGAAAATGGCTTCGTATTTCCTTAGAGTGGTGTGAAGAAGGGAATAATAATTCAATAATTTTGCAAATGTCAGTGGCTCCCACTAGATTCAACCTGTGGTAGCTGTCAGTGTACATGCGATACACAGGTGGATGCTAATGCTGTCGGTTGAGTTCAGAAGGGCAGTTCTATTACAGACTTGTCTGAGCTTGAGATGCTGCATATTTGAAGAAAATTTTGCCACCCCAGTGTTGAGGTTTTTGTTGAGGTTCAGTCCCTCCTTTCCAGAAGCTCTGGCTAGCACAGACTGTCTGTTCTGTGGATGGTTTTAGGGAACATTGATGGCTGTGTGCGTAGGGGGAATAATTAGCTACCAAATGCAAATAGATTGTTTCTTGCTGTTTCAAAATCATTGTAATTTCTATTGAGTATGGGTTAATTATATCTTTGTTTTGGTGAGTGTAAGGAAAATGATAGAGATATAGCAATATAAATCTATAAAGGACGGGACACTGTTTTCAGAATACTGTTTTGGAAATTGTGAGAACAAAGACTCATCTCTTGGAGGACTGTGGTTCTGTTGGGATCCAGTGGTGTTGCATGTTTCTCAGTGGTGGATGAGTGTTTTCTATTTCAGATTTTTATCATATGCCAGTGGCATATCTGTCACCATGACAAGGGGTTTTCAGTTTGGAAGCACAAGATCAAATTCTGGTTAAAGTGCATTTGGTTGAAGGGCTGGGAAATATTTTTTTGAAAAGCAAAGGCGAAAGCAAGAAAGTTACACCTTAAAATTTATGATCAGGGTGTAACAGAATACATCTTTCACATAAAGTGTCTAGGTGGGGTCTAGGTGGGAGACTGCTTTACGAGTATGGGACCCAGAGGTCCCGTGGCAGCAGGACTGGTCCGTATGCTGGAGCAAGCTGCTCCCCCAGTGCAGGTCATCACTGTTGTTCCTTTTTGCAGTGGGTGACTTTAGGGAGCCTGGATCTGTCATCTGATTCTTTATTGCAACCTCACTGGGAAGAGGAATCAAGTTCATCCCTAAAATGGTTTGGACCCTCTTTAAACTTTTTCCTTTGGTCTCCAGTACCAGAGTGGGCATCTCTGACACCAGAAAATGGGGGAAAGGCTCAGAAAAAGGACAGTTTGCTTAGTGCCATGCCTTTGGGCTCAAAGCCAAAGAGTAAAGCCCTTCTCCTCTTCTTGTTTTAGAGTAAAATGGGGAAAATAAGCTATTTTCATTGGCTGAGGAGAGCCCCAAGCATGGAGCACCGTGCTTCAGCCTTACCCAGCCTTTGGTGGCCTGGGGACTTTGTGCCTCTGGATCGGAGCAGCTTTTGCCACAGCCTCAGCCCACAGCTGCTTCCCTCCTGCGCAGGGCTCTTCTTTGCCGAGAAGACGTTCAGCACCTCTCCAGCAAGCCCTGGAACTGCTAAGTCTAGAAGGAAAAAATAGCTACATCCAAATTTAATTTCTGTTTGGTTTAAAGTTTGCGGATGTGTTCTTGGGCTCTGCCGGAGGAGCTCTGCAAATCGCTGCTGGGGTGTTTTCAGGGAGTGGGCACCTTGCTCCCTGTGTGAGCCCCCCAGCCCTCTGGGATGGCCGAATGGAGTGGAGGTTGGTTCTTCAGCCTGGGCAGCTCCCAGCCCGCTGAAATGAGTGAATGTCAGCTGTGAGGCAGGCTGTGAACCCCAGCGCCTGAGCGGATGGGGCACCTCTGCTTCTGCTGTGCTGGCTGTAGGAGCAGCAGCCTGCGGGGAATGGGGGTGGCAGTGGGGGAAGAAACAGGCAGTGCTGGAGCTGGAGTCACTTGGAGAGAGAAGAGGTGTCATCCCACCCAAAAACATTGCCCTGGGCAGTTAACTCACGTGTCCCATGGGTTGACATGGATGGGGCTGTGCGGACTGTGGTGCATGCAGGGTAGGGGACTCCTGGATACTTTTACCGAGATGGGTAGCTTGGGCTTTTCCAGAGGGTTCATTGCCTGAACTAAGAGGCCCTCTTCTTTAGATTTCTGTGAAAAATTCTGCCGTATGGCCAGTTTTGTCTCTTTCTCCATCAGCATAACTTTGTTTAGTGGAGGAACTGAAACCTGAATTTGGGACTTGCTCATCTCTTTGGTATGGCAGCAGCCAACGACTGACTGTATTCAAAACAGAAAGAACAAAATAGAACTGAATCTTACAGGTGTATCTAAAGAAACATCATGCATCCCTGGCAATAACAGGGAGGAGAAAGTTATTGTGCTGGGTAATATATTGCATTGAAGTCCCAGTCTTTAATAATCAAATAATGAGCACTTCAAAGCCTAGTGTCTTTGCTTCTCTCCCTTCTAACTCCTTCAGCCAACCTTTAGTCAATTGGCAATGACTTTAAAACCAGATATTATGAAATAAACCTTGTAATTACTTGCTGTGATGAATTCTTTTTCTGCTGTGAAGTTGTGTGGAAGGGTTTTCTGTAATGCGCAGCTTTTCTTCGCCTTCATGCCTTATCAAGATTCACTTTAGAGGAGGGGTTTATCTCCTGTTCTCCTGCCTTCCTGGCCATTTTGAAGTCCAGATCATGGCTGTGTTTGAGCTTCCTTAACACCCTGAACTAGCTCCTTGCTGCTGCAGCCTTGCTTCACACCCTTTTGCAGTGCTCTCCCTCTGCCCTGAGCCCTTCTGCCAGGCTGCCTGGTCTCATGCATGTCCTGGGTGAAGCAGGGAAGGGTCTTGCAGCGTCTCCTGAGCCGACCCCGGGGAGCCCCTGGGGATCTGATGGAGCCCTGCTTTGAGAGGGGACTGGAGCGAGCTTGAGAGCAGCAGCTGGCAAAGGGGACTCCCTACCCCCCTCTCCGTGAGGATTAATAAGTGAAGTTACAGGCATGGGGGAAGGGGCTGCATTTTTTAACCTGGCTGTGAAATTAGTAGAATTAACTACGTTCCTGTGGTGGATGAGGCTTAATGAATTGATCAGTGTGGAGGACATGTTTGGGCTTCTGAGTGCTAGAGAAGCAATACAATGTGGTACATTATGCTTGGAAAAATACGGTCTGTGGTGAAAGGGAAGATGGAAGAAAAATCCTGCTTTAATGACCTGCATGCACCTGCAGGGGAAAGATGGAATTAAACAGATCAGGGAGAGAGCAGAAATGTGGGAGACAGAGCTGTGAGCATGGCAGTGGGAGGATGGATGGATGGATGGATGGATGGATGGATGGATGGATGGTGCTGTGCTGGAGGATGCTGGTTTTGAAGGTGGTGGTGAAGTGACTTGGTGGCTCCTGAAAAAAGAAAAAAAAAAAAAGAAAGAAAGGAAGAGGGAATGAACTGCAGGTGATTCTTCAAGCGCCATCTAGTCTGTGACCTACTTGCAGCCACAGTGATTTGCAGCCAGAGAAGCAAACAGAAGAAATGGCTGTTCCCTGTGGGAAGGGCAGGGGTGCCGGTATGTGTGGGAGCTCTTTCTAGTGGTGCTCTCTCCAGCCGATGCGACATGGCTGTGCCTGGGGAGCCTGGAGTTTATAGAGCCACTGCTGGAGAAAGCAAAGGGAGCAGCTTTCAGTCGTGCGTTTCCCTCTGGTGTCACAGCAGTGGAGGGAGACGGTGCCGGATCCTGGAACCAGGCTCAGATTTATGAGCTGGTTTAAGTGTGTGGGCTCCTTGATGCACGAGTGAGCTCCTTCCCGGGAGGGGTGCGGGGTGCTACGTAACTGGCCTGTCTGGGAACACGGCTCACCAGGACACAATATGAACAGTCAGAATTATTCATCCCTAACCTCCTTAATGATCCACTGCAAACTAAAAGTCTGCTTTCTCCCACTGTTGCTCCTTCAGGAGCCCCCACTAACCTGATCATTCTTAATCTCATCTTATTTTCCAGATCATCAATTTGATTTCTCAGTACTTTTACAGTCCTTAGTGTTCCCAGGAATCTGTACCTCCATCAATTATCTCTGTTTCTTTTTTGAGGCTGTAGCAACCTTGAACCATATTTTCCATACTATTTTTATACCTCACGCTGCTTATTAGAGGAGTCTTTCAGAAATAACTGTACCAGTCTTACCAAGATATCCCAAATTTTTCTCAGTAAATAATAACTTCATCTCTTGCTAATATGAACTTGAAGGCTTTCCTTTTCCTCGTGTTCACTTCTACCACTGGGGTTTGGGAGTTAAATGCCTTACCTTTAGCTTAATTCATATATGTAGGTATACATGCATGTCAGTGTATCAGATACTCCTTTAACCATGTTGATCACGATGCTGAGCATGTAGTGCTACAGGCTGGCATCAAATAGTGGCATTGATTCGACAGCCACTCTTCTCCTTTGCATTCATCCGCAAGCATTAGCATATAACCTTTCTTTGCTTGATTTTGAAACTGGTTCCAATATCTTCTACAGTGCTCAAAATCCAGATAAATTCATTAATCTTAACAGACTTAGTGTAGATTTTACTGGGGGCAGAGCCTTGGATGGGGAAGGGACCCGACCCTAAAAAGCAGTGACCTGCTGTTGTCAGTGCCCAATGCCATGGCTGCTCTTACTCCCACGACACCTCTCCCACTTGGACTAGGGCTGCCTCCACGCTGGAGCTGCTTCAGATTTACTTCTGTGTGAAATGAGGTTGAGAAGTAGCCTTTGTATCTTTTTTTGGGGTGTTCTAAGTTACTATATTAAATAAATTTAAAAAGTGGTTCTAAGAGTGTCTGAAATGACAGCCTTCCTCCTGTTGCTGGCATATAGGGAGTTATTTGTGAGTTAGCACTCCAAGGTTATTTAACTCCCAAACTTCTGCACTTGCCTTTCAAACTCCATCCAAGAAAATCTTTTATTTGGAAAGAAAAATGAAAAAAAAGTCTTCTGTTTTTCATAAGTTGTGAATTGTGCTCTTGTCTAAGCTGATTATTTTATTTATTCCAATAATCCTCTTCCAGAATAAAGGAAAATTAATTGTCTTCCTATTTCCATAATGATTTGCCCTTCAGACAGTTGCCAGGCAAAGTGCTTAAAACCCAAAATGAAAAGATGGTGAATGTTTAAAATCATTGAGCTACTGTAGGAACATGTTTATATTTTAATAGGGTGGTATTCAAGTAGTCCCAGAGAGTGCTATTTGCTCTGTGTTCTGTAGGATTATGAGGGGGCTTTTTTTTGTGCTTCTGCATATGAAAATGGGGTCAAGCCTGCTGTGGTAGATAGTGCAAATCTTATGTAGGATTTTGCTAGCAATATGGACTGCCTGCAATTGAAGCCCTAAAATTATCTGGCATTAATGGGGAGCGTTGTCCTTGGGCTTCGTTGTGTTTGTTTGCTGGGAAGGTGGCTTTGCTGCATTTCAGTGCCTGGAGATGGGCAAGAGCTTCCTTCCTTACAGGTGTGATGGGACAAGATATTCCCTGCAAGATCTTTTCACAGACACCTACCTGGTTATTGGTTATTATTAACTTCCTCTGGCTGAAGAAAAAAGTTTACCTGATTAATTTGGGAAAATGCTGGAATGCTTCCTTAAAAGGCACAAAAGTGATGTAATATTCAGTGATGCATCTCAGAGCTAAATTAGAGCTTTTGTGGGTGCGTTGGTTGAGGAAGGGAGTTTCATATTTTATCAGCTAACACATTTATTTTTTATACCAGGCTACGCGTTCAGGGCACGCTGGCAAAGCTGGTGTGGAAGCAGTGGCACAGCTCCAGATCTAGACCAGCATCAGGGGAGTGGGGAATCTGCCCTCCACTTTGCTTTCCTGTTTTATTCCAAAAAGCTTTGAGAAATACATAAAACCTTGGATCTGGGGATGGCCGTGCTTCCAGTGGGGGATTATGCTGTGCTAAAAACAAGAGTCTTGTGTAATGAAAGGGGTTTGTTGCCCAGTCATTTATGTCCCTCTAAGCATTGCACATCCAGGTGTGGGCTCCCAGGTGTAGGGACAGTGGAGGAGGAGCACATCTCCACTGTATTCAGGGAAAAGGTGCTGGCACCAGACCTGGATGTGGCCCTGGCTTTTTCCTATCTCCCAGCATGACTGGAGGTGTTGGGGACAGTTTCAGTGCTGTGTTTCAACACAAGAAACCACAGGGCAATAAATTCCTCATTTCTGTCGTATGTTTCCCTCTCCCCTCCTGTGAAATTGCTCCGAAGGAGCAGAGTATAATCCATCTCAGAATAGAGAAGGGTAGGAGTTAATTCATTTTCATGATCTTCCTGTAGCACTTAGTCCAGCTAATAGTAATTTGACTTACTTGGCTGCTACAGTAATCCCATAAGGGACTCACTGGGAGAAGGCTGGGCACAAAGGACCCGTGGCCCCTGGGTATTTCCATTAGCTGAAGAGCACATGTGATCATCTGTTGCATGCACAGCCAAAGTTTTGTGCTGCCATCTCAAGCAGAAGAACAAAGGAGGTATCTTAATACCACCCAACTCCAGGAGACTACCATACCCAGGTGAGACAGTGGTTCATTGCCCAAATGTTGCATAGCACAGGGCAGGGAGGGAGACTCTCTCCTGGTTAGAGTGAGCTTAGGGAACATAAATCAGGTGTGTGAATATTCTCCTCAGGTCTCACCTGCTGTGCCGTGCATATAACAATCTTTTCTGTTAAACATGATAAACCCAGCAGGGGAATTCATTAACATGAGTCCCAGCAGACTTTGATTTTGCCAAAGATTGATTTTGAATCACTCTTCCCTACTCTTAATAGAAGACATCTCTCTCTGCTCTCTGTTCAGAAGTCCCGGTGGAGTGTGGGTGTAGGCTGCAGCATTAAAACTGCCCAGTTTTGTTTGTTCTGTAGTTGGTATGAATTGCTATTTCTTGTTGTTGGTGCACTTGGCTTGTTGTGCATAGCATGGAAGAAGTTATCCCAGACAGAGAACACTCAGGTGGCCACCTCCTCTCTTTTGAAAGCTGCCTGATGATTTCAGTATTTTAGGCTCAGTCTTCTAAATCACAGATAGAACTGTATTTCCAGCTAGTACAAACCCATACAGTTAATCGAAATAGGTGAAAATAATTTACAGCAGTTATGGTCCTGATGTGTAGGCAGCATAAACTATGTATGCATGATGTGGAGGGAGAAGCCTGAATTTATCGGTCACACAGAGTCTTGTGTAAAATAGCTCCATGCTTGCTCGTGTGGTTGCCAGAAGGGCTTTTGAAATGGCAAAGGTTGTGAAATTGTGGCAGGGAACATCAGAGGATGGGAGCTGGGCTAGAGGGGGATGCAGTGCCCCTTCCTACAGCACAGCAAAGACTGGAAAAGTGGGTGTTAGTGGCTGTATGTTGCAAGACGCCTTCCTCATGCTCCAGGCATTTTGTGTGCTAGGCAGTGACCTATAAGCCTTTTTCAAATGAGAAGAGTTTTACAGACATCGCCTTTTCTCCCGGTCTTTTGATGGCTCTTTGCAGGAGTAACTGTGTTTGTTAGCTGGGGGCTTGTTACTAGTCCCATGAGACAATACTGCTTTTGAAAATTAATAAATTTTTTTACTTGCCACCACTATACTGATAATCTTGTCCTTTTGTCTCCTGTTCCCTGAGGGAGTTTTTGCCCTTCCTGGATCTCATCCTGATCCCTGCTTGTGAAAACAAATCCCGGGTTGCTGATGAAATCTGTTGTCTGATGCACTGCATCATCTATGATTGTGCAGGGAGGAAAGGAACCAGTGCCCTGCCAGAATAGCAGCATGTTAAATGTTTTGATTTGGCTAAGGGAGTCCAATCTTCCTTTCTCTGTATTCCCCGCCTAGCTGAAGTAAAAGAAGTTTATCATATTCGGGTCCTTGAGTATTTTCTCTTGGTCTTGTGGTTAGGATTGATTATTGCACAGCATCAACAGTCTTCCCTTCCTCTCCCCTCGCAGCACATCAGCACATATATTACATATGCACCGGAGGTGGACTGAAGGGTCTAACGGATCTCCATCATTAACGATGAGCCTGTAAATGAATGTTTAGTGCTGGCAGTAGTATCACTGTATGTTCTGGTCTTTCATCCTCCGGAGCTCATGGACTAGAAAATTATAAGACGCAGGCAATGGTAGGTGCTACGCTGCTTGAGCTGCCTGTTCAGCTCCTCCTGGTGAGCAACTCCCCCAAGAAACACCCATGTAGTCCTGCCTTTTGGTGGGAACAACTTGTTTTGACTGTCCCTGCTGCGGAGCCACCCGGGCTGACTGGTTTTTCTGATGGGCACCTTCATGATGAGCTGGCATTCCCCAGATGGTAGCTCCAAAGGCATCGCTAGGTCCCGTGTGTGAACTTCAGGTAGAAGAGGAGGTCACAATGGCTATGTGTCTAGTAGGCTGCATCTGTGTAAAAATAGATTTTCTCTTATTTTTGTAAGGTCGGTAGTATTGTCTGCTTTGAATGTTTTATTTTGCTTTTTCATGGTTGTGGTTTTCTTTGTCTCCTTGCACCTATAACGTCACAGCGCTGAGCACTAGTGTTAACTATAAAATTAGAGCCATCTGTGAGGTCTGGGACTGGGGGTGGGGAGGAAGGGGAGGCGTGGTTTACAAAAATCTGGTTAAAAATCAAACTACTGGATTTTGAGTGACAGTTCAGTAGTAGCTGCTTGTCTCTGTTTACTTTTCCTTGGGATTTGGAAACTTGCACAGGCCCTGTACGCTGCAGTAGTAGATGGACACGTAAATTTGCATGGCGTTTCACTAGCCTGTTGGGGTTGGACTGGGCTACATCTGGAGGGCTCATTTCTCAGCACTGCAGATTTGTTGCTTTCCCCACAGAGCTGCTCTCTGAAGAGACACCGATAGACGTTTGCTATAGATTCTTTGTCTGGATTTATATATATGTAAGTCTATATACTTATTGAGAGTGTGTGTATATGGTTTTTTATACATCAGACTGACTGAACAAACTTTCTGCTTTCTGAGTCACTGCTGCATTTGGAAGCAGGTGGAAGAGTTGCCATGGCTGAGATGATGTTTATTGGGCCTTTTTGAGGTTTCCAGGGCTCAGAAAAAAATGAGGTATGATTTAGATTTGGGAGAACAACAACAACGAAACCCCCCAGACAAAAAAATCTTTATCACATTTCAAATCTTCCATCTTCCCCCCACTTCCAAATGTGCTTTTTAAAGAGTTACAAATGCTTGTTGGCATAGAAACTACAGAATCTGAGTGAAGCATGCAAATGTAAAAGGAGCCATTCTGCCTGAGCAACATGGACTGAGCCTCTGCAAAGCTGGCTAAAATCTTTTCCAAGGCAAAGAAAATTGTCCAGATGTTGCTTGAATTATAATGGCACTAAATATTTAGGTTTTTCAATTTGTACTTAAATCCAAAAAAGATTGAAATGTAGGGAATGCAGATCCATTACCAGTGGGCTTCTCTTTTCTTACGAAAAAATTTGTAGTCCAAAAATATTGCTAAAATCTGTTTGGCTCCAAGTACTGCCAAATCCTCATTAAAACATGTGGATATTTCTGTGGTTTAATCTGTTAGAAATGCATTCGGGATCCAGTTATGTTAAATTAAGCAACAATATTGGCCTGGATGTTGTTTGAAATATTAAATGTGGCAGTCGGAACACCAAGCAAAATGTTTGCACATTTTAATCGCTCGATGAGTAATTTTTTTTATTTTATTCTGAGGAAAAATCGAGAGCGCTTAAAAACTGTCCCCACTCGCCTCGATTCGCCTCCTTACCCCTGCCAGGCTCCGGGAGTGGTGCAGCATCCCAGCTCCTCGCTTCCCCTTCCAGCGTGGGGCCACGATGGGATGGAGCCGTGGCGTGCCGGGAGGATGCTGCGTCCTTTGAGCATGCTCCTCGCCACCTCCCCTGGTGTGGAGCGCGTGGACGCGCCGGTGTAGGCCTCCAAAATCCTTGACGGGAATCTAGACAGCCAGCACGGCCAAACAGAGGTATGCATCGCGTTAGGCTTTCCTTAAGAGGTTTTTACTGCTGATTCTTCACTCCACTGGGGTTTCCTAAAGATTGCCTCGGACAAAACGCCTCCAAACTGAAATGGCTCAGCGGCACGTAGCAGCGCGTTGTCTCCTGGCTAGTTTATCCCTCGCACCGGAGGCTCGGGCAGCATGGAGCCTCTGCGCTGGCCAGCTGTGCTCTGCGAGGGGTGCTGCTGCTGGGAGGGCTCCCTCTGCGCCCCTCCCTTCCCAGCAGGTAAGGCCATGGATTGCAAAGGTGCTTCGTCTTGACAACTATTTATGTATCATTTTTTTCCCCCCCCAATTGTTAATTGCCTCACGGTAAGGCAGGCCCTTTTTTTTTTTTTTTTTTTTTTTTTTTTGCTTTAAATGCAGCTGTGCCGAGGAAGGGCTTCACTGCTGTGAATGTCGGAGGGGATGGCAAAGGGAGCCATGAAATGCTGCTCGGTCTACTGTGCCTTGGGACACATTCGTAATATATAGTATGTAGAAAATATCATTGCTGAGCATTTTTTTTAGCGGGGTGTGGGGGACTGTTTGTTTTTAAATTCGACATATTGCAAAAGTAGTTCTATATTGGTGCGTTGTTCATTGTTTAAGGTTAAAAATTAGGGTAGTCGGGTATATTAGCAGTTTTTTTACAGTCTTTTGTTTTGGGGCCTTTTTAATTGCATGGCAGCTTGTGTTGTATTAAAATGAGCACCTAGCTGGAAAGTGGCACAAAGCAGGATCGTATTGCCAGTACCCGTGTGTGACTTGATAGCATTCACGCCTCTTTGTTGTCAGACATAAAAAGGGCAGTGTAGAAGGTTGGTAGGCTCAATATTCAACCATGCTTTACTTTTTCTTCTTTTCCTTTTTAGTATAAAGTGCATACTTTTCTGTGGGATAGCCTGATTTAAAAAAAAACCACCACCACCACCACTGAAGCTTCAGCACAATTTCCTTTATTATTTTAATTTAAAGTATAATAAGTATATGATGATAAATGGGGATTGTTAATGATTCATGATGGAAGAAAGCAAGTGAAAATCTAAGGCATAACGGAATGGAGGTCATTGCTGTACACGTCCTCTGCAAAAGCAAATGAGCATGCTGGGGAGGGGAGGCAGAGGTCTAAAGTTATAAGAGAAATCAGCATCAGCTCTTCCTTTGGCTAGTTTTTGTGTCTCTGAAATGCACCAGGTGGAGGGTCCAAGCTCCAGCAAGCTCCCTGGGAGGAGGTCTGATGGCTCCCTCATTGCATTGCTCATCCTGTTGTCCCTCCCTTGGTTTTGTCAGCTTCACTGTAGGGACCCTGTAGCACAAATTAACTTCAAGCAGATGCTTTTTTTATTTAAGCAGGGGATTTTTGTGCTTAAAATGTGTTGCTAACTTGGACCAAAGTGCCTTGAAGCTTGCAGAGTCAAGGCTGTGAGAGGTGGGAGAGGCTCAGAGGCACGCTCTTCCCCTGATTTGTGCGTTAGCTGTGCAGGACTGGCCCCAGGGTGACACTGCCAGCTGCCATGTACAGACCTTCTTCACCTATGGGGTCCTCACTTTTTCAGAGTAAGCATGAACTTTGGGAGGTTTGATTAAGCAGTAAAGCCTGGGTTACCTGCAGTGTTGTATGAGAAGGGGTATCTGATGTCGCCTGAGCCTTTGGCTAAAAACTGTGGACGTGCAAAGCTGCAGCAGTGTGGCTGTGGTGTGCGAGGGGGGGACTTCAGTTCCTCCACTTGTTTCACCTACCAATTTTATCTGCAAAGGGATAATTCTCTTTGTTGTTGGACTAGGTTTGTATTTTTGCTGCACTGATACTTGCTTGACAGTTCACCTTGCAAGTGGGATAGGGGCAGCTGTTTAAAACGTGAATTTTCAGACAGGATCCAATATGCGTTTAATAGAGCAGCACCATTATCTGGGCAGGACAAGGTAGGCCAAGCTTGCAGAAAAGTACTGAATAAAGGACAGAGAACCAAAAAAATTCTTCCTTGTATTTCCACATATGTGGACATGTGCATATATGTGTTCAGTTATACACATTATCACTTTTCATTGGTCAAGTGTTAATGGGGAAGAGTTCAGATTTATCCTGAGGTTATATTAGGATACCAGAGACTATTCCCACAGCATCAGTACCTTCCTGTCTGTTGGGTCAGTGGAGTGTGTGTATATCTTTGGAGTGAATTTGGTGGGTTTTGAGACTAGAGCAGGGATCTTGTCAGGGTTTTTTGGGTTTTGGTTGTTTCCATGTGGGTTCACTCACTTTCAGAGTCTGCAGAATAAAGCAGTTAAGCCTCGTTGTTGCCTGCACCTCAAGGTGAGCAGCAACAGGATCTTTGTTTTAAAACTTGCCCCAAGAGCATAGTAAGAAAGGATTAGAAAGAGAGAAGTGGGATGGAGAGAATAAAATAGAAACAGAGGAGAAAGAAAATAAAGGAATTATAAAGAGGGGATGAGAGTACAAAACAGAAGAGAAAAAATGGCATGGATGGTGAAGCTTTGAAACATGAGGGATTGGGCATCTGTGCATGTGAACAACTACAAACAGAAAAAACTCTGATCCCAAAGCAAGGTTAAAGGAAATTCACCTGGATATGCAGGATGGGAAATGGGTGAAGATGGTAAACAAAATGAGGGATCGAGAGGCAAGTGCTGATTGTTGTCTCTGCAGCAGAATGCAAATACTTGCTTTAATTGTCCTTTATGCTGGTGACTAGAAAGTGATACAAAAAAGTCTCCTGAACATGGATGGAGTGATGAATGGGAAGGACCGACCCTTCCATTCTCCATGGGGAGCACCTCAGAGGGTCTCTGGTTCCCATCACTGGAGAAGGCAGTGCTCTACCAGGTGAGAAACCTGATTTTGAATGTCTCCCACACAACCTGTGAATGGTTGAAGGGAGAGGAAATTGAGCACAACTGTACCTGGCTAATGACTGAAGACATTGTGTAAGTCACATTTTCCCACATCTGTCTTAGAGTTGTGTCACAATCTTTCACTGTCCGCAATGCTGAAAGTGCCATGTTTGCATCAGGACAGGTGACTGTTTCAGCACTTGCAGCCCAATAAAGACAAAGCAAAGAATTTTTGGACCTCTATAGCTAGTTTAAGTTAATTTGCAATCTCATCCTATGTATCCTTACTAGCAAAGACAAGGTAATATAATTTTAACCTTCATGTAACCTATCTTCAAGTAGCCCTTTTAACACAGACGTGCATTGGCTTTTGCAGTCCAGATAGATCCTCCATTTAATTATCAATTACATGGTGAGAAATAAATTAATTGTGTCACTGATAGACATTGCAAGTCTGGAAGGCGTGAGCTCAGTGGAGTTTGCTTCTTACTGAGAAGTTTGCCTTTCACCTCTAGAAGTGCTTTATATGTACCTGACAAAATATTTGGTGAATTTTTATGATGCGATACAGGCTGAGTTGACCTTGATTCTGTAAGGAGCTTGTTGTAATGCAGCTGTGCAAATCACAGCTGGATCCACTGGGATGTAGCTCTTTAAAACAAAATGATGGCAGCAACCTTCCTTCTTCCCAAGAAGACTGACAGACTCCTGAGGGTGAAGTTAACTGATGAGTGCAAGGCAGCGTTATGGGGATTAGAAATGAGGTATAAAAACCTGGTAAAAATAAATGGATAAGAATCCCTCAAATCACTGGACTCTGTTACTGTATATACACCTTGGTGTCCATTCATCCATCCCTTAGGCCTGAACAGAAGGTCCCCTTTACTGGCATCCCGCCCTGCAGAGTTAGTCTTGCTGTATAAACATTTTAGACCGGTGTGTACAACCTACACTGTTGCAGGAAAATTTGTATGTACTTGTGTTACTTATGAACTACATTTCTCTTTTTTGTTTGTTTGCTTGTGCATAGCAGTGGATGTAGCCTCTTCTTGGGTTTTTATAGTTTAATGTCAAACTTTGATTTATGACATCCATTCAGTCTCCTTGGGAATGGGGCATATTTAGATTAGCAGTGGGAGATGCAGGGCTTTACAGGAACTTCTGCAATGCTTTTTTCAGTATGGAGAGGAAGAAGAGTGTTAAATGCAATTTGAAATGGCAGGCATTTTGGGCTGCTTTACAGACGATACTTTCCTCTGTTCCTTCTAAAGAAGGACTTAGGAAAATAAAAATTGGTTTTCCAGGCATGTTACAGCATATTGATTTGTAAATATCCACCCTTGAAGGTTTTCACACCAACATCTGAGCCATGTCAGGAAAGGGGGATATCAAAAATACTACTGTGATAATGGCAGTACCCAAGGGATGTTCCCATTATAACCATCTGGGCTAATGTCATTATTATCATGATCTTTCTCAAAGGGGGGAAGAAAAGCCCTGACCAATCCTTCTTCTAGGATGAGGATATTGCCTACCTACAGCCAAGGCTTAGAAGCATTTGTGTTTCTGTTTGGTGTCTGCTGACACCTTACACCTTCTTGCAAGGAGAAGACAGGACAGCTGTCTCCAAGGCAGGCTGCAGACCCACGGTGCTCTGGAAGGACCCTCTCTTGCAGGCTCAGGACGTTGCTTGAAGCCTGCTTGGGCTGGAATTATACCGTGGGGAGAACGGTGCAGGGTACGTACCGAGCGAAAAACATTTTACTTCCTCTCAGGATTTTTGCTTTAAACCAATATATCACTAAGCCTGCTTATTTGGGCAGGGTATATTATTTGGGCATGGGCATGTTTATTTTGAAGCAGTCCCATGCATTTCAACGGGGACTGTTTTGGAGGACGGGTGCCAGTGGCAAGCCCTGTACCTGTGGCTCCCAGGTGCTTTGCCAGACCAGAGCCGCAGCTCCCACCTCGACGTTGGTCTGTTGTGGGAGCTGAACACGGCAATAAGAAAGTTAAGTGATGTTTGCCAGGTGATGTAGCAGCTCTTTCCTGACTCTCACCCGTCTGGGGAAGGATCAGCCCGCAGACTGTGCGAGGCGTAACGACCGTGCCGTGGTAACACTGTGCAACACCCTCCCTCCGCCGATGGTGTCTGGCTCTATATTGTCAGCTGCTGACTGGCAGGGAATCCTGGAAATCTTTCTTGGAGGGCCATATTCTGCCTGGCTGACTGTTTTTTCTTGGCTTGTGTGTGAAAACAATGCTGAAATTCAGCTCCCCAAGTGCACCAGGAGTCATTAATCAAAGGCACACGGGAACAAGCTGTCTTGGTACGATGCTCTGGTTCTGGGTTTTGAAGTCAGTGACAGGGATGATCCAGCCACTAATAAGTTTCATGTGAAACTCCAGAGCTTTCAGCTACCAAGCAAATGTCTTACAAAACTGCTTGAGGAATGGAAGCTGACTTCGGCAGTCCTTGAGTTTGTTTAATTGAATCCTGAGAGTGATCAAGTGTCTGCTGAAGGCCAGCATTTGGCTTCCTGTTGAAGAATAATAATACTCAGTTGTTGGGTTTTTTTCCCCATTGCCTGTGCAGTTCTATTTTATTTTATTTTTGGTAGTATTACTGATCCAGAACCAACCACTTGTGCTTGCCTTTTCTGTGGGGTAGGGCTGCATGAGAGCAGAGGGGAAGCTTCCAAAGGTCCATGATGCACATTTGAATTCAGCAAATCAGCACCAGGAGGGAGAGTCTGGTCTCCATACAGAGCACTGGAAGGGTGAAGATCTTTCCTGTTCTTTGTGTAATAAAAATAGTGCAAATGGTCTTTTTTCTATGTGCACCACTTCTCCACAGAAGGCTCCTGCCTTCCCTTGCTTTGCCTCCAAAACAGATTTCAGATTCTGTGGCCACGAGTGAGAAAACGAGAGGGGCTGCTGCTGTGCTCTGTTGCAGATGTTCTGCAATGTTCATCTTTCCCCATTCTCTGGCTCATGTCTCCGAGAGCTGGTTACATTATTGCAGCATTTTGTGGGGGTTTTCTCCTAGTGTTTGGCTGTATTTTGAGTCCTCCAGTTTAAAGTTCTAACAAAATTAAACTCTGTGCCTCCTTGTGAGGCAAGTAAGTGGGCATTAAACATGGAGGAGGGGGAAAGGTGGGAAGATATCAAGGAAATAATTTTTTGAAATAGTGGCTTAATTGTTTCTGTGAAACCAGTGCTTAATTTTCAAGCGTACTGACCATTTGCACCTTGCTGTAGTGTCTCAACATCTTGAAGGAGGTGCAGGCTCTCAGCAGCTTTGAAAGACTCTGTCTAAACTGGCCACCCAAAATCACTGCATGACTCTTGATTTGAAATTTGAGCTTTCATGTGGGAAGGCATCAGAATGAGCTTGTCAGTCTTAGACTTGAACTCTTAAGTACCTTCCTTACATTTGTACTCCATAATACAGCAAGTCTTTAGCATTATAGCTTGGGGAGCCCAGGCAAATAGGATGGTTTAATGATTTGGGCATTAAAATAAATCCCATGACTATCATCCCAAATTTAAATCTGTGTTCAGTCTCTAGACACATGTGGGGCTCACGGCATCCATCAGCCCTTTGTTCCTCTGATACCTTCAAGCAGCACACTGCAGAGGCTGCCAGGCTGAAGGGGGAAGAGAAAGGGAAGGGAAGGAATACTTGTTAAATTTGTTAGTAAGTGGTGTAATCTCACTCTATTTCCACATTCGCTTTTGTTTCAATACAGTATTTTCACCTAAGTGTTTGCTGGGTGTTTAATGCATCTGCATTGAAAAACTGTAAGAGAGCTTATTGCCCTTGCCCCAGGGGCTTTGACTTGCAGCCCAGTTATCCAACAAAAAATTTCCACGTAACTTATTTGAATTTATGATTCCTGTTGGTTGACTCAGATGTGACTAACTTGAGTCTGGACTGTGTCCTGGTGTCACACATTCACCCACATGGCATTTGCCTGCTTTCAAACTTGGCAGTGGGCATAAAAAGCTCCTTAGTAATTGCAAGTTTACTGTTTTGGATCAGTATTTCCCCTCCAAAAACATGTTAGCTACAGGGAATATTGCACAGAGGGAGGAAATACTAATATATTTGTTATGTACATTGATGTGTTTGGGGGTTTTTTTGTTTGTTTTTAAATAATGGAGAATGAGATTTTTTTCAAGGGAGCTTTAAGTGCTCAAACTTCACTGAGATTCACAGTCATGTCATCCCAAAAGGCTATCCCGCACATTCTTTGCTGTCCCAACTTGGTCAGCTGAGGTGACTCAGTAAATCAGCAGTAGGGCATGATTTCACATCTAGGTCCTCTATATCATGTTCTTCTACTCCATATGTTTGTTAAGGACCACCCCAGAAATTTTTGGCAGTTAATTCTCCAAGCCTCAATTTTCCCATCTGTAAAATGGAGACATTAATATTGCCTACTATTCCCATCTCTTAGTATAAATTGCTTTACAAAAAGTCCTAAGTATTTTTACTGTTGGAATAAGCAAATCACAGCGTATCTGTCTGGTTCTTTTTTCACGGTGGTGTTTAGATGCTTTTTTCAGTATGTGCTCTGCTTTAGATTGGGAAGAACAGGGTTGTTTTCCTGGCTCTTCCCCCAGAATTCATGCTGGCTAGAACAGACTCCAGAACTTCTTAAGACTGTGGCGTTGGTTGGAATAAAACTAAGAAATTACAATACTTGGTAAACGGTGCACACCATTGCAGAGGGTAGGCTGGGGGATGTGTTTCCAGGATGAGTTGATTGCAGCAGGAATGGAAACCTGCGTTAGTCGTGTTGAATGCTCTTCAGCCACATTTGAAACAGTCAGTGTACTGAAAAGAGATTAATTTTTCAATCTCTAGGGTGAGACATACCAGCAGTTCTGCTGGACATTTGCAGGCTTTGGGGTTTTTTTGGTGCTTTTTGTTTACAGTTTATCCTCCAGGTGGCTAAATTGGTGCTACTGGGAGCACGGCTGCTGTCAGCGAAGTAGCATTTGCAAGCTCTGAACCTCTTTGGAGTATCTGGTGTGTTGGAGTCCAAGGCCTGACTTTCAGAAGTGTGGAGCATCTGGGGTTCACATCAGCTTTAGTGCTGGACACTGGCTCTAGCAATGACTCTAGCAATTCTCCAGGGGCAGGGAATTGTGAGGCTTTGTCCTTTATGTGGAGGAAAGAGGCTTTCCTTGCTCCTTTCAGCTTCTGTTCATGCAGCTCCCTTGGCTTTTTCTAATGTGGCGATGCTAATAGGAGCAAGAGAAGTTTCAAGCTCTGCTCGCTTGAATGTGAAGGTAATCTTCTCAAGTAGAGATCAACCTGGCCTCAGCCCAAGCGTGTTGTGAAATGAACTCTGTGCTGAGTCAGCCTCCAGTAGGGCATGTTTAAGGAGCCATAATTTTATTTGCTGTTCTCATGTGTGTCCATTTTACGCCATATCTGACAGATTTTTTGAAAGGTGCTGAGCTCTTGTAATTCCTGACAAAGGCTCTGGAGGGTGGAGGTACTGACTGCCTTTGCAAATGAGGCTATGGATAACTTGGCTCTGACACTTTTGCCCTCCCTCCTTTTTCTTGCCTGCACAGAGAGGTTGTGTGTTGTCGCCATAGGATTTACTGCCTTCAGCGTGAGGACCTTTGATGTAAGAAGGCTCAAGGAGAAGAGTTATGGCTGCATAAAAAGGCTGGCTTCCCACTTAAGCCCTAATGCATGCCCTCCATGGGAAAAAGTTGGGTTTAAAACTGGCAAAACACGTCTAGAAGATGTTACTGCTTTCTCTTTTATTAAGCTTGTGTTGACTCTTCAGTCTGTGTTGAAAGCAGGTGTGTTTTGAGCTGTACTAGTGTATCTTTTGGAGCGATATGATAGGAGCAATATAGGATTTCCCTCTTAAATTGTTCCTCCACTGGAACCAGCGTACCTAGCCTAGGGTAAGCAAATGACTCTGGCTTTACTTTTTTTTTCCTACCTGTCCCCAAGGAAACAATATAAATGCCATGCCTCGAGTGTGTATCTATTGAGGGAAAAAGGGATTTTTAAATAGTGATGAACTGTGGTTTTCCCTTAGTGCAGCAAGCCAATTGTTCATTAGTGAAATATATTAATAATTCTCTTATGAACCTTGTTGGTAAGTGAATCTGCTTTAATTCCTTTGTATCAACAAGAGCTGCAGGTATGTATGTCTTCGTTACATAAAAAAAAAAAAAAAAAAAGGGAAGAAAGCAATGCTTGCAAATTGGTCTTTGTTTCCAAGGAAACAAACTTGACATGCTTGAGCTGTGCTAGATGCAAACACTGCTAGATTCAGCAGACATGCCTCGGGATTATATGGTCTGAATATTATTTTTAAACTACCTTCAATTTAAAGGCAGGGGAGAGGACGAGAATAGAATTTGTCGGCAGGGTTTACCAATCTGTGCTTAATGAAAGCACTGTGCAGTATCTCAAGAGCTGCCTAAACGTGGTGTAGAGAGAATTGCATCCTGCACTGCAAACGGAGGTCCCCGGAGAAGGGGCAGCCAGGGGCCGAACGGCTACCGCAGGGCATCGGTCCCGGGGCTTCAGTGCAATCCCTCAGCAGAAATAGAGGTCTGAGGGGAGCTAAGCACATGCTCTCTGTGCTAAATTCTGATGGGTTATCCTGGATCACTTTACTGAATGTTTGTGCTCGAAAAATATTTTAGTAAAATGTAACTCACCAGTGCTTGGCTTGAAAGGCTGCCTAGTGTTCAGAAGTCAAACGCAAATACTATCCCAACTAATGTGCTAAAAAGCTGTAGCTTGATGTTGAGGACTGGGCTGAATTTATCAAAGAAGAGATGAGAGGACAACATTCTGAGTTGTTTGCATAGTGCATCTGACATGAATGTGCTGTGGACTGATGAAAATCTTGACTTCAACTTGGCTTATTGCATTGTAGAGAAAGTCTCTTAGTATTTTTGTGATTACCTTGGAAGTTTGGTTCAGGAAAAAAAGCTGGGCTTTGACATTCATCTGTCACCCTGATTTGATAAAGTAACTTGATTTTTTTTTCTCTTTTTTTTCCTCTTCCTTTGAAGAATCAAAACTTCAGCACTGAAGCAGACACTGTACATACATGGCAGAAATATTAGCCATGCATGCACGGAAATGAGCATCGCTCGGCAGAGTGCACACACAATTAACGGATTTGAACATCCAGCGGTTTTTTTTGGCTTGGGCCCAACATGAGGAATAGGGTATGCATTAAAACTTTGTTGGAATTAAATAACCAATTTTGTCCTGGTCTGCAATGCTTTACTTCTGCAACAGTTATCTTTGCTTTCTGGACTAGTTCTGTGAGCTGGTAGGGATTGGTAGGGGATATACAAAGGATCCATAGGGAAATACAAGTCTTTAAGGAACAGTCCGGTTCCATGTGGAGGTCACTCGCAGCATGCAGGGCTGTTGTCCTCTGGCAGAGAAAACGCCTGGTGGACTTCAGCGCTGTGTGTCTTTGCATATTTTGTTTTTTTGAAAACTGAAAAGGATCAAAAAAATTCCTCTATTAATTCTTCTTTGAAACAGTCTTACTGCATTGAGGAGACAAGGTTAACGATGGAGTAATTTCAGAGCTGACTAGTGAAAAACAAACCTTCCATAAAATTCAGGTCCTTAAGAAAACATAGCATGAAGTGTGTTGTACTGTAGTCTCTTTTCAGCCCTCTTTCTTCCTGCTTTTAACCTTCTTGCAAATGGAGTTAAAATACTCTTCAAGGTGATAGAGGGTAGACTGGGGTAGGTTTAGCTTTAAGATGGATGGGAAGCACTATTTGCATTGTGAGCTAAAAGCCTCAGTTGAAGCCCATTGGGGGGAAAAAAAAAATATTAATGGCATTTCATGAAAATATTGTAATTTGTGGAAGGTCCAGAGTGAAAAATCTGCTGGTTTGAGTGTCACTAGGAAATGCTCATTTTTGCACAAGGCTTGCCTGAGACAGGATTTTCCTTGCTTTTGTTCTAAAACAAGATGCTTGCTGCCTAAAAACGCCTGCGATCTCTGCAGCAAGAGCTTCACCTCCTTGACAGAGGATGGAAACAGGAAGGTTGGCCGCATCAGGATGAATCCTGCACCTTTTTTTTTTTCTTTCCTTTTTTTTTTTTTTTTTTTTTTGCTAATGACACTTCCTTATGCTTACATTTCATTAAAGCTCTGAAATGGCTGAAGATCAGCCGGTACTGAGCATGCTCCAGGGTGGAGGCTGCACCCATAGAGTGAGATGGATTTGTGGCTGGAGGAGTGATAGGCCTGGAGTCAGGATCTGGAAGGACCCAGCAGCTCCCCGCAGACGGGACAGAGGTAGGGCAAATCCGGCCGATTCCTTCCTGTTCCCCTGGGCCAGGGGAGCGAGGAGACCAGATGAAGTAAAAACTGTTGGAATTGATTCAAAAGCAGCATAGTTAACCACTGACACGAGATGGCTTCACACCGCTTCCTGCGGATCAGCGGGGAGGGGTTTTAAAATACTGACCTTTACTGACTGGTGAACCTATATAAAGAACGGACCTGTCTAATGTTAAGGTGGTGACATAAAGCGACAGCAGGCAGGGGCTGGCAGCGAGGGCTGCGGGGACTTGCTGGTTTGTGCCTTCAATATTGGAAGGCATGTGATTGCGTCTCAGTCGTGGGCTGTGCGGCTCGGTCGCTAATTATTATTAATGGGAAGCCTTGCAGGGCACAGACCTGCTCTGCAGTTTAAATCTAGATCTGTCTGTGATTGTGGGAGGGCGAAAGAATGTAAAACTCAAACTCCCTTTTTTGGGCTTATTTTTCATTCCAAGGATTGCAAACAAACCTTGCCACATCAGGTCCTCCAAACTGGCAAGGAGAGGAGGGAATATAGATATGTTTATTCCTTTGGCTGAGAGATTTTCTGTGCTTCTTGCAGGGGTTTGACATGTTGGCAAGTGGGTTTGGGGGAAGGAAGGGGATTCTGTAAGTTGTGCTAGGTTGGGCTCTTGGATTTCATCTGTAGTTGCCAGCTTTTTACAAGGAATGTGTAAGCACCGGCAGGTATGTGCTGCATGAGCCGATTGACTCCAGTTGTTGTACAAGCAAGCTGCGTGGTAAAGTGCCAATAAAACATTTACACTGGCTCTCGATGTTTGTATTAGTGAGGTGTGGGGAAGATCTGACTTTGTGCGGAGCAGGGAGGGAGACGTCGGCCGCGAGCCTCAGCCCTGGCAGACCCTGTCTCCTGGGGGAGGTGTGTTATGGGGTGTCCACACTTGTTTCAGCCTGGCTGTAAGTAAAGGTAAGGCAAGAGGTTTGCTCTACTTAGGGCATTGTGACTATGTTGGTATTACAAAGTTACCGTGTTTATTAACAGAAATCTCTGCGATCATGGTCTATCTTTAGCCTGCGTGCAGTAAGGTAGATTGGCTCTTTCTTCAGGGCAAGTCTGGCTGCTTTTCATAGCGCAGTTCAGGTAAAAAGCAAAACACAGATTTTTATTTTATTGCTCTGTCCCAGGTGATAGTCTCATACAGTTGGGTCAACCTGCATGATAATTCACTTCATTACCTAAAGTAACTTGCCTATTTATTGCCCGGTTCTGCATTTCTTGTGTACCCAATGCTTCCTCGGTGTTTTCTGAGCCTGTTTGATGTGTCAGCCCTGCACTAAATTGGTGACCAGCTTGCTCACTGGTGTTGCTTTTACAGTCCCTGCATGAAAGTTGCTGGAGCCTCAGTTTGCTGGCCATGCACAACTTCTCTAACTCTTTAATGGAGGCTGGCTTGTTTATGGTTGGATGAATGCACAAAGGAAAGTGTTTATGTAAAATAAGCAGCATTGTAATTGTACACTGAAAGGAAAAGGTTTTGATTTTCTTTGGCTCAGATGGGGGCTGCGTTTACAGCTTTCCAGAATTGATCCTGGTGGCTTTTTCTCCTTGTGTGACTCAGGTGTTGAGGTGATCTCAGCCCCAAGTTACCGTGTATGGTCTTGCTCCCTTGATGAGGAAATTTGACTTAAACAGTTTCAGATGCTGGAAAACCACTCCTGTGATAATTTCCTATTGTGCTTGTGTGAAAGGTGTAAGGTAGCCTTAAAGACCCACTGCCACCTTATGGCAGTTGCTGAAAAGCAGCTTCTCCAGAGCCAATTCTGTATACACATCAGGCTTGCTTCATTTCTCCCTTCTTAACTAGTGAGATTTGCATGAAGGCTGGAGCTTTGTTTTTAAAGAGTTCATCTGCTCCTTCTGTTCCGTGCAGAAATTTTATAATGTCAGCAGAATTGCTTGTAGAGCCATCAACTGTGATATTTCATAGCCGAGTTCATGATTTGGGGAGAGATACAAAAGCATCATGAGGCACTGATTCTCCTCCAGTGAAGAACTCGCTTATTTTCACGTGAATGCTCTAATCCTTTAAAAAAATAGGTGTGAGGTCAAAGAACAGGGACACGTTGAACACGTGATGCTCATCGGCAGAATCTACACCCGAGCTCCAGCGTTTGTTTCAGTGAAGTGTTGCAGCAGAAGCAAGATTGAATGTGAGCAGCCATTTTTACAGCCGGCTCTGCTGGCAGAAGACTACTTATAAGCAGGATGGCTTTGCATTGACATGGCTCTGATTCCCACCCCATCTACTGCCCCCCAAATAAAGCAATAAAACAATTTGCCTGTGGAGCAAACGGTGAGTGTGGTTAAAGCGATGAGCTTGCTCAGTGTTACTGAGATGGAATGCTGTATTTAGGACCCTTTTTGAACAAGGCTGTGTTTGTACAGTAGAAGCTCTTGATATGCGATAGCTGAATGAAGGGGAGAAATGGTGTTTTTAGATTTCCAAAATAGAAGGAGCTGTGGTTACTATAAGTTAAAGCTGAAGGAGTTTATAATTGGGAACTGTTAGGAATACAGTATGTTCTAAATTACAGCTGTCTGGCCAATATGCTTCTAAATAAAGTTCTAGGATTGCCCTGTAAATGAAATATTCAACACATATTCTTATCAAAACATAGCAACATCTCCCAGAGAGCTTACATCTCAACATCTGTCGCAACAGCATCTTTTTTTGTGTGTTCATTTTTTTTCTCCTTCTTAGTGTCTGTGATGTACTCAATGCAGGATCCCAGGGAACATTCCACGTTTCCTATTAAGCAAAAGCAGTTTTCAACTTTGGGGAAAGAGAGGCAGGAAGGGAGATGGCTTGGAAACTTCAGGGAAAACAGGTTTTGAAAGGTGAAGAAATCTGTGATTCCAGAAGTGTGCATTAATGACTGCCTGCTCCTTCAAGGCTGTTACCTGAGCCTGGAGGTGGACATTTGGGCTCCCTTGGAGGATACTGAGGACATTCATTCAGTGTGTCCTGGGACACTCTGGTTAAGAAATGTCGTACATAATGGCTGAGGAGGGAAGGGAGGCATTTTCACAGCTTGCAATGGAGCTGGGGAGTGGTTCATAGTGCAGAAGCAAATCAGGATTCCATCAGGAATGTTCATCTTATATTGAAAGTTCCTTCACCTTGTTGTGCTTTTGGGATGGCTTCTGAGGAGGCTGAAAGGGAGCTTCAGATTGGAGCAACTGGAGGGTCTGGAAGAAGAGGAGCCTGATGGAAATAAGGAAAACCCCCCGTATTTTGCAGAGCTAAATATTGTTCTTCCTATAGAAAGAAAAATCTCCCCTTGCCTCCCACTTGCACTTCCTCTGCTAGGGAGCTGTGAAAATGCCATACATAATGGTGTAATTAAGCAAAAGCCCTGAGGAACCTGGTGTCCTTTGTGAAAGGAGGTTGTTGTGCTGCTGCCTTCCTCCTGAAAATGTGAGATTTCTGAAAGGATATTCAAGCCCTGAATCAGAGAACGGAGGCTAGAGAGCTCCAGAGTAAAAATACCTTGTAGTTTTATGGTCCCTGGTAGAAGGTATTTTGAAAGGGGGGTGTTATGCTGTCTCGTACCAGCTTGGTGGGGAAACTGCTGGAGAATACTTGAGTTAAATAAAGGGGAAAGCTTCCTGGGGCAAGGGCTTATTCTTATGCTACATCCTTAGAAAAACTGCTTCCTCGGCCAGCCTGGAGATGGGTCTCCCTCCATCCAGGTGGCTAGAAGAGAGACTGTGCTTGTGCAGCACCTGACCTCTGCAGAAGGGGGGAAAGGGGGGTCCCGGGGCAGGAGTCTCACACCTCTGAGCCCCTCAGCTGTCACCCTTGCTTGGGTGCAGGAGTGGCAGTGCCCTGGAAGCTTTTTTGTCCTTTTGGATGGCATTAATATAAGGTCTTATTAATCAATACACAAGCATCCCCTGCGAACACAGTTCTGTGCAGAGATGCTGGTACGATGCCGATCGATCATTTTGCTCAAATTGGTTGTTGAAGTATCTGCAATACCCTGTTCAGCTTTGCCTTTTTTTAAAAAAAAACCCACGACAACCAGTATTTAGCTTTCAAGGATGGTTGTGAGTTCTGAAAAGCATTTAACTTAAGCAGTAAAAACATGTCTAGTGTTGAGATACAGTGGGGAGTGCTGCCCTTCTTCACGCACGGGAAGGCTGAGGCTGTGGTGTGGTTCTGTTGTTATTTTATCTCTGACATGGGGTGTTGACTGTGGTAGTTCACTGACACTGCCTTTGTTAATATCTTTGTTTCTATTTCTGTGTTTTTAATGAAAGCTTGGTAATTTCATGCTGCAAGGAAGGGCAATGCAGCGTCAACTGTTTTAAAGCCATCTTTGGTTTGAACTACAGTAATCTTCTGATGCGGTGGATAATACAACTTCTGTTTGTGTAGTTGGTTTTTGTTGCTTTTGTTCAGGGATTTTTGAGTTTGTCTTAAATGAGTTACCTCTACACCTCTCAGCGATTGATAGAAAGGCCAGGAAAATCTCCTTTTGTGTATATTAAAACTTAAGATTTACATCAAACAAAAACCCAATGGGTGAAAAAGGGATCGTTGCTTTATATTGTCACCTCAAATATTTCTTCTCTATGAATTCCAGACATCTTGATTTAGCCTTGTGTGTTTTAACTGTTTAGTAGTGAAACTTATACAGTATGGAGAGAAAAACAATATCCTTGTAGGCAAGGCAGATCTGTGGCAGGCTCTTGTGCTGCTTTAACTATCGCTGTTTTGCAAATGTGCCTGGACACAGTGGTGAATTAGCTGCCTGGTCTGGAGAAAATATATCTTGTTGATGTTTCTAGCCTGCAATAATGCAATGGCAGGACACGCTTCTGCAGTGCTCAGTGGAGAGGAGGGGATGGGTAGAGCAGAGCAGGCAATGGCTTCATGGTTGTGCTGAAGGCCTGAATTTACACACTTGCTTTAGGTGCAAGGTGTAAGGCAGAGTCCTTGGGCTCCTCAAAACCTTGCTATGGATTTTGATGGCTTTTTTTCCTCCCTACATTGCAGGCTGCTTCCTGTACCCCCTGGCCCACTGTAACACATTACATTCAGCTTGCCTTCGTTTTAATTTCTATTCTTAAAGAGAACTATCTTCTGTGCTCTTACTTTTCTTTTTAACTGTTTTTTCTTTGGCCAAGAACAAGCGGGTGGTGTCACAGTCCATTTCTGAGTTTCCTCTTCCTTCTGGCCTCTTCTCCAGGGTTGCCGGCCGCCCTCCCCCTGCTCGGGTGGGAGGTTCTCCAGCACAACACCCAGCTCCAGCAGCCTCCTGCTCCTGCCTCCCATAAATGCCAGTCTTTCACTTGAATCCCTTCCAGCTGATCTCTGCTTACAGATGTTCCTGCGAGTTGCTCCGGCAGTTTTACTGGGAGCTTGAGCAGATACAAGGATTGCCAAGAGTTTATGCTTAATTGTTAAGTGGAACAGAGACAAACTACTTTTATTTTGAAGCTAAAATTTCTACTTTTATCGTGCTGGCTGGGCCAGCTGTATCATATGGTTTGACATAGGCTGAGCTCAGAGCTTCTGCACCTAGTATTGCACTATCACTTCATTAGGGTTTTCCCCCCTTATTCCATTTTTCCCTCCCCTCTTTTTAATGACGCTGTTTGTGATACCCTTTTAAGGTTGGTTGTACCAGGTCGGGTTGTCTTATTAATCTCAAAAGAGAAAAATAGTTTCCCTTCAGCTCAGCAGATCGGATCTCGAATGCACTTGCAGTTGGACACTGCACACTGAACCAGTTTAACCCGTGTGCCTTCATCCCAGCACTCAGAGGTCGGGCGCTTCATTAAGCAAAACAAAATCAGCACGGGAGCGTCCCCAAGCCATGCAGCATCCCTCTCTGTCCCTCCTGCCTCTCCTTTTCCTGCGGGCAAGGGCTACTCTTGAAGGCCACTGAGACAGAACACCTTGCTCTATGGTTTAAAAGGCTTTTTTTTTTTTCAGACAAGCGATCAGTTTTGAGGCCTGGCACCCTGTCAGAAAGTTGACAGATGATCTGCATTACCGGTGCGTCCCCGGGATGCCCGGGATAATCGCGCTCCAATGGACGCCCTGGAGCCGGCAGGTTCTCTGTGAAATGGCTGCAGCTTGGAGGGAGCAGTGAAATGGTCTCCTCTGGGCATGCTCACTCTGTAGAGGGAGCTTTTATCACATGAGCAGAAACTGAATCACTGCTCATGAGGATCTGGAATATGCAACTCTTTGAGTCTTCACCAGAAGAAGACAACAGATGTCCGCAGGTACAGCAGGGTCCACCTCCCATGCCTCGCACAGAGCAGCTCCCCGCCGGCCCTGGCCGCAGGCAGGCTGTCTCCCGCTGGGGAAGGAGAAGCTTTGGAGAGGAGGAAGATAGTTCAGGGAATCTAGCTGGGGGTTATTTATTTATTTGTTTCTATACACATGTATTTTCCTACCCTGAGCGCGGGAGGGCACGTGGCGTGCTGGGGAGCGGGCCGGAGGAGCCTGGCCAGGCTCCCTCTGTGCTGTGGTGATTGTTGCCTTGTGCTGTGCCACGGGCACGCAGGTACCTCGGCATCCGACCTTGCCTGGCTCCGGGAAAACTCGGGCTTTTGTTCCCTTGCGTCTGGGTGGTCTTTTATTTGTCTTCTGGGATGGGGAGGCTTGTTTGGGGTTGTTTTTTTTTGTTGGGTTCTTTTGTGCTTTTTTTAAAAAATGTTTTTAAACTGTGAGGTTTCTGGAAAATTCTCCCAGGAGCCCTCCCTGCTTGCAGCTCTTGTAAGCAAGAAGAGCAAACCCTGGGATGTCCGAGCTGCTCGAAGACTGAACTTCCAAAGGGGAGGAGAGGACCTGTGGCCTCATGGCACCTCCTGACTAGTTTTCCTTTGACAGTCTCTGCTTGCATCAAGCAAGCCTACAGCTCACTTCTTTGGATGGAGGCAAAAATGAACAGTATTTTACCAGGAAGAAACAACCCTTTTTATTTTGGGGTGACTTCTTCCCCTCTCTCTTTTTTTTTTTTTTTTTTAATAGTAGCTTGCAATCCAAGGCAACAGCTGATTAAAACAAAACATCCGTGGTTGATTTCATGGCAGGAGGCCCATGTCTGCAGCTTATTTTAAGTTACCCTTATATTCAGACTCCTGGCCCTGCCATGCTCTTGTTGGTTTTTTTTGCTGTCATTTGTGTTGCATGCAGACAGCTCTGTTGGCTGCCACAGACCTTGGTGGGACTTGGGATGGGCATCGAAGTTCCCAGAGCCATGGGGGGTCTGGGCACCCCTGCCAGCTGGCAAAATACTGGCCTGAGCTTGCTGTGCTCCAGGCAGACCCCTGAAATTGCCATGCAGACACGATTATTGAATTTTCAATCGAGGAGTGAGACGTGAAGATGGCATTTAAAAGACTAGGGAGCTTACAGGATGATCTGTGATACATGATCTAAATATCTATCGTGTCTTCACTGAATTATAAATATGTCTAATATTCAGCATCTAGAAGATGTGTGCTAAAGGAAAAGGCATCAGAAGAAGACATAAGGAGAGAAATGAGATTTCTTTTTAACAGTGAAGAGCAGAGGCCTTCTGCCTGATCAGCTCCCATCCAGGGGAAAAAGTGTTCTTTGGGTTTAATGAAGACTGAGGAAACAAGCAACCAAAAAAACACTGAAGTGTGCAAGGTGTGCTCCTGTGTGGTGGTGACCACGATGACACCGGCCGAAAACACCTAATGCTCCATCCCTGCCAGCTGATGCCCTTTGAAAGTGTCTGCAGAGAGACGCTGAAAAGCCTGACCTACTTTGGAGGGAAGAGAGAAACCCGAGGTCTGGACTTCGTGCTGCTTTTCAGCAAGGGTTAAGAGCCCCAAAGTGGGGCCTTGGGATCTTGGGGTTTTTCCCCTTCACGTATTTAACTGACTTTTAAGTGCCAGCACGAGCTCTTCCCTTCTCCCCAAGAGCATGTTTGGGCAGAGCTTGGCTCTGCAGCACAGATGGGGCATATTTTCTACTAATCAGCCCCTGTTAGACAAACCCTGGGCCTGGCAACAGGGGGGCAGGAGCAGGCCCATGACCTGGAGGCTTGGACTGAAGTGGTTGTCCAGGGACTCCTTTTGCCAGCACTGGAGCCCAGCTCCCCTCACCTCTCCCACACAGTGCCGTCTTCTAAGGAAACAGGATCATGTGCACCTCGTGCAATGGCAGGGAGCTATTTTTTTCAGGTAAACAAGGAGTTTCAATGAGCTTCATCCTCCTGGCCAGCTGGTTTGGGGGAGAGTTGGGTTGATGCCTGCTGCTCCTCTTTGTTGTCCTTTTGCTGCTTTTCCCTGAAGTTTTTCATTCTCCCCTTCCCACTCCTGGAGCTGAGAGCGGTCAAGGAATCACTGCAGAAGGAGAGTTACCTTGCTTTTGGTTCAACCAAAAGGCTCTGGGCTCTGACAGCGTGCGCTCCCTGCTTGTGAGGCTCTGAGGACCATATGTTCCTGCAGCGACATGTAATGTCAGTGATTTGGAAATGAATCTTGAATTTATAGCCCTTAACTACCATTTTCAGCCACTTATTTTTAACTCCTGTGAATTTAGAGTTTTGACACTAACCCCTCTTTGCAGAGGAGAAGACCCTTATGTCCCCTCATGTTTCACTTGGTCCTGTGGGATTCGTCCCTCCCTGTGCCTATGTGAGCAGCTTGGTCTCTTGGGTGGAGGAGGGAAGGTCTGGCTTTGCTGTACGGTGGAGTTGGTCTTGGAGGGGGGCAGAGGAGGAGGATGGGCAGCGGGCAGCACTGCCTGCCAGGATTTACAGTAGTCAGGAAAAGCAGCAGGAGCAAAGCTCATACACTGTACAAGCTAATTGGAAAGTATCCTTAAAAAAAGAAAAAAGAGGGGAAAAAAATGTGGAGCAAGCTTTTTTAAAAAAAATATTCTCAGATCCAACATAACAGCTTGCTTCCCCCAAATCAGGTAAATTATTAATCTTTTTCCTTCAGTCCCCATCAGTAGGGGAAAGGCTGGTGGACGTGGTGGAGAAGGGTCGAGGCAGTGGGGGTTAAGAAGATCTGACGTGCAAGCGTCTTCCCTGCAATGCTGCCATACTGTGTCGGAGCAGCACAGTGCCTCTTGAAAAGGAAGCTTTTCACAACTTGTCCTTGTTCCAAGGATGAGGAAACCTCTAGCTCTTCTGGCATTTTCTCTCCGTCGTAAGTCAGAGCTGCTTTCACCTGTAAAGTATCATCAGCACGGACAGGGAGAGGACTGAAACGGACAGGGGGTCGGAGCAACCTTGCAAGGCTTTTCATGGAGCTCTTGGTGTTAAACGAGGAACTTTTCCCCTCCTCCTCTTCTCATTTTCCTGTGTGCCTGCAAAAATACTCTGGTTTGCATTTAAAGGAGAAAACTGTATGTGCTGGGACTAAGCCAACTTATTTATTCAAGGGAAATACCATATTTCCAACCCTTTCTCTCACGGAGGAAGGCTTGACAGAGGATGGCAGACTGGGCTGGGTATTATATTTTTAGGTGACATCGAAGCACGGTTGTGATTTGAAGAAGCTAAAAATCATGGCTGGCATTTTGCATCGAGCTCTGTGAGACCTTTCCTCCCCACTCCCCCCAACACCCAAAGGGGTTAACTTCTCCTTCCAAAACAGGTGAATTTTGACCTAAATCAAGGAGGGAAAAGGGAAAAAAAAACAAAACAAAACAACAAAACCACCACCACAAACCCACAGCCTGCTACTTCCGACACTTTTGCAACTTCCCTTCTCCAAAGCGGATTTTTATTATGAGGGGCTGGGGGGGCCGCGAGCGGTGGGGAGGCAAACGCCCGCTCCTCTCCTCCTGTCAAAAAATGGCAGGTCAGTGTGTGTCTGTAAACAATGCAGTTATGAAATGGCAGCGCCAGGCCGAGCTGAGCATGCTCGGGAGCAGCCTGTAGGGGGAGGTGAGCCGAGAAAGATGATCTAATTCAGTGCAATTCTTGGGATTGAAGGAAAAGACCAGGCTCCACTCTTAATGACAGAGCAGAAAAAAAAGGCCCCACGCCGGGGACGAAGCCCGTAGGCCATGGAGGAGAGGGTGTGAGGATCTCCCACCTCTAGGACTTCGGGTGCTGGGCAGCGCTGTGTCGCTTTCTCACCCTCCAGAAGAGTAAAGCCTTGGTGAGGTTTTGCTGTAGTTATTAGAGGGACAGGCCCGAGGGTGCAAGTTTTATTATTATTATTATTTTTTTGTCTTTTGTGTTTTTTCCACCTCCCCCTCCCTGTCCGCTTTTTCCAGCTCTCAGGCGTCGCTGTCTTGCTGCTGGCCTCTCGATGGCTGGAGGTGACCCAGACGGAGGTGGTGTGGGCAGCTGAGCGAGGTCCTCCAGGTCCCAAGGGAAGCCCATGCGGGGCTTTCCCTCCTCCACCGACCTGATGAGCCCTTCCGCCGGGCGCTGTCAGACAGGCAGGGGCAGAGGGAGCTGCTCCGCTGGCTGTGGTGGTTTGGGGGTGGGAGGAAGAGGAGTGCGGAGGCTGAAGAGGTGCCTGAGCCCCATTGATGGGGGTGAGCTGCCTTCCAGCTCCCATTCCCCAGGCTGCTACAACCTGCTTGCTCGAGGGTCCTCTTGGTGCTATGGTTTTATCCTGGCTAAGCCTTCCTGGGGACTGGGTGTTTCTGAAATGGCTGGTTTGCTTTTGCTAGAGACAGTGATGAATCTTGGTCTCCATTTTAGGGTTTTCTTCCCCCCCTCCCCTCATGGGTGCTAGGAGAAGACAGGCAGCAGCTGTACTCCTTGCTAACCTCAGCCTGTGGAAGGAGATGCCTTTGTCTGCTCTGGATTTACACTTGCCTGCACATACAAGTTGCACTGGCTTTAACTCTACTGGGACACAGCTAGATGAGTATGATGCTTCCCAGCATGGAAGCAGTGAGGAAGTGTAAATCGATCTCCCCTTTACTGGAGGGCATGGGCTCTGCAAACCCCCCTTGCCTGAAGCCTGCACGCCAATGTGGATTGCGAATGCGTTGTCTTATGAGAAGTCATTTTAAGTCCTGTTGCGTTTCATGCACGTGTCTCCTTGTTCGCAGCTGTTGCATGCAGGGACTTGCGCCTCGTTCCTATCCTTCCCCCTGTTTTGGGAGTTGATCTATGTGGCTGGAATAGGAGACAGGACGTGGGGGTCGAGAAGGAAGTGGTTTTTTTCTTTTAGGAAGAGTCTGCATGAAAGGAATTCAGGAGACAGAAGAATTGCAAAGGATTTGATTTGGGGACAAACTTCAGGCGGAGGGCAGTGCTTGTTGTGAGCTGCAGATAAAATTCCATGTTCACATGATTGCATGAGGCTTATAAGGAAGTGGCCTTAACCTAAAAAAAAGGAGCTTTGAGACTGGTGACTGCTTTGTAGGCCAGGTAGGCTGGTGGTTACGTTTCCTTCCTTCTCCAGATCAAATGCTTCTGCTGCTTCTAATGACAGGCCCGTGGTCAGTGTCCCCATGAGCCGTGATCCCAGACCTTGCCCATGCACAGCAGAACCTGAGCAGCACCAAGATCTGAAAAGAGCAGCCTTCACGTGCCTACAAAAGAAACATTATCTTTCTACAAGCATTTTCTTAGTCATTACTTCCTATATAATTAAGTACAAAATGTTTGTCTTCTCTTTAAGGCAAAGGTTATTATGAGCAAGTTGGTTTGGGTTGTGGTGTTGCTTTTTTTTTTAGGAGAAAAGGGGAGGAAAAAAATGAGTGAATGAGAATCTGATGCTGCTAGGGTTGCATCATTTATTGAGAGCTTTATCTCTCTGCTTTGCTGCAGTGTGTGTTGCAAACCTCGCCACCACCTTGCGCAGGAAAGGTGAAATCCTGCCCAGCTGAAGGGCTGGCGAGAGCTTTGCCTGAGCCCTGGCTCTGCCGGGGGGCTGGTGGTGGAGTGCGTGGGGAGCCGTGCCCAGTGGCTTCACCTCTGCAGGGTTGGTGTCCATCTCCCGGCTGGAGGCTTTGCAGGCCAGGCAGGATCAGTCCTGTCCATCCCGCTGGCTCTGCAGGCAGATGTGTTGGTGCAGCTGCTGCCCCGAATGGGAGCGAGCAGAGTTTCAAAGGGGTCCTTCTGCTCTCAGCTCTCTTTCAGATCGACCTGTTTCAGCTACATGGCTCTAATCAGAATAATGCTGCTGCAAAGCCTCAGGTTCCTAGACGGTTGATTTTTAAGACACACAAAAAAAAAAAAAAAAAGACCCTGGTGAAGGTAGACATCTTAGCACATCAACCTCCGCTCCTTCCTGGTCTGCCTGGAGAGAGCTCTGGTTCATGATGTAACTCACTGGTCTCTTGGGCTTGGTAAGCTGCAATATGTTGGAGTTTTGCTGTGCATGTATTGTCTTTGCCTATAAAACCTGTTTGGACCTTTTTGAAGGGCACCCGGATGGCTGATGAAAATGCCAAGGAGGAGGCTGAGAAAGCTCTTTCTGTGTTTCCCAGCTTTGTTCTTTTTCTCTTCTTTTGTTTTTTTGTGGGCTTTTTTTTTTTTTTGTTTTAAAGGCACCACTGTAGTTTCTACTCATCGTCTGTTTGGAAATGCTGCAGAGCCTTTCCTTGGCTGGTCTGACCCGTCTTCCATCCTCTCCAAAGACCTCACGGAGGAGAGGAAGCCTGTTTTCTTGTAAACAGAGGTGGAGAGGAAAGACTAAACCAGTACTAGCTCCTCTGCTTGGATCCTCATGGCTTTTAAAGCCCTTTCAAAGACCTAATCAGTCATTCTTAAGATGCATTAATTTTTTCTTCCCCTTGAAACTTAAAAATGAAAGGGTTGGGGGGGGATAATGCTTCATTGCTGGTGGTGTGTACTCTTTATGGAGGCTCTCCAGCCACGGAAGGTTAATAATCAGTCTGGGGTCGGTGAGGGAATGGAGGCAAACGGCTGCGGGAAAGTGGGGAAGGAGGAAAAAAAAAATGGAGAGAGTGAGACTTTTATTGTGAAGCAGCCTGTGCTTGGCAGTTGGCTTTTGTTGGGACTGCTGCAAGAGCAGACATTTCTCGGCGGGGAGGGTGGGTATAGGATTTCCCTGCCAATCGGGAGCCGACGGATTGGGGCATGGGGAGAGTGAGCAGAAAGGGAAGTTTGCTCTGAATTTAAGGGAGGGGAGGGAAAAAAAACCCAACACACACAAAAAAATGGAGGTATTGACACTTGCGGTGAAGTTGCTGCTAAGTTGGCTGGGTGGAGCCGTGGGCCGGTGGGAATGAATGGGCAGTGCTGCCCGGCTGGCGGTGGGTGCCCAGTGGGTGCCCATCGGTGCTGGGTGCCGGGTGCTGCATCTGCCGGGTGGTGATGGAGCAAGGAGGGGAAGAGCGCTGGCCTGGGGGGAAGAGGCTTCGAGCACTTTGCAGGGGTTTCCTGTAGTTTCCTTTTGATCAAAATGTCTCAAAATTCACAGTTGGCTCTTTGTTTTTCATTATTTTATTTTCTGCCTTGATGCTGAGTTTTTGTTTGTTTCAGAGCAAGGCATGGAAGTTGTAAAGCTGCCGCCGCTGCTAGCAAGGGATGTTTCCTCTGAGATAGGACCCAGGAGAACCCGTCAGGTGCCACCTCGATTAGCCTTGCCTTGGCACCCAGCTTTTTTACTCTCACAGGAAAATAGTGATGGTTTCTCTCTTGCCTCTCTTAGCATTGGAAATTCTGCTTTGAGAGCTCCTGCCGCTGGCCAGGGCCTGCGCCAAGCTCCTGGTAATTGCAGTGAGGAAGGAGGGTAGTCGTTAGCTGCCAAGGTGTGATTGACTCCAGGGTTCCTGCACTGTCTTTTCTTCAGGCGTCATGGGCTGAGCAGCAGCAACACCTCTGTAGAAGGGAGAATGTAGATGATTTGTGGAGTGGGGGTACTGCTTATAAAATAAAATAGTAACTTAGAATTGCATGGCTAAGAACAACCTGCTGGAAATCCTGGGGCTTCGAGCTTGAGTCAATTTAATAGCAGGAATATCAAGACCTTTCCTTGTTGCAACAGAGGTTGGGAAAACAAGCTGGTCCCTGTTAGACAGACTGAGGCTCTTTATTTGCTGCCAGTGTCTGTGGCAAGGGCCTGGGTGCCCCTTCCAATGTGTGGGAGCTGTGGGGCTGCAGTTGAGCCCCGGCTCTCTGCAATTCTCTTTGCATTAGTCTTGCAGCAGGGAAAGTCCATGAGAAAAATGAAGTTATTCCCAGTTTACAAGAAGTCTGGCTAGAGGAGAGGTAGGGTTTTTAAGTAGATGTTTGCAGCAAGGATATATATTATTGGCTTAGCAAATTAAAAAAAAAAAAAAAAGGAAAGCTGATCTATGTTCAAACTTTGGGCTGTGTTTTTCTTGATGGAAGCTGTTGGCCAGTGTCTGTTCTGTTTCAGGCTATCTGATCGGTTGGCTGAGCTGAGGTTTCAAATGCTTACAGCTTGGTTTTTGGTCTCTGTCTGAAAATCTGAAGGTGGTGTGCTTGGGGCACAGGTTCCTTCTTGCTGAGAGCATCTAGACGTGGCAGTGTTTACTGTTTGCTTGTGCTCGGGGGCCCGCAGCCACCCACAACCACCTTCCTCCTTGCTAGAGGAGCAATCCTTGAAGGTGCTCTTCCTCCGCACGGGCAGGCCTGGCAGGCGCTGGAGCCTTTCCCAAGAACCTGTGCCCAGCCTGCGTCCCTCGAGTTTCCTCCTTCCCATCAGCTGCCTGTGGCTTTGCAGATAGTGGCACGTGGGTGCAGGGCACAGTGGTGCAGGCACCAAGGGGCAGGGACCTGGTGCTGGGTGAGCCCTGCCTGGCTGCATGGGGCAGGAGGCTGCTGAAATTGGGGTGAGGGAAGACCCCGTGCTGCAATACCTGCCGGCACCTGGAATTGTGGCTGAGTTCACATGGAAACAGAAATCACAAGGTGGCTGGTAATAGCAACACCAGAGCTCATCTCCCCTGCTAGCTTTGGACAGAAACCGATGTGGGGAAGGGCGAGCTGCTGCTGGGAATGGTTCTGGAGCTGATACGCTGGGCTTCGCGTGTGCGTCTTATCTCTTTTGCTTGCTTTATGGGAGATGGGGAGGTTGTTTTTGTTCTTTCTTTATCACTCAGGGCGCTTTAAACCTTGTGATTTGCATGGCTGCAGGCACCATCTGCTCTCTGTGCTGGCCTACAACAGTTGGCTTGACCTGGGCTTATTCTTCTCCTGTGACGCAGGCAGTGTGCGGTGAACCCCTCACCCGGCCTGGCCCCGGCCCCGTCACACGGCAGCTTCGCAAGGCTGTCGCCATCTTTACTGTACAGACCAGCTTGTCTCTTAAACACAGAGCTGTGTCAAAGGACTCGTCTTCTGTGTGTGTTTGTGGTTTTTTTAATACCTTTTTCCTGTTTTTTTGTTTTGTTTTGGTAGCTCTTTTTGTCTTGACACTTTTAAAAAAAAAAAAAGAAAGAGAAGGTATTAAGGCTGCAAACCTGATCTAGCAACGTGACTCCAGGCGTGTGAAAGGCAGAGAAGATGAGCAGGTGTTCCCTTTTTACAAAAAAAAAAAAATTAGAAAAAGAGAGGAAAAAAGAAAAATTACTTTCTATAGAATTAAAAATAGAGCTCATTAACTTTAATAAACATGGTTGTTAACAAGTGATGAGTTAGCTGTAGCTCACTGATGGTTTGGATTTTCTAAGTTACATTTGAATGAACTACAAAAAAAACCCCAAAACACCAGAAGCATACTTGGACTGTAAAAGTTGATGAGTGATTGTATAATGAGAAGTTTGATAGATCTGCCTCCCCTCACCGAAAACCTAAGAAGTTTGGGAGGAACAAGGGTCACCTCCTTGCGATGCCTTTCATGACCATTTTAATCTGTGCCTCTACAGACATACTCAGCTGCATTCTCAAGCGCGTTACACTCAGAAAATCTGTCTGACTGCATCTTAACCAAAGAGCTGTGAGGTCTCAGCCCTGGGCGCAGGTCGACACCCCTCAGCTTTTGGGCGAGATGGGCTGTCAGCAGGGGCAAGCCTTGGTGTTTTTTATCTTTGACCTGTGTCTTGGTGGCAGTTTTCTGGCAGCGTTATTTTGCAGAATGAGGTTTGCCCCTGATGTAAACAGGATGTGTCCATGATTGTCTCTTCTTTTAAATGCAACGTGTATGAACAGATGCAACATGTGTATAAACATTGAGCTAAACCATGATATTTCCTTTTTTTTTCCCTCCCTGTCCCTTCTCTCCCCACCCCTAGCGAACAGTGCTGAGTAAAGGAGAGACAAGGAAAGACGCCTGCATGAAGACTGAGCTCCTGAAAGATATCACCAACAACAAAGAGGAAGGTGAGCACCTGCCTCGGTTGAGGGCCAGACCTTGCTCGTGAGATCAGCACGTGATGGGAACAAAACTGGGCGCTTGGAGATGTGCTCTGTCCTCCAAGGGTCACAGGTGTGCTCCCATGAACAGAATGGCTCCCTTCTCCTGTGTTTATTCTGAGCTGGGCTCTTCCCCAGGAGATGCAAATTTGCTTTTCAGTCCATCCATCGCCACCCACCTAAAGAATAATATCTAATTTTCACTTCTGCTTTGGTGTGGCTGTGAAATGCAAAGGAGTTACTTAGAACCTCCTCTGTGTGACTGCTTTTAACTGAACTCTGATCCCCGCCACATGATGACCTAGCCTTTTTCCTCCTTCTATTAAATTTAACTTTCTGTTTTCCTGTGAGTTTCTTTGTTGCTCCAGAGCAGGCACCGATCGCTGCAGGATGGCTGGTGGGGTTAGACACTCCACACCTCATGCCATTGTGGGATGCTTTGTGGCTTCTGTGTTGTGTCTGCTTGCTTTTACTTTGCAGGATGCAGTGCACATGTTAATTTGACGAAGTCTTTCCTGTGTGGTTGTCTGTGAGTTGCATGCACACAAATCTGAGGACTTAATAAATGTGTCAGTGGGATTAGGAAAAAAAAATCCACCACCCTTTATCTTTCTCACCCCGTCCTTTCTTTCCATGCTTTATTATTCCTTGACTAGTTACTTCTTGTAGCTCTGCAGGGATTTGGTGTATTTTTGTTCTCTTTTCCATAACAGACCATTAGAAAAGCACTGAACTGGCCCCATCAAAATACCTAGTCTTGGCTAGAAACAGAATTTTGGACTTAATTCAGATGTGTGTGAGTACAGCATTGCTTTTTCTTTCTCTTCTGTCCAGCATCATGTTTTGTCAAGCTGCTCTAGTCAGAAAGTAAAGCTCAGAACAGGCGAAATATTGAATGCTGCATCAGATGTGGCCACGGTGCTTGCATATTAACTGGGAGCACGTGAGTGCTGCTGCTGACACTGGTTGCATGTGGACCTCTGCTCTGGGCAGACCAGAGACGAAGTCTGAGATGTCAGTGGGAGGTCCCGTTGCTCTGGGAGGAGGCTCTTGCTTTGATCCCTTGTCTTGCTTGGCTCAGGATTGTAAAGCTAGTTTATTTGGCTCTTGATTGATCAGAGGTAAGTGTCAAGAGTCTATGGAAGTAAAAATCTGGAAGGAGGGTAGGAAGAGAGGCATTTCTGCACCTTGTATGTCTTGACTGATTTTGACTTAAAGCAAATGCTGTGTATCAAAAGGAAGCTGAGAACTCTCCCTGTGCAGGAACAGTCTTGAGGCTTCATAAAATGCTCAAATTCCAACCACTTCAGCTTATTTTCCAGTTCTGTTGCTGGAGAAAGAAGGGTCCTAAAATGTGAACTGCATAGTCTCCATTCTTGTGGTAATGTTCAGATTGTATCCTTCTCTCCCCAAGCATACCATGTGTGTAAAAGACAATGGTTTGCATGGTCGTTGTGCTATATGCATTGTTCCTCACAGACCTTTGTTACCCAGCTGTGATTATCTTGGGAATTCAATTAGTTAACGTTCCTAAAGTCTGTTAATAACAGTGTTTAGCATTGGCAAATAATTTACATTTTTGAGTGTTGCGTGAACATGAAATCATTATATCAGAGTTGTGAGATGGCATGAAATAGTTTCTTTTTGCCTTGTTTCCTGACTCATAGATGGTTCGCAACATATGGAGGTGGACTGTGTGGACTGGAAAAGCACCATGAAGTCTGATATTTCTCTCTTTAAGTTTGCTTGAATGGTCATTTTCCTTTAGCAAGGAGAGTGAGACCAGTACTATTTAACATCTTCATCAAAGACCTAGACAGCAGGATCAAGTGCACCCTCAGCACATTTGCAGACAACACCAAGCTGATTGCTGTGGTTGACACGCTTGAGGGTCAGGATGCCATCCAGAGTGACCAGGACAAGCTCAAGAATTGAGCCTGTGTGACCCTCATAAGATTCAACCAGGCCAAGTGCAAGGTCCTGCACATGGGTTGGGGCAACCCCTGGTATTAACAGGCTGGGGGATGAAGGGATTGAGAGCAGCCCTGCCAAAAAGGACCTGGGGGTACTGGTGGACGAAAAGCTGGGCATGAACCAGCAATGTGTTTTTGCAGCCCAGAAAGGCAACAGTGTCCTGGGCTGCATCAGAAGAACTGTGGGCACAGGTTGAGGGAGGGGATTCTTCCCCTCTATTCTGCTCGTGAGACCCCCACCTGCAGTGTGTGTCCAGGGGCTATGGGGGCACCAACATCAGAAGGAGATGGACCTGTTCAAGCGGGGCCAGAGAGGCTGGAGCACCCCCTGTGAGGACAGGCTGAGAGAGTTGGGGGGTTCAGCTGGAGAAGAGAAGGCTCCAGGGAGACCTTAGAGTGGCCTCCCAGGACTGAAAGGGGCTACAGGAAAGGTGGGGAGGGGACCTTTATCAGGAGGGAGAGATAGGACAGGGTGTAACGGTTTTAAACTGAAAGTAGGTAGATTTAGATTAGAGAGAAGGAAGAAGTTCTTTCCTGTGAGAGTGGTGAGACACTGCCACGGGTTGCCCAGAGAGGCTGGAGACGCCCCATGCCGGGAAGGGTTCAAGGTCAGATCAGACAGGGCTCAGAGCAACCTGATCTAGTTGAAGATGTCCCTGCTCACTGCAGGGGGATTGACTAGATGACCTTTAAAGGTCCCTTCCAGCCCAAACCATCTATAATTCTATCGTGTGTGGGAATAGGAATCTGCACAAGTCTGCTGGTGCTTCTGGGTTCTAGTTCAGGCTGAGCTGCTGCGGCGGACTGATTTTGATGGGAGCTGTGGCCTGCAGTGTGAGGTTAGATCCCTTCTGGACTTGTTCCCCTTGGGAAAATCCCCTTGGCAGGTCGTCTGTTGATATTGAACTTGGGATCTAAAACTTGCAGGGGCTTGAACTTGCAAATCCAGATTGACTAAAGGTGCTGTTTGGGCTAAAGACTTAGTGTGAATTACCATGTTTTTCCCTTTCTACTCCCCTTTGACTCTGAAGGGTACTGACACTGAGGTCAGTATCAGATCCCCATTTGAACTGTGTTAGCATGTCCCACAGCTCCGCGGCTGCCTCTCTGAAGGACCTTTTGTGAGTTACACCTCTGTGTACAAACTTGTGCTTTCTCTGTGTCCAGGATGAGCCAGGAAATTCAGGTAGCTTGCAGCCTTGAATGAGATTTAGGGGTCTGTTGCTCAAGCAAAGCACATTGGCACCACTGCAGGCAGTTGCCTCCACCACTGAAGGAGATCATAATGTTGGAGATGCCCATGAAGATCTCTGGTTGCAGAGAAGGCTCTTACTCTTGTGGGGCAATAGCTGAGGTGCCCCAGTTTATAATCTGTTGTTTTGAGGCAGTGTATCCCTTTTCTTGGTTGTCCTCAGCGTGCCAGCCTGTCATTTGTGACAACTCAGTAGCTACTGCCCCAGGGGATGAGTTGTTGGTGCTGTTGGGCTGGGGCAGGGAGCTGGCTGGGTGCTCTTGGGGATCAGCGGGTCGGGGGTCAGGGGGTCCTTGGGTGGGCAGTCGTGGTGTTTTTGTTCTTTGTTCCTAGAGTGGAAGGTGTTGCAGAAATGCACTCTTGTTACCAGCTGGGATGTCATTTTCTGGCTTCATTTTGGCACTGATGAAGTGAAATAATTGAACTAGAAATTTAACATACAACTGTAGGAACAAGATCTTTGTGTGTTCCCAGCACTTTCATTTCCAGTTCTGGCATTGAGTCCCAGCCTGCGTAAAGCCCAGTGTAAGTTGTTCACTAGACTCAGCGTCCCCTTCTGTGTAAAACTGCTCAGTACAGATAGAAAAACAGCTGTGGATGAGACTGTGTTTTGTTGTCCGTGGGGAAATGTTCCAGTTAAGTTTTACATGTGGGTGTGAGTTTAGGTCCATCTTTCCCTTTGACAGGGAGGGGACAGGGAGGTGGAAGAGATGAGCAGGAAAAAAGTTGCTCTTGTGTTTTATTAGGCCATATTGTCTTTAGTCTGACTTGGAGAGAAACTCATTAAAAAGTGGTTTATTTGCGAGAATCACTTGCAAAGTGATTTCAATTGCAAGTGATTTCAGTTCTCCTCCTAATATGCGTAGCTCCTAACACTGTGCTGCATCTCGCTTGACCTTTCAAGGCAAACCACTTCTTTTCTGATTCCCCAGCCCCAGAGATGGAAAGTTCCACTAAAGTAGCAGCATGAAGGAGCAGGGAGGGGAGTTGGTAATGAAGTTCTCCATTAGCCTCGGCGTTTCTGAGTCTTCACCCGAGGCAGCTGTTTCACAAGAGCCCTGGTGCTTGGAGCAGAGTGCTAGATGAGATGTGCACAGTCACTTTGCTCTCAAATAAACTTAAAACTGCTTTTAGAGAGTGTCAGGGTTTTAAATTCCTGGAGGGACCCTCTTTCTCTGGTGGTGGTGGTGGTGGGTTTTGTTTCTTTTTCTCCCTTTTATTGCAGATAGGAAGCTGCCATGAGTGAGGAAGGCTCTGCTTTCCACTCAGCAGCTGCAACCTTTGCATTCCCAGGTGCAGAAATGGCTGCTTTAGAAGGAGAAAAAGAATAATCTCCTTGCCTCCCCTGCTGAGGCTGACAGCCAGGAGACCGACAAAGCAAAATGATGCTTATATATTTTAGATGTTCAGCCAGATATGCACCCAGGTGCTCCCCATGTTTGAGACCCCTGCTCCGGGGAGGCTGCACCCCGCAGCAGACAGGCTGCAGCAGCAGAAGAAATGTGCTCGGAGCCCAGCAGCCCCAGAGCAGGAGCATCCCTTGGTCACAGATGTGCTTGGGGCCTCATGGCCAGTGCTGGAACACTGTGGACCCGATCCCACAGCAAAGGAACAAATTAATTTCACGCAGGCTGTTAAACTGCTTTGGGTCACTGCTGGTATTCACAGGCAACTCACCGGTCAGATGCTGAATCCCATTTACCTGACCTGTGTAATCTCAGTATTGAGCATTCACAGCAGAAGTTGTTCTTTTTTCTTTTTAATTTTTCTTTTCCTGTTTTGATTCTTGGCATGTCTGACAGGAGATGGGAAACACTGACACTGCCGCAGGGTGACGGGGCTCCAGGGCACTGGGAGGAGTGGCATTTGTGTTTTGGAAATACAGGGCAGGCTCTTGGATGGATATCACCTGGCGTCACAGATCTAGAAGAGGGCAGGGGGGGTGAGACCATCAATAACTCACCCCAGAGAGGAACTCTGGCCTGGAACACTTATTTCTCTTCGTTTTTTGGCTTCAAAATGCTCTGCTTTTTGGCTTCAGTGGTAGAGGTGGTGGTTTCCTTTCCAATGGATCTCCAGCCACTAAATCTCCCTAGTCTGTACAGTTTTAGTCCCCATGTCTTTGTCATCTTTTTTTATGTCAGCTGGGCTTCTCTCTGCTTTACAATTTTCTTTTTTTTTTTTTCACTTTGAGAAGGAAGCAGGGAGGGAACTGTTGTAACACAAGGATTATAAGCAGGTGCATTTCTCGTTTTTAGAGGTTTATCCAGCAGTACAGTAGGGTATTGAATAAATGACTGTGGTATCTGATGTTTTAAAGATGATCTGCAAAGTGCTTAAGGTAAAAAATCTGTGAAATGTGTGTATATATAATTATAAATATGCAGTACTTACTTGTACTGCTGTTCAAAATCGTGAGCTTTTCATTTGAGCTTTGTCTTTGCTTAGTTCAGAGTTTGATGTTTCTCTTGCAGCAGCTGAAGCCTCGCGGCTCAGCTGCAGATGTGGAGCTGCTCTGTGCTCTATGCTGGGGGCATGCAAAAATTTGTCATGCAAGACATGGGCAGTTGGGTGTTTCACTCTTCCAGTGCTCAACACTAAGATGTTCAGAAAAACATGTAAAAGTTCCAGATCTTGCAGGGTATTTTTCTTTCTTTTTCTTTTATTTTTTTCTTCCCTGAGACATAGTGATGATTGTGTTTTGGCCCGGAGTATAAGGGCTCCTAATGCTTGCATATTTTTCTTACTTTGTCTCACTGAGCAGTGGGATCTGAATTTAAAAAATATATTTAAGACTTTTTTTTTTTTTTTCAGAACATTCTCAAAGCAATACACAGTTTTGAGCTGCTTATCTGGCTGCCTGCATATAGAAGGTTTCTGGTGGCTACTGATCCCCTTTGGTCTCTGCAGAGGCGATTCGGTTCCCTCTGGCTGTGGCCAGGACAGCTGCTGGGGACCCTAGCACATCTGTCAGACAGGCTCTGCCTACGGGCAGGTTTTGGCAGGCTGAACCGAGCTCCAACAAGCGCCAGGGCAGGACTGGAGCCAGGTCTGGCTCTGCTGGAAGGGCTGGAAACCCAACAGAGAAAGGCAGTGGAGAAGAACCAGCGTTGTAGGAGTCTGGGCTGAGAGAGCAGAGGTGGGTTTCGTTTTGCTTAATTTAGAGTTTTCTTTGAAGTTGTCATTCTAATTCTGGACTAGTCCAACTCATTTCTGCTTACACATGGTAGGCATGTCCAGGCGGTGCTTACTTTATCCAAAGATAGATGTCTGAAGTCAGACTGTGCTTTTTGAGCTGTTGTCTCTCTGTTGGTCACAGTGGAGGCTTAGGGGCACCTTGGAGTTTGAGATACCTGTTACACACCTAAAATTAGATGAGGTATCCTCATCATGTCTGACTTAGCTTTTCCCCTCCTTTCTTAAGATTCTGTTCTCTTTATGGGAATTTTAATTCAATTTCGAATAACTGTGTTTAGTATTGAGAAGACTTAAGACCAAAACTGCTGCAGAGGATCTGCTTGATTCTGGGGAGAGGTGGGAGGGGTGTGAATTCTGCATTATTACTCTCAATGAATTATTAATTCAGAGAAGTGATTGGAATATATTAATGATTATTCTTTGCCATGTGAAGTCACGGGGGTAATGTATTTGTATAATTTTCTGAGTCTTAAATTCCTTGTGTTACTAAAATGTAGCCAGGTCCTAGAAGATACACCTATACTGAAGTTTCCTCCAACTTTGCATCAGCTTCAGATACCCGCATGGGAGAACGGGCACCGTAATGGAAAATAAATCTCTTAGTCAAGTTACCTCTTCTACATGTTGCTGGATTTTAAATTAATACTGAATGCTTGGATTGGGATGCAGTGTTGCTGTCAGTGTCACAAGCTTTTACTGATGCATATGCTGTAGAAAGTGCATGAGAGCTCTGAAAATACTGGGATGCTTCTAGTAAATGAGGTTACACTTCCGTGAACATAGGCTGTATCTTTCTAACTTAATTTTTTTTAATTACAGAAAAAATGGTTGTAGATTAAGGAACAGTGAGGGACTTGGACAGAAAAGTGAATACAGAGGAAAACGTATTTTTACTCTGTTTAGAAGGAATGAATACTGTCAAGTTGTTTTGGAGAAAAAACAATTTTTAGGTTTTTATTCACTTGCACTTGCAGCACAAGAGCAGAAAAACTGTTGAACAGCATTTTCAAGAAGAGAACTTGTTAACCATGAGGTGTATTTGAAATCAAGATTTTTAGGAGGTTTTCAGTGGAACTTTTTTTTTCTTGATAATGAAAAAGGGGAGATGAAAAGGTCGTGTCAGGAACAAGTGTCTCTTTAGCTGTCTGGTGCTGTTGAAGAGCTTCTGTAGGCTGTTTTATTCAGTATTTCTCCATTGTGAGGTTCCTGCTGTCTGTAGTTTGTGTTCCCATCCCCATCTATAGGCCGTATTTCAGAAAAAGTGTAAATATATATTGAATTGGGTCTATTCAGCAATGCTTGTAAATGTGCAGTACTGTGTGTACCTAAGATGTGGTCAGACTTGCAAACGTGTCCTGTTACACAAGGATGGAGCGCTGAGTTGCAAGTGGAGTGGCAGCCGAGCCTGGGATGGCAACTCCCATTTTCCTATTACCAGACCAAGTATTTTGGTTGTGAAAACCCTACTAACTTACTCAGGTTACATCTTATTAAGCGACATGGATTCTGACATAAACTAGTTTTTCATGTGGGTCTCTTTAATTTGATGTTCTGATAGGAGCCTGGGGTGACGAGCTCCTGCAGTTGATGGGTTGGCTGTGGTGAGCCCTGTGCTGCTATTTATGAATTTGTTTTTGTGCTGCCAGAAGAGGAAGCAGGAGGATGGGGGTAATCTTTCCCCAAAGAAGCCCGTCCTAGCAGCTCATGACAGGCTTGCCTGTGGTGTCTCAGAAGAGAGGGACACAGTCTCTCCCCGTTCAGTCCTTGGCCTCTGCTGATTCTTGCCAGCCAGCGACCTGTGTGATGACCATTGCCATAACATCTTTTGTCATGTGGATTGCATGTCTGTTAGGCACCAAATTGTGACACTCCACAGTGCATTTTGCTCAGCCTGCTGAGCACTGGCAGTGCTGGTGGTCGGGGCTGGAGCTGGAAGCTGTAGGACCTTGCTTTGCCCTGCAACGTGTACAGTCATTTACAGCAGGGCAGAGTGGGTGTGTAATCCTGTTAAACCAAAACCATACCCCTGACAACTGCTGTCAAGTTCTCCAGTTCTGTGCAACTTCAGGGACAGTGAAATTTCACATATTTGTTTTGTCAAATCTCTACTCATACAGATTTAGAAGTCTGGTGCCTGTTTATAGGGATTTGATGGCACTTCCACAGTCAATCAGATTGCATTTTCCACACTTAATAAGAGAGTGTGTGTGTGTGTGTGTGTGTGAAACTGTATGTGGGATTTTAATTTTAGCCTCATGGATTTTTCATAGAGTCTGTGATGCTTTCTGGAGTAATGCAGTTACTCTTTCCCTTAGGGCAGTGCTCCAATTTACCTTGTTTTGGTTGCCTTCATGGCAAGTAGAGCAATTCTTTCCCTCTGCTTATTCAGTTTATCTAGTAGTCAGCCACTGAAGCTATTTGACTGCTCTGGTGGGAGTGCCCAGTATTTAAATCAACAAATACTGAAGGCTTCATTCAGCCAGGTGCCTAATGCTGAGCACTAGAAACGGCAGCTGTGGTTAGGGAGCTCATTTTTTGTTTTCTTCTGGCACTGACTTTGCTGAAATAATTGTTTCAATGGCCCCAGCACAGTCTTTTGAAGACACCAAATGCAGAAAGAGAAACAAGTATTGAAAGAGTGTGTGTATGGCTGTTCTCTCCTTCTGCCTATGACTTTTCAAATAGTTAACAGTGAAAAAACTCGCACTTTATCTTCTCCCAGAGTCATTGCTATCCAAAACAAACCCTTGTGTGCCTTATCAGAGCTTTCAGAACACAGAAAGTGGTCTGGGTGGCATGAGAGGGCAGCAGATGGAGGCAAGGACTTTGAATCATACTTGGAGAGCCACTCGATTACTGCTTACTGAGGTGGGGTTTCTGCCTCTGCCCTGCTGCGTGTGCTCCAGCGAGCACCAGTGAGCTCTTTTTGGAAGCTGAGCCAGCAGTGTTCATGTGGGAGACAGTCACAGGCTGCGTTGCCTGGGTTTGGGGGTAACGGACTGCTCAGTGCTGGTTTCTCATCAGGAAAGATGGCCAGAGTTGAACCTCAGCGAAGAGTTACCACTCGTCATTAGGGTTTGAAGGCACTTTCCAGTAAGATGCTTTGTGTCCAACATATGTGCTTTTCAGTTGGAAATAAGGAGCAGGATGAGGACTGTCTGCCTTGTAATTTATGGGTAGGACTAGGCTGGTGCAAGTTGAGCTCTGCAGCAGGTCTTTGAGACCCACCTGGACAGAGCCCTGACCAACGTGGTTTGAATTCAGTGTTGACCATGCTTCAAGATGGAGGTTAGATTGGATGGTCTAAATGTATTGACCAGTTCTAAGATGGCTTTCAGTTTGATGATGGAAATGTTTGTCTTTAAATCTCAGATGAACACCAAAACCCAGAAAGTTTAGGGAATAGTATGGTTGTTACAGGTACTAGAGTGCATTGCTTTTAGAGTCTAGATCTGCAAATGCTGTTTGTGCAGAAATCTGGATCAAAATGTTTTAGGTCAACCCAGTGGTAAGGACATGGACTGAATGAGTGCATTAAGAAGAAGAAGAAAGAAGGGGAGATGAGTAGACCCTCAAATAGTGGGGGAGAGGTTTTTTTTTTTTCTGATTGCCACTAACTGTAATGGGAATTTGGTGCTTTTTTGGAAGAGCTGTTCTGGTGCAGCGCTGCTTCTCCTCCCTGCTGACGTTTGCACTGAGCTGCCTGGGTTTGGGAGCATGCAGCAAAACCCTCCAGAGCTCGGCTTTGAAGAGTTAGCCCAGGTATGTTGGACCTGATGTCCTAGGATCCATGTTCATAGTTGTTCATGCTTCAGCCTTGCATCAGGTTTTTGCCAGGTCAGCAGAGACATTCAGAATGTTGTTTTCCTTGAACGTTTGGGCTTCAAGAGCAGTGTGAAATGAGATGCTGATACCCAGTGTGCTGGTCTGGCTTGCAAAGTTGTCCTCTGGTTTGACTCCAGGCCCTTGTGAATACTGTAGGTGAAAATTGCTTTGATTCAAGCTGGTTATAAATCAGTCCTACCTGTTTTGGCAGCCCACTTGGACAAAGCTTTTGCTGGTACTTCTTGTGATGCTTTTCATAACTGTCTGGCCTCTGGAAGGAAAACAATACAAGGAATCCCTAACAGCAGGTTGATTAATCGTTTTACTGATCGTGCAAGTGAATTGTTATCACTCCTGGTTGCCTGGGGAGCTGCTAGTTTGCCATGTCGGAAACCTTTCTGTGAGTACATGGTTTTCATACTTGGATTTTTTTCAGCTCAGGTCTGAAATCTCTAATGGGACAAATCCATTAATGGGGGGAGCATGGAAACTTAAGAAGGGAAGAAAAAAAACCTTTTCAGATGGACACCCCTGTTTTATCTGTGTGCGAGCTTTTGGTCCGTCTGCAGAAATCTTGCTGCATTTGAACCATGTAATTATTTTAGTCTAGAATTGCGTTTAACATGTTTCACCCCTGTGTTTACTCTGGCTATTGCCTCTGAAATGACACTGTGAATTCTGCTTCTGTGCCACTTCATCCCAGCGAAAGAGCCGGTCTCCACTGGACAACGTTGCCAGGAGAGCTGTGATTACCAGGGAGTTACTCCTTGCGATGTTTCGTGTAGCAGCAGAGCCCTGACGTAGACAGTTGGCTGCTGAGCTGTGTCTGTGCCACAAAAGCTCACCCATACAGCTCATCCAGCAAGCTTTTCTTGTGTCAGTCTGGCATTGTGAAGGGCTTTGCCAGAGATCTGAATGCAAGATTGGGCAGCGTTTTGTTTGACATGCGAGGTGTTGACATATGGTCCAATAAATGTAGTTATTGGAAAAGCTAAAGATAATATTTACCTTGAAAAAATCCATAATTAGGAATAAATGGCCACATCTGCAGCTGAGGCAAGTGAGAATGAGTGCACTGCTTTCAACTGAGCCGCCCATCCCAGTTTTCACCATCTGAGGATCCCGACAAGCCATTCAGGTAGGTGAATGAGCAACCCAGATGGAGAGAGACAGAGGTGTACATATAGCAAACAGTTTTCTGGAGGAGAAGTTTGCTCTTCCTTAGCACTGTAAGTAGCTGTACCTTCTCTTTGGAATTTTGATACCACTTGTGACCCTTTTCTTTCTCCTCTCTTCCTCCTTATCCTCCCTCTTTCTCCAGGGTTTAATGCCATGGCTGCAGATGAGAGTGCTACAGAAAAGCAAGCGGGGGAACCAAAAATGGCAGTAGATGGTGAAACCAACGGTTCCTGTGAGCACAGCGAAGCTGGTAGCCACCCAAACCCAGCTAAAAACACTCAGGACAATACGAAAGTGAGCCAGCAGGACTCTAGTACTAAATTAAATAGGATAGCAGAAAATGGCATTTCTGAACGAGATGGTGAGACTGGGAAGCAAAACCATATGAAAGCTAATGACTTCACACAGACTTCTGTAACAGGGAGCAATGGATATATTCTAACCAAGCAGATGGCACAGGAGCAACCTCTAAGGACTACCAGCACCTTTGCTTCTCTCACCGGCCATGCTGCAAAAACCCTTCCAGGAGGAGCAAGCAAAGGGAGAACTGTGGGCTCCTTTTCTCAGATGCAAGCCACGATGCCAGCCAAGCTCGGGGAGGGCAGTAAGGACATGGACGCTAAAAAAGCCACCGCTGCTAACACTGAAGTCAAGGTCCACAGAGCACGGAAGACAATGCCTAAACCCACCCCTAGCCTGGTAATGTATATGCCCAGCAGTCAGTGCTGCTGCGATTGCTCTTGGCTTTCTTTGAATGTGTGAGAGGGATACCTTGCTGCATGGGAACACGTGTCATTTGGAGGTGTCCCACTGAGTGGATTGATTTATTTTTTAAATATTTATTTTTATTTTTTCTCTTCCTACAGAGAGACAGAGGTGTTAAAATAGAGTCACATGGCCACCATCAACTCTCTTCCCCAATGTGTTTCTAAATACATAATTGATCAATTACCTTCTCCAACAGATGTATGCGAGGCACTAAATGGCCTTTCTTTCTTGGCTGTATTGCTCGTCAGCTGTCTGCTGAAATCCAGAGCTGCTTGTGAAACAAATTAGATTTCTTATAAGTTCGACCCAAAGGAAATTAAGCATAGCATGTTAACTTCAGGCTTCTCCTAAGCTTGGAAGCTGTCAAGAAGCTGATATGTGAGGCAACTTGATTGCATTGCTATATCATTATAGTAGTAAACCAGATGATGTTTTCTCTCTCTGTATGTTGCCTGCAGTAATGCAACTTGTTCAGGAATCTTCACTCCAGAATCCTTAGGGGCGGATTCACCATCACTTAATAAAACAAAGCTCTGCCTTTTTGTAGGAGGCGAAAGAAGATGTGAAATTGTTTGGTGCGTTCATGTTATAGCGAACAGAAATGGGCCTTTCTTTGTCATGGGCCAAGTTTGGTTAATTTTTTTGGTTCTTTTGCCAATGGTAGGGAATGAGTGCTGGAACAGGTAGGTGTCCACATGAGCACATGGTCTCCAGCCCTGTGACACTTTATATTTAGCTACAAAAAGCTTAGCTCCTCTCACTGCACTGTGTCTAGGGGTGGAGAGAGACTGGCCTTTAGGTATCCTGCACCTAGGTCAAGGAGAGGATTGGGAGCCCTGCCTGGCAATGTGAGTCACACCCAGAAATGAACAGGAAGCTGCTGCAGCTTTGTAAAGGTTGCTGCAATGGATTGCTGTTAGCTACCAGCGTATTGTGGACCAGCAAGTGCAGAGTGATCCTCAGATGTCACCCACATGTTGCAGCACAGCAATAATATGAAGTGAAGGCCTCAAAGCTGTGAATCGCTGTGGTCTGGAGCAGGGGAGGAGAGAAAAAAAAAGATGGGTGGCACCTAGCCAGCCACAGATGGGGAAAGGTGCCCTTGGCTGCAGCACCACCTGTGCCTCCAGAAGCAGGTGGGAGTCCAAAGAGCACATCAAGATTACAAACCTCATGGGCACCCAGCCTCAATAGTAGGGCACAAACCGCGCCTGCCATGATTTCCCAACCATTCTCCCAAACCAGTCATTTCCCTTGTCTTCCCCCGATTGCATTTGAATTCTCTCACTCTCGCACTCCTGTTCTGTTTTCTGGCTAGCAAGCAGGGAAGCCCAGATGCAATACATGCAGCCTGATGAAAATCTCACATAAGGCTGTCTCTTACCCAAACAAGGTTTTGCAGCTGAAACTGCCTCACAGCTTTCCTCCAGCAGCCTGTTGTGCACTTAAATTAGGTCGGGCAAACCCCCAGACCCATGTGGAATTTGACAGGGAGAGATCCCTTGTGGCTGAGCAATTGAAAGAGGCAATTCCCTTCTAAAAGACAACTGCTAGGTTAGGAGGGAGTGTTTTCCTCATTCATAATTTATGTTACATCAAAAGAATATTTTTACGCAAGCCCTTGTGCTTCAAGGTTTGTCTCTGGAAAGCTGCGTGCAATGTTTGTGAACGCTTGCAGCACTTGGTTACACGAGTTGCTGTCGTGGTGCTGTTGATGGTTATTTGCTCACACAGTAACAGCGGCTTCAAAAACCAAAATCTGCAGTTACTGGGCCACTCTAGAAAGTGCACAGCCTGTCCTCAGCACCTCTGGCCATTCTCCCTGGGTTTAAAATAGGGAGAGAAACAAAATTCACAAGAAGGGTGGTAAGAAGAGGCTTTTCCCATCTTCTCTGCTAGAGCCTCTGCATCTGAATGTGAACCCAATATTTGATCTCGTTTCTGCAAGACAATAAAACATCTGTTTTGTTCAGCCTTCCTGATAATTACTACCTAATTTTTCCCCATTGTCTTTCAAATCTACATGCTATTTTCTTTTGAGTAACAGAGCTCTTGCTAGTTGTCAGTTTTCTGTCCTGATTATTTCTTTGTTAAGCTGCTTATAAGAGGCTCATCAGCACAGCAGTGCTGTAACTTTTCATGCACCAGCCTCCATGTTCACACCTTTTCCCCTTCAAAAATACCATGTTAGCAGGTGCTGTATTCCAGGAAACAAATTGTGGAAATCACCCAGAAGTTGATGTTACACAGCAGTTTTCTTTGCTGATATTTTTTTGAGCATTGTTATTTTCTTGGTAGCCTGTTCTTGCAGACCTGTGTTGCCTGGGAGAAGGAGGGCAGGAAGTTATTTTGTTGCCTGCAAAGTGTAAATATTTGTTCCTCCTGGCTCCTCCAGAAACCCACTGGGGCCAAAAAATTATTTTCTGTAACCCAAGAGCTGTCAGGGGACCTTGGTAGCCTTTTCCTGCACATGTGGATTGGTCTTTGAAAGGAATAAAATAATTTTCTCGCAAATTTAACCAGCTTTTTCTCTGTTTAGGAGTTGCTTCCTGAATTGGGATCGAAGCTGAATCTGAAACAGGTGACAATTTTAATTGATGTTGTCGCATGTTAAAGTGGTTTCTGAATACAGACCTCAGAAGAGTTGTTGATAGCATCATTTCTGCTCTCCTTCTGAATAGTGCAATAACATGAGCGTTGCACCTTTTGGAAGAATCTTTCTTTCCTTCCTAATCCATTTACAACCTTATAAAGAACCTAAAGATTTCCAGTGTCAGACGACAGACTGAAAAGCAAGTGTGTGTGTCTGTGTGTGTGTGTCCTGTGCTTGGAGAAGGCCCCTCATGCTCATAAACTAGTTTCTGAGCTTAATATCACAAGATGGAAGGGATAAGGGCTGAGAAAGGTAGTGAAAGCATCCTAAAGTTATCTCTTGAGATAGGAGGAGCAGTGGGAGACGGCTGAATTGGGAATCCCAAGTTATGTTTCATTTCATTACTTGGTGACCACGAGGCTGTAGTCTGAGTTTTGTGTCTTGGGTGGTATTCTTTTATGCTGTGCAGAGGACTCAGTCAGGGAAGCTGATCTGTCAGGAGAAATAGTGCAAAAATCCATGAAATTAGTATCTCAGCCTGATTGATAGTGTGTGCCCAAAACGTAGTATGAATTTAACTGGGGCAGACAAAGCCTGGGCAAGAAGGAGGAGCTTGGAGTGGTAGACACTTATGTTGGTGTTTCTAGCAATTTCATCAAAGGGCACCTTTAAGCAGCATTGCCCCTAAATATCTGATCCCAGGACCGGTAAGCTGCTTTCTTTCTGTGTGCACACAGGTGTTGCTGTAAAGTATTATTTTCCGTGTCAGTGCCCAGCCGTACTGCGGCAGTGTGCTGACGTGCTCTGTGGGTTGCTCTGCGGGAGCTCCTGGCCCAAGAATGTTTTGTGTTCATCTCTTGGGGCCAGGCAGGTGGCAGTTGGTGGTTTGCAAGTGGCTGGGATTGCTCAGCAGGCGCAGACCCTCTCATATGCAGAAAACTCAAAACAAAGGGCAGATGCTAATGGGGATGGTGATGGGGATATTGTCTTCTTAGGCCAGGAGGGGTGATGCATCTTGAAATAAATAAAAAGAAGAGTACAGGTTGTGAAATAGAGTTCTCCAGCTGATTGCAGGTGCTGCTGTCATCTTATCTGAACCTAGAACGTGCACCCATGGTGGACCCTCTCCAGAGGGGTACCCAGGTGTGCACGGGGTGGACTGAAAGTGCGAAGTCCATGTGTGCAAGCTTGGCCACGGTTAAATATCTCCTATGAGAAATCTCCTTCAGGAGTGACGAGGCCATAGACTACCACTGGACTTCTTATATAGAGGGTTTTCTGCAGGGGAAAGTGGAAAGTGCATGTATATTGTGCAGTACTTCTCATTTCATATTAACTGGTTGTGCTTCGTGCTGCTGATGTGGCTGCACTGGCTGAAGGTGGCTGCCCCAGCTGCTGACCACAGCCCACAGATATAACCGTCATGCTCCCAGGTCCCCAGCAGAACTATTTCTGTCAGGAGACTTGCTATCGAAACTCGCTTGAGCTACCCTGTTTCGTTTTGACTGATGTGTGACACTCCCTTCCCCTGGAGCTGCTCCATCTCGGAAGGGACAGGGAGTGGGGTCTCTTCCCCCTGACCCAGCAGAGTCCACACCTCTGAGTGATGCTGGTTCCAAAAACCATTAAATGCAGGTCTGTGGCTTGGTTTAGGAACATCTACACTTAAGCACAGTCTGCCTGGCAGCCTAAACCGCTATGATTTTATGCAGATACCTGACCACACACAAATCAGGGCAATTGTAATCGAGTCACACCGGATTCCCTCTTCTAATGGGCACGTGTTAATCTGCAGATAAAAGGGCGCTAATAGGTGGATCAGCCTTGCAGCTTGTCTGATCTAGATTTAAAACCAAAGCCATGGAGGTTTCTTTTTGTTGCTCCAAGATAAGGTTTAGGCAGTGGTTAGGATCCCCCAGCAGCTGTGCCGGTAGTGAAAGGTATAATTCTGCAGCAGTGGAGGAAAGGGAGAGTAGCACCACTACTGTAGTAGTTTTTTTCAGAGCGTAGCTCCTACAGGCCCTGTCATCCTCTTATGAGAAATTTTTTATAGACTTATATTTCTTGCTTAAATATCATTCACCAGTTGTTAAGAGGCAGATGCCCCTGGGAGCTGCTGCTTTGTGCTGTTCAAAGGCAACGCCTTGGTACAAATCTCGTTACCCCTCTGCATGATGGATGGAAAGAAGAGGGTTGCTCGGTGACAGCCGCCGTGTTGCCCAGTGGCAGTGGTGGTTGGTTTAGTCCTCCTGGCTAGGTGGCTTTAGTTTCAAGCTCGTACTGTGCTGGAAATGAAAGTCCTTAAAAGAAGAGAAATAATAGAGCTCATATGTCTAAGCTGGAGATGGTTTCGGGTGTCAGGAGCGAACGGCAGTCGTTCTGCTGCACTATTCAAAGCTGCCCAGAAGCAGGACCTGCAGGACCTTTGCCAGTGTCCTTGCACAGCACACGGATGGAGCTGTGGTCTGGTTTCTCTTTGGTTGTTGCTAGCTTGCTTGCTTTGGTAATGGAAAGACCTCTTAATTGCTGAGCTGTGGGAAGAATTCCATGTGCGGTCTGTCAAACCAATGCGGGGTTTAATTTGTAAGGTTTGTTCTGTATTTTTGCCTTTGGGGGAAAAAAAAAGGGCTGATATTCTAGTTTTGCCACTTTTAGTAACTTCTCCCGGCTGCTGTGACAATAATGGAAACATGGTAGATCCCATTAAAATGTAGAAAGTACTTGAGTTTAATTTTTATAAACACATAAAATACTGTGTTCTTGTACCAATCTAAGCAGTTCTCTTGACTATTTCTCTCATAATGGTGTCAGACGTAGTTGTGGTCCCATTTTCCAGACCCAAGCATCTCTGGAAGTGTTGTCCTGAGCCTTGGAATAACTGTCTTCAGTTTCTTGACTATTCCTTGCAATGCCCAATGTGAAATAGTGACTTTACAGCCTTTTGCGTAGGATGAGCTGATGCCACATGAGAAGCTGCAAGAAATAAGACATTAGCGACGCGGTTTCTTTCTCAATCAGTTTTGGTCCTTTCTTAGCCTCCAGTGGCCCACACATGTGGTTGTTAGGACAGCATGTGAACATGCTCAGACTGTGTCCTGGAGAGTTGCCTTTGCCCAGGAGTTTCCTCGCCATACTTCTCTAAAACTGAAAACTGGTCTTGACTGTTAAATATAATTGGGGTGGAAAAGAAAAAGACCGTGGTTGTTTTGGACAAGGATAACACACAGCAATGAAGTTTCTCTAGGACCAGGAATAATGCTTCTCACCTTTAATTTTGCTGTTTGCAGTAGAGGCCATGTAGGTGTTAGATGAAAGCATCTCTGCTCTCTTGAATGTTTGTTGGTTTAAGTGAAGGAGGATGATCTTCATCCAATTTCTGAGCATAGGAGTCTGCTTCGTTAAAAATGCGGGCAACTCAAAATGTGCGTGTCCTCGTTAGTCTGCTTAGCAGATCGGTTCATGCCCAGCAGGTCACTGAGAGCCATGCATGGTCACTTCTGGTGCAGGCTTCAGCATTGCCACACTGGCATTTTCCACCTTTAGCAGAGGATTCTGGATCTTCAGGAAATGAAACAGGAACATGATAGGATTTGTCACATCAAATTGGATGAGTAGATGTTGAGTAGCAGTCAGCTCCACTGGGTTCACTGCCAGCTCTTTGTGACGCCCTTTGTGCCTTGCCAGCACCAGTGTCCTCTGCTGGGAAAAGAGAAAGGAGGCCGTAAGCCAAGAAGCAAGCGTTTGCTTGGATGGATACTGAGCTACAAGCAGTTTATAGATAACTGCTTGGTGCTGTGCCTTGTGCTAAGAGCAGGGAGGGCAGGAGGAACCCCTCCATCATGAAACTGGAAGAAGGTGGCATGTGACAGGAGCATTAATTGCTGTCAGCTCTGCCAGTGACTGTTGCCCACAGAGGTGGCTTAGGGCTGCGTCCTGTCCTGCCTCTTCTGCAGGAGAAGCCTTCATCTGAGGTTGTCCTTGGACAGCCTTTTCCCCAGCAGGAAACTCAGTGGAGCGAAATGGATGTGCAGCATTTTGAGAAGCCCTCTGATGGTGCTGGGGGCTTGCAGGTAGATCTGTCAGCTTTATATTTAAGTGGATCACTGTAATTTTTTGTTTCTCTTTTGCTTCAGTAGGAGTCTGTTGTGGCTCAAATACAGTCTAGCACCCACTTGCCCCACTCCCAAATGCACAGTCTGTCTTTTGCCTTTGCTTCTTTTTTTTGGACCTGCCCACTCTCCTCTGCTGAGCAGTGTGACGTGCTGGTTCTAACCTGAGCAGCGAAGGATGCAGAATATCTGGGTGAGGAAGGGCCCAGGTATGCCTGAACCAGCTTTTGGCCAGTATAATGGGATTTTAAGGAAGAAGAAGAAATTTCCCAGAGGATCAGTGTGCTGGATTAGCAAATCCTCTTTTCTGGGAGTGTTTAAATTTGGAGCAGGTAAAGCAGAGAATAAAAGCTCAGTGTAGGAGACCAGTATGGGCTGTACCTACAGGCTTGAGTTAAGAATCTTGCACAATTCAGAGATATTAGAAATGAGAAAAGAATAAAGTTTCATCCACTAAACACTTGTGGAAAAGTAAAATTTAATAAGAACAGCAAAGATGTAATTGTTTTATCCTGCTAACATCGAAGAAAGATGGTGAGAAAACTGAGTATAACTGCTTTCAAATCTTTGCTGACCCTTTTTATTACAGTCCTTGGATTTAGTATTTTTCATGTATATATACACATGTGAAAGATATATATGTTTCACTGCTGGCCTGCTCAGCTTCCCATGCCATCAGGCTTCCTGAGAGATCTGGTCACCTCTCTGTGGGAATTCTTGTTCTTTAGCATTGCTGCATATGCCTCCAAGTAATAATCCAGATCTCACAAGGCTTAATTTGATTTTTAAAAACTGTTTTACCAGAATTGCCATGAAAAAGTCACATTTAACAGTTGTCATGCAGCCCTATTGAAGATTTTTAATTTATTTCCATATTGTAATTACAGGGGAAGAGAAAAACCCCAAGCTAATAACATACTACTTTTTCATTTAAAATTTGATTATGTTCTTCCAAACAGCCTGGCATGGTCTGAATGTGAATTCTTGATGTTTGGGAGTAACAGCACATTTTATCAGAAGACCAGTTGCAAGAACCTGCACTTAAAGGACAAAATATGCAGCATTTATGTACACTTGTTACAGCCAGCTCTACATCAGATCTGCCTCTCCCAAGCTCATTTTTCTAATTTTAAGTTAAAAATGGAAAGCAGTGGATGTTCCAGGGGACTTGGGAATTCTCCGAATAATCCTGTAGCCATTAGTTACTGTTAACCTTTAGATTTATGAACTAGAGACTTTTAAGAGGTATAAATAGTATTGTTGAGACTATTATCAGCATACTGTGCCCAGCACTCCTGACATACATTTTTTAAGGAATAGAACAAGTGGGAGCAGTCTCAGGAGTGATCCAGTATGCAGAAAATGATCCCATGGACACTCCATTTGCCCATTCTATTAAGCTCGTTGAAGAGAAAGTTGAAAAAAAAAAAAAAAAAGTTGGTCATAGTCCATAAGTATCTACTTGGAGTGAGAGTTTCTGATGATACAGGGCTTTTTAATTTAGTTGAAAAAGCATAATGCATATAATTATTTGACAGTGAGAGCAATTAAGCATTGGAACAACATATCAAAGGATATGGTAGATTTGTCGTCTTTGAAATTGTTAATCCAAGACTAGATGCCTTTTAAGAAAAAATGTGGCAATTCAGCCATAAGTTATGGGCTTGATGCAGGAATCATTGGCAATTTGATGGCCTTTTTATGTGGGTCATTTTTGATTATCATTACAGCTTTTCTGTCTGTGACTGAGTCCTTGCTTTCTGCCAGCAGTCTGCACATGGCAGAGCTGTAATTAGGAAAATCAGTCGCTTCCCCATTTGTTCACAAGGTCACACTACTTGAAAGCAGTGTCAAAGAGTGCCTATCTGAACCTGGACTTTAAAGAGTGTTTTTATTGCTCGCTGCTTTTTATTCCTTCCTTTCTTTTGCCTGGGTTCCTCTTTCTGTTTTGGTATTTCAGCTGTTGCCTCAGAAGTCCTGTAAGAAGTACTTTTCTGCAAGTGGAGCAGCACTAAAACATTGCCACCACAGAGCTTGTAATCTGCTAACTGTGCTCTTGGTTTTCTGGAGCATCTCTGCCAAACCTGCCTGCTACTTGACAGTTGAGTGGACAGTGTATGGAGAAGTGTGGATGCAGCTGGCTCATCTGTTAAGTAAGAGGCAAATCCAGTGTAAAACATCGAATCAGACACAGCATTTAGTCCACTCTCTATTAATATAGTGGTTGCTACAAAAGGTGCAGTGCTGTGGGATGTGGAGCTGTTGGAACCCTGCTTTCATCACCAAAGGTGCTGGATAAGGTTTTGCATTGAGCATAAGCCTGAATCAGAGCAGATGAAAGCTGCCTTGGTGCCTGGGAGCCTGGCTCCAGCGACGGGGAGTGCAGCAGCAGCTACAGAATTCTCTCGGTTTTCAGCAGGAGCTTGTAGCCTGCGCTGTGTTTGGTGTTGCAACAGGTAGATCAGGAGTACCTGCGCTAACTGGTTTCGAGTCAGCTTGGACAGGCAGTGATAGTGCTGTAGATGAACGTGCAATGTCAAGCTAATACCTTCTTTGCCGGTGTTTTAGTGTGTGCTAGGCTAGAGGTGGGGCCTTTGCTAAGACCTAATTGTGCCAATTGCTGTCCGAAAGGAAGGATCCCTTCCGAACGTTGCTGCCTGCTCCTCTGAAATGTCTCTGCCAGCCTGTTCTTGTGCATGGTTGATGTGACAGCTGCACCTGGGACGTGTTTCAAGGAACAGGTGTATTTGTTGCATTTGTTCTTCTTCTCCAGAGCCAACCAAATGCCTGTGTAAATAGTGTCTGATCCTTTTCATTATCTGCAGTTCTTTGGATCTGCCACTCTGCCTCTGCAAGGTAACCCTTCACCTTCAAAGGCAGCAGCCTTCAACAAGTGAGGGAGCAGCAGACTGAGAGTGTTTTGCAGTCTTGAGGCAAAGTAACATTATGTGCTAGAGGAGGGGCTGTGTGGTTTTGCTTTGAATGTCTGGTCTTGTCTTCAAATGAAAATGATTATGCTTGAGAGAAAGGAATTGAATTTATTTTCTGATTATTTGTTTTTAATGCAGAGGCTCAATTTAACTGCATTTTGTTTTCCAGCATGCAAGTAAAGACTCCAAAGATGGGAGAGACATCAGAGATCAAAAAGAATCCAAGGAGGAAGGCAACAAAAACATCCTGGAGTTTGGGAAGCCATTGCCGTTGCCCTCTCTCCCAGGCCTTCACCAGTCACTACCTCAGAACCAGAGCTATGTGGCCACCACAAAGTCACAGACAGGTATAAAGGACAGAGTTCAGATCCCTAGCACCACCCATCTCCCACATGTGTTTGTATTCTGGAGAATAAATCCTGTGAGGAGCGATTGAAGGAGCTGGGACTGTTCAGTGTGAGGAAGAGAAGGCTGAGGGGAGACCTCATCACTCTCCACAGCTCCCTGAAAGGAAATTGTAGAGAGGTTGGTGCTGGTCTCTTCTCACAGGTGATTGGCGACAGAACAAGAGAGAATGACTTTAAACTGCAACAGGGGAGGGTCAGGCTGGGCATTAGGAAAACAATTTTCAGAGAAAGAGTGGTCAGAGAGTGGAACAGGCTGCCCAGGGAGGGGGTGGAGTCCCCATCCCTGGGTGTGTTTAAGGGTCGTTTAGATGAGCTGTTGGGGGATGTGGGGTAGGGGAGAACTTTGCAGAGTCGGGCTGATGGTTGGACTCGATGATCCCAAGGGGCTTTTCCAACCTGAATGACTCTGTGACTCTATATGTGTGGTTGAGTGGGAGATGAGGCAGGTTAACAAGGACTGAAACCTGTTAGTACCTTCTTCCTGCTGAATTTCCTTTCCTGCTGGCATCGGTAGTGCTGGTGCCATAGACCTTGTCTGACAGATGCTGTTTCATCTGGACACTTCACTGCAAGTGGCTCTTGCACTGCCAGTGTGATGCTTGTGTCCTCTGCACTCCCTTCTGGTCACTTGTGGATGTTGTACAGGGTATATTCTTGCAGTCCCCTGTTAAAGCAGCCTCCCAAGTGAAGTCCAGCAGTTTCCTGCTCCACAGGGAGCACCCACCACGCAGTCCTTCCTGCGTGGCCTTGTTTCATGTGGTGCAGGTCCTTCCCAGGCGGGGTGGGCAGGTGGGTGTGCTCCATCAGACACCACCACACTGAGGATCTTCTGACAAAACTTGTTATTAGAGGAGACACTTTCATCCCATCTTCCTATGTGATTTTCTATCAATTCTGAGGGACTTCGTTTATCACTGCAACTGATTACCATAAACTACATCCCTGTAAAGAAATTTAATCGGGTTAACAGATTCTTGGAGAGGTCTCTTCCATTGGAGAAATTTCATCATATTGGGAGATGAAGAAATGCTTTCAAGGAACAGGCTGCAAATGATAATGCTTGTGCTGAAGCTGGCTGTTCCCTGCTGTACGCTATTCTTAAAAGAGCCTGCACTAAGCATCCTTCTGATGTGTATTCACCAAAGACAACATCAGGCAGTGAGGTGTGATGACTGATTTGATTAGAAGGCCAGGAGGGAGACTTAACAAATTAAGACCCAATCAAAGTAGTGAAAGGAATCAAACAAACTTCCACAGTAAGTGTGAAATGAGGTTAAATGGCAAATGGCTCTTTATTTAAGGTACCTTTTCCCTGTGTGTTCTTCAGTGTTTGTATGATATCTTTCATTGTAGGTTGGTATTATTAGCTTTGAAATTTGAGCAAGTTGGATTCTATTCAGTGTCCTATGACATCAGCAATACTTCCAAACACAGGCCAATTTAAGGATTTGATATTGTGTGTGGTGATGTAAAGGCCAGGAGTGTGGAGAGGATACTCAGAATTTGTATGGGTTTGCAACACTGGCAGGAAGCTCTTTGTGTGTTTGTGTGTGTGTGATCATTTGGTTGACTTGTAAATAAATTATTTGGAGTGGGAAGCCTTTTTTTCAGATAGTGCCCTCAAATGTGATTTCCCCTCAGTACAGCCTCTACTCTCTATCCTTCTTTTCATTCCTGAGAAAACTTTGGGTTTCTTTTGCTTCTCCTTTCCAGCTGCTGCAGTATCTCGGAAGAAAAAACGGAGAATGGGAACCTATAGCCTGGTTCCCAAGAAAAAGACCAAAGTGTTAAAACAGAGAACGATGATTGAGATGTTTAAGAGCATAACTCATTCCTCTGCGGGTGCCAAGGTAAGGGGAGCGTGGAGCCTGCTGGACATGTTTGTTGTCATCGTACACGTCCCTTGTCCTGGCACACCAACCCCATGTATAGGCACAGGGACGTACATGCTGGCTTGTTGCAGTCAGCATCTTCCGTTCTGAGGCTGTATCTTCTCTCTGCCAACACCATCCTGTCCGTAGCAGCCTGCTGCTTTGAAAATGGCTTTTTGAGAGTGCCTGTTCAGATACCAGCTCTTAAACTAAGGTTTTCCAGTGAATGTTCCCCTTCTGTCCCATGAGTCCTGTGGGACTGGAGAGATTTCAAGGATACCCCATGTAGTAACCTTTTTGTTTTGTGTCCTCAAGGTAACTGTCTAGTGTTGCTGCTTGAGGTTGTATGGCAGAACAACTGGTTGCTTAAAAAGGTGTAGACAGAGACTCACTCCTGATCAAATTCTGCTTTTGCTGCAATCCATGTCCTGGAGTTTTGGTCTTTGAATTCAAGGAGAACAGTGCTAGGCTTTCATGGAGTGGAGGGAAAATCCCTCTGTGATTTAACTTCTTTTTCCATTCCCTAGAAACCATCTTGCACTCTTGGTGGAGACGCCCTTGCATGTTTGAACTAGACTGCAGGGGTCTGTCTGAAGGCTCCTGCCCAGCAGCCCTCCTCCCTTTAATGCCTCGTACAACCACATCAGTCTGGAATGACTCCTCGTGGCTCCTCCGTCCCCAGATCGACAGGGTTAGGTGACACATGGCAGGCTTTCAGACTGGCCTTGCTGGCAGCATGGAAGAGCTCTGGAGGGACATGTAGTCAGCTTTCCCCTGGCAGCTTCAAGGCTCCTAGCACATAGGTGGTCTGGGTTGGGTTCAGCTGCTCAGTCCTATGAATTGATGTTGTCCTTATGGCTTATGTGCTTGGGCGACTTACAGAGTGAAAAGGACCTGGGTGATGCCAGCCCTCACGTGAACGGGGAAAGCATAGATGTAGACTCTGAAGAGGAAGACTCTGATGAGTTGGAAGAGGAGGATGATCATGGAGCAGAACAGGCAGCTCTGTTTCCTGCAGATGATAATAGGACCTCTAAAGACAGCGCATCTGATGCAGACAATGCCAGAAAGGTATTCACATGCCCTGTGCAGGATTTCAGGGAGCAGGATGGGACTCTGCTTGTACACATGGGATAGGAGTGGCACAAGCTGAGACAATTTCTGGGTTTTCTTAGCCTGCAGGATGTCAGAAAGCACAGCAGTGGTAGTGAGGCTTTTTGAAGACCATTTCCTGCTCCCCCATTTTACCTGTCAGAGTCTCCCCACCTATCCCCCAGTTTCAGCCTTGCTACATAAAGTCTGTGGTCCACTATACATGCAGAAATCCCACCACGTTTAGTTACGGGTTTCACTGAACCAGTAAGAGACATCTTCCTAATCTTCCTTGTAACAAGCTGGTAAAGCACTAAAATTGGTTTAGTTCTTTTTTTCCCCAGATCATGATACATGATGGAGACATGAGGCTGGTTTTGGATAATCAAGGAAGTTAAGATTTGGTTGGAAAACTTTCTTTTGGGGTTGAGTTTTTTTTTCCCTGTGCTGTTGCCATGGATGTACCATGACCTGTGTTAACACCCTTGGAGTTCTTGTCCTGGAAATTCTGTTAGTGCATGTGCAGGCTAGGGCTGGGTGCTGGGCACAGCAGGATGATGAGGGGGTGCTCTGCTACGAGAGACCTGACCTGACAGATTTTTTCTGTTCTTGGGCAAATGGTGGCTGCAGATTGATGATGGCGAGTCTGAGGAGGAACAAGAGTCTGGAGAGTCTGGGGAGGAGGAGGAAGATGGAGATGAGTCTGACTTGGTAAGCCTGGCTGCTAAATGTGTCGTTCAGTCTTTGTCCTGCTGATAATACTTTTCCCTTTGCACTGCTGCCAGAAAGAGAGAGAGCAAAGCGGTGCACTTTCATGTCTCTTTGACAAAACTCACTCTCTGAAACCACCCACACACAGAGTATTGTTTTCCACAAGGTGCTTAACCCTGATCTGTGATACAATTGCTTGCTTTCTGATGCTAATTAATAGGCTTTTGTTTGTTGTTTTCAACAAGGTGTTGACTGCTTTTAATCATTTGAAAATTAGTAGAAATATTTAAGGATCCTTAAATTCTTCAAATGCAGACTTGGCTAGTGGTAGGAGCCAGCAATGTTTTCTTAACAACCTGAAGCTCTGCACTGCTTTGCGGAGCTCAGGTGGAGTTTTTTCACAAACCCGCTGGCCCAGCCCACAGCATAAATTCACACTGATCTGACATGCCACCTCATGGTACCAGATGAGCAGCCCTTGTCAGGGAGTCATACAAATAGCACACAGATAGAGAGAGAGACACTCTCCCTTGGAGGTTGTCTCTGTAGTGCTAGGGCAAGACTTTCACCAGCTGCTGGTGGTTTTTATTTTTTATTTTTAGATGGCTAGTGAAGAGAACATGTTTGTTGTTTTTTTTTTTTAACTTAAATTATTGATCATTGATTGTCTCTGTCCCCCACCTTCCTCTTTACTTAAAAATTTTACTTCCTTTCCACAGCATCTCGCATTGGGGAGCCAACATTTAAGGCACCCCAACTTTTCAGTCACTTTGAGAAAATTACTGGCTTCATTTTCTTCATGTTTTGAGCTGAAGGTAGAAATGACTATACCAAGTGAATTGTTCAAGCTCTTTAGGATCTTGTTCCTTGTGCTCTGACACTACAGAAGCCAGAGAGGACCAAGGAGCAGGGCCTGTGTAGCCTGCTCCTGTCTGTGGGTAGCTGAGGCTAGTCTGTAGCATTAGCTCAAACCCAAGGTTGAGCTTGCAGTGAGGTCCAAACTCCCAAGTCATATCTTCACATCCTAGACAGTGGTTTTTGCTCTGTTCATATGTGGTGAGTCAGTCAGTTCCCCAGACAGGGACTGGCTCAAACACAAACCTCTCCCCCACAAGCAGCGTGATGCAATTGGTATAAGCCACGTGGCGGGGCATAACGGAGCCCACACTCGGGGACCGTTCCTGGGGCAGTGTAGACACACTGTAGAGCTGCCCTGGAGAGCCAGGGCTCAGCGCTTTGCCTGGCTTCGCTCACTGTGGTAACAGGGCATGGTGCAGCACCGGCATCCCGTGAAGGTAGGGTCTGATCCAGCCACTGTTAATGGTAGCAGGAGGTTTTTCGTAGGCTTTGGTGGGAGATGGATAAGCATCAGGAGCTGACGGTTTTGATTTGAACGTGAATTTTGCGATTGATGTGTTCAAGACTGCCTCAGAGTGTTGGGGTGCCGGATTCGCCGTTCCAGTGTTGACTTTGAAAACCCACCCCAGACAACTGTATTTTTTTAAACCCAAACCCTGTTTAGATTCATATATGTGTCTGAATATTTGCTGCATGATTAGCCCATCCTACTCTGTACCTTGCTCAGGAAGGGGGCTGGTCTACTACTGCAGAGTTCAATTCCCCCAGGTCCATCCCAACGCCATAAGGTGGCTCTTCTGGTGCAAGGCAGGTTTTTGTGGGCATTTTCTAGCATGACTGCGGAGCAATGTGAATATTTTAGTTTGAAAAAACCCACAATTTTTCTGGGAAGAAGCTAGAAGTGTGCATGTGTCTGCATCCTTGCATTGCTGTGTGGAGGTGCTTGGCTACTACTGCAATGAGTGTGGTGTAAGAGCTGATATGGAAGAGAAAGTGAAGCATGCACTATTGAAATGACAGGAAATACACCCACACGTGTGCTTGTGTTTCCTTTTCGGCACTATAAAGACATCTTAGCACCACTTGATTTCAAACCCCCAGTCCTTAAGGCCTTTTCGCATAACTCAAGCTGCGAGAAGTCTCTTTCGCATGGGCGCAAAGGACTGCTGGGACGCTGATGCCAACATGCCTTACATGCACGTGGCCTCTCTGGTTATTCAGAGCTCAGAGTCCAGTGTCAAGAAGAAGCTGCTGAAGAGGAAAGGAAAGACGGACAGTCCATGGCTGAAACCCACCCGCAAGAGGAGACGGAGGAATAAAAAGAAACAAGCCAGTGTGCTAGGTAACTAATTGTGTTTTGTTCCTTAACTACACAGCAGTTAGCCTTCCAGGTGGAGGGGTGAGGACCTGAGGACTGTAAGGCAGTGGCTGTCTGCAGAGCTCGCTCTTCCTTTACAGGAATGGGCTGTATGATAAACCAGGGTGTGAACTTGCCTCTCACTGGCTGTAGCTGTTGGTGTGCACACTGTGACAGCAGAATACATACGAGGTGGCTTTATCCTTGGCATGATGGAGGAATATTTTATTTTTGTTTATGGACTCACTTTATTTTAGAGTATCCAAAAAAGACCTCATGGACCCATGTCCGTGGGGACTCATATCCCATGAGCTTGGGGAGTGTGGTTAGATGCAGAAGGGAAAGGAAGAACCACCCCAGAGTGATGCTTAGTTGCTCCTGTATGAAGATTTGTCCAGCTGAATGGGTTGTGCAGGTTGTCTTTGCTTCTTCTGGAAGCACCACAACATCTGTAATGAGCTACCTCTGACCCAACTCATGTGTGGACATCGTTCAGGTGGTCATTCTTGTTTGATCTAAGTTACCCAGCACTCAGATTTTTCAGTGTCCTTTGTCTTCTAAAAGCTGTGGGGTGGAGAGAGCCAGGAGTGCAGGCTGGATGTGATTCTTCTTTTTCAGGAAAGGCAACAACATGGATGAAAAATTGGATAGTCTCTGAAGCGAAGCTGTGCCTTCAGCTTTGTTATTAAGGTTTCACACATCCATTGCCATCTAAGGGTTTATTCTTCCATGCCTGCTAATGGTTTTTGAACAGGCCATTTCTAATCAGCAGATTTGTGGCTACTTCTGAGCTGAATGACCGTGTTTCAGCCTTTGGTCTGTGCCTGGGGTTTGTCAGTCATCTGGCTTGCTCCTCTTCCTCCCAAGACAGCCCCTTTCTCAAGACAAAGTAGGGACCATTGATTCCTTTCAGAGCAAATAACTAATTCTTTGTTTCAGATGCAGTCTGGTTTTCTGCCCCTCAGTAAAGGTGGCGCCAGTCTTCCAGGCTAATGAAAGCCTCTCTGGCCAAGCCAGAGTGGGAGAAGCAAACCAGGAGAGAAAGTGAAGCCAAGGGAGTGTGAAGAGATTGACAATTCCCATGGAGGCTCCGAGGGGCCCCCATGCAGTCTCTTCCCAGCGAGGGATCCCTGTGCTATCTCTTCCCAGCAGCAGCTTTGTTCACTTAGAGCCAGAACTTGGCTTTTATGTTTTTACCCTCCTATTAAGCTGAATGTCACCTGCCTCGTCCTCTTCACGACATACATGATGAGCCAGTTCGCTCTGCCTGGCCGGGGTGTGCCTGGAGCCCTTTGCAGCAGGTTGGAGACAGGACGATGTGCTGAGCCCCAGTTTCATCCCTTCCTTGTGCCATTTAAGCTTCCACTGCCGATGCAGTACGGCAGCAGGCAGATGTGCCTTTCAGAGGCAGAACTTGTCTCATTTATTCTTTTTTTTTGTTGTTACCTATGTAAGTGGAAGTCGGAAATTTGTCTGATCAGACAGGGAATGAAATAAGAGATCAATCATGCCACATATATGCCCAGATGTTGCATTTTCATAATTCTATGTGTGTCTGTACTCATGGCCTCTCTGAGGAGCCTGCATATCACCTGCTCACGTAAATATGACCCTTACACCCGCACGGGCTTGCACGCAGTTTGCTTATTTATTTTTTCTCCCAGCCGTGTAAACACGCGTGTGTTTCCATCTAGGTGCCGAAGCCTATAAACCATCTTTGGGAGGCAGAGAGGGCCCGGGCCAGGAGAACAGCATGGAGTACATGGAGGTGTCCCTGGATTCCCTGGATCTCCGGGTGAAGGGAATCCTCTCCTCGCCGGCGGGAGGTGAGTGCGCCGGGCCGGGCCGATCTAGGCCGGGCCGAGCCCCGCCAGGCCGGGCCAGGGCTTTGTTCCGCCGGGCGCGGGCGGGCGGCGTGCGGGGACCCGGCTGCCCCCTGGCGGCTGCGGCTCTGGCCCGGCCACAGAGCGCCCGCCCGGGCCGGGACCCCCGGAACCTCCGGGGCTGGCGTGGGAGTGGGACGGAGCAGGGATGGGGAGCCAGGCTGGAGCTCGGGTGGAGCATGGACTAGGTGATCTTCAGGGTTTTCCAACCTAGATGATTCTGTGATGGCTCAGGAAGACGCCCAGCAAGGGGTCCAAGGTGCAGTCCCAGCCCTACCGTCCCACTCGGCAGCTCCCCTCCATTCCTTGACGGATTATGATTTAGCATCACCCCAGATCGCTGCTGCCACCCCCCAAGGATCCCCTTGTTCAGCTCCAGGCAGAGGAGGCACTAGTGTGGGTTCCTGGGTGCTGGGCCCAGCTGCTGTTCCCAGTCCTGAACTTGCCCTGGATCCATCCAGTGCCTTCTGCCTGAGCTGGATCCGTCCGTCTGTCCCCCCTCCGTCTGTCCTCTGTCGCTCTTTCACTTTCCAAGGTTGTCTGGCTCTTTTGATAGAGGCGCATCAAAGAGCAGGTGGGACGGTTCACCACCAAGGGAGGGTCAGGATGGACGAGGGATGCTTTCAGCAGATGTCAGAAAGATTATGGAAGTGACAATTTGGAAGGCGAGGCATGAGCTTTGTGATTTGTGGTCCTAGAAAAAGCTCTTAAACCTCTAAGATCTTGACAGGATTTTACATGAAAACTGCAAGGACTTTCCGTCTGCTTGTATGTCTTGAAATATCCCAGCCCTTCTCTAGGCTTGGTCTTGCAACTTGTTGACCAAAGGAAACTCCTCACAAGATGAAAGGAGCTTGTGCTGGGCTGGTAGGGTTGTAGCCATGGGCAGGGTGCTGCGGGTGCGAGTGCTGCCATTGCCAGGGCAGCTAAAGAGGAATCTCCTTCAGGAATGAAGTTAATCTTTGAAACTGCAACAAAATAACTCTCCTTCTAAAAGCTTAAAAGATAGCAGCATGCTTCCTTCTCACTGGGACTCCATCTCATAGCAGGCTTGGGTAGGGAAAGCTTGGGACACTTCAGGGTGAACCAATCCAAAGGCAAATGTTTGAGGGTTTGCTTCTGCAATGAAAACGTTGCAAAGAGATGTTACAACTGTGTAGGATTAGAATGGGAGTATAGGACCAAAAGCAACCCCTTTGTCTTTAGGCCAGTGTTTTGCAATCATGGGTAACCTAGTGATTGAGTTGAATCCAGAGGAGCCACAAGAACATTCACACTGTACCCCCTCAAAAGCCATTATCCACCTTTAAAGAGGTTTGAAATTGTTCAAAATCTGAGAGAAAAAGATGAGGAGAAGTCAAGAACATCTGAGCATCTTGCTGCCTTCTTTTTCCTGGTTTGTTCTCCTTCCAAAATAAATAATTCTTGGTTGGCTGAGACCAAATAGTCCCAGGAATTTTCTTTTCCCATCTGTGTAATAAGCCTCTGCAAATAGAGGTTTGTGCTCTCTTGATCTTCTCTATTTATCACTCCACTAGCTATTCAAATTTCCAACTCTGCGTGGTTTCCTACAAATTTTCTGGTGCCAGAGCAGTGTTGTGGGGCAGGTGGTGAGGAGAGACAGTCTGATAAAAATCTGTATTTCACCATTGTTTTTCTTTGTTGAGGTTTTCTCGGAGTAAACTGTTCTTAACTTATTCATGATTTCAGTATAGTCATCTGTAGTGTGGCTGGACTTAGAAAAGTACAGGATTCTTTTGCAAACTTCTACTGGTGTAAGAAAGGGGTCTTTTTTTACGGGGTTTAGTTAATGTCTTGAGAGCATTTCAAGAAATTAAATGGGAAGATGCCACAGGACATGGGTGGTGTTGATGGACTGCATTCTTTCTCCTGGAAGAGAATTTCAGAGCTGACTCGCTGGTCTTCTGTACTCCAGGTCTTTCCAATGGTCCTGAAGCAATCGAAGTGGATGGTCTCCAGGAAGTCCCCCTCTGTAGCTGTCGAATGGAAACCCCCAAAAGCAGAGAGATCACCACGCTAGCCAACAACCAGTGCATGGCCACGGAGAGTGTGGATAACGAGGTAGGAGCCTGTCTTTCAGCTTCTCGCAGACTTTTCTGCTGAGGATAAAGACATAAAGAATAAAAAACTGTGCTGGGAACATGTGTCAGGTCACGGAGGAGCTCTGCAGCCTGCTAGACTGGGAACCCACCGGTATGTGGGAATGGCAGGGCAAGCATCTTGCTCACTAAGCTGAGGGCTCCAGCGCTCCGCGCGTGTTGCACAGTCGGGTTGAAGCCACTCGGAAGGGAGGAGGTGGTGTGGTCTGCAGTTGGAGAGGTGCTGGGTGGATCCCTCCTGCATGTCCTGGCCTGTGCAGCTGGATCAAGTTGATGTAACAGACACACTTCAGGCCAAGTGGGCTAAAATACATTAGCATGTATCAAAGTGAGAAAATCCAATCAGAGGAAGCTTGGAGCTGGTTTCCCTTGACTACGAAGGCGCTGATGCAAACCTTTCTGTAGCCAGCTCTTGAGTTTCGGGAACTTGGCATGCCCTCCGCCGGCTCAGTCTGCCCCAGCCTTCCTCTCTCCTCCTCTCCCAAGAGGCTTCTGTTACAAAGCTTCCTATGTCCTGGCAACCCTGCGCAGCCTCCAGGTCTGGCTGACTGAAAATGATTGTGCTCGATGCCTTTCAGTGATCACAGCTGGCCTAGCTGGGCTCTACTGGTTCTGAAAGTGTGGAAATAAGTGACAGAAGTGACTCCTTCTCAGAGTCTGGAAAGTGAGACTGCAGGACAGCAATGCGCTCGGTAGATCTGCCTTTTGCTGGGAGATTCTTGAGTTTCTTTTAAGTTTCAGCTGAGCCACAGTCACACTGCAGCACTCTATACTTGCTGGTAGTAGGGCAAGGAATAAGAGTATCTCTAGTTCTCCTGTAGGATCCCAGGAGAAGGGTGGATGGAAGGAGAAGGGAATAATCTGATCTGCAGCCCAGCTCTGCTTCTGTTAGTGTGTGCTGGTACCTATAGAGAAGGGAGTTTCCAAAGCGTGGCAAAATTGATTCATTAACGAGAGAATGCCCTGGAGACTTATAGGAGAGAGGGGGACCCTGGGGTTTCTAAATAAACAAAAGGTATATGCAAGAGTTGCTTCTCGTGTGTACAGTGGTTTGACAGTTCTGTCTGTGGAGAAATCCGAGAGAGGAATAGCAAAGGCTGTGCTTTATGTTAGAGTCTTTTTCATAATGGGATAAGTGACTCATAGATGTTATAAAGTATTATATGTGTGAGTAGTGGGTTCTCCAGACTGTCATGTCCTTGGAGAATGTTATAAATAGTTATGAGCACCCTGCTGCACTCTCTGATGGTTGGAAAATAGCAATTAATAATTTTGTACTTTTTTGGAGTTTCTAACAAATAATAAAGTGTGACATAATAATGCAGCGATTTCCTCACATGGACAGTGCAGCTTTTCACATTTTAATCACATTTTCTCAGCTCATAAGTAATAATCAGTGCAGTGTTACTCTCCTGCCACCCTTGCAGCCCCGAGGTCTGTGTGTTACTGGTGATCAGTCTAGCCAAGGTGTCACAACCACAGGTAGACTTTGAAGCTTGAATTTGGGTAAGTTGAATCAGAGATTCTAGGGGTGAATGATGAGCCTAGGTTAAAATCCGTTCTCTTTTTCTGTAGGGGCGTTGATTCTGCAGGAGAAGTGGAGTTTAAAAAAATTAGAGAGAAATCCTAGTTTTGTTGAGAAAAAGCAGAAAATGGAACCTCAGCTAGACCAGAGGGACAGTCTGTTGGTGATGAGCAGGCACCGTGTTCCTGACCGACTCTTCTGCTCATGGTGGCAGCGCACAGTAAACCATGCACAGATTTCAGCAGGGACGTTTCCTTGTGGCAGCCTTTCATGTTTATATTTGTAGTTCATAAATGTCCTTTGCCAGGCATCTGGGGAGAGCAAGGTTATTATCAAGAGGAACTTAAGAGAACCCAAACAGCATTGCGTCATGCTAGCAGGTGGCAACTGGGATGTGAAAATGTCGTAGATGTATGAATGGGGGGCAGAAGGAAGCGCTGATCCTTCTGATGCAGCACAGCGAGTAACACTGGTTGGGAAAAGTGAACCCCAGTTACGGAGCCTGCTGTCATTAACAGAACAAGGTGGTGCATGAGAAGACAGCTGTTTAAGCCCAGAACTGTACATTGATGAAATCCTTCGGAAAACATGCTCAAAGTGTGACTTTAGCTGAACTCTAGTGAAAGCCTGGCTGTTCGTCCCTGTGGTCTGGGCAGGGGCCAGTGCTGGAACCAGTACAGACTATAACTTCGCTGGCAATGAAGAGCAATTATTTTTCCCTTTATCTTCCTGTGACTTATACTTCTGAACAGTAACAAGATTTAGCGCGTATGGTCTTGTTCTCTTGGTCACCGACACCCGCTCTTCCTGGCAAAAGGAGAGCGTATGTTGTGTGAGTCAGGCCCATGGGACTGCCCCTTCTGCCGCTGCTTGGCTGTTGCGTATTTCCAGTTACAATTTTTTTTCTTGCAAGGAACAAACGACTCGGGGTCCACATGCATGTTAGTTAGTAAATGATGCATTTCTTCCTGTGAGAGCAGCTTTCACAGCTTCCTGCTGCACTGCTAATGCTATCTGGCACACATCTGAATTACTGTGAAAAAGCCAGGGCTCATCAAGGCAGTGTGCAAGATCTTCCTCCGCACAAGCACAGAGAGTGTTTTGGTCTCCAGTAATTTCATTTCCTTTAATTTCTCCTGTTCCAGCTGGGCCGATGCACAAACAGTGTGGTTAAGTATGAACTGATGCGCCCGTCTAACAAAGTCCAGCTTTTGGTGCTGTGTGAGGACCATAGAGGGAGGATGGTGAAACACCAGTGTTGCCCTGGCTGTGGATACTTTTGCACTGCAGTAAGTCCGTGCTCTCAATCTAGGGAAGGGGGTACCTGTTGCAGTAGCTGGAAGAGCTGAAGGTGGAGATGGTACCTAAAGGGGTTTACTGACTCCCTGGCATCAGCTCCACCTCGTTCCACAGCACATCAGGTGGTGTTTTCAACAGGAATGTGTGTGAGGGTAGCTGCAATCGTCACCTTTATCTTCCTGGAGACCCCAAGGGGTGTTACTGAAGGGTTTTCACTGGGATTTCACACAGTGGAAGTCTTGCCTTAGGAATTTCTTTGGAAGAAGGGTTTTTTTTTTTCTTTCTCTGTACAAATCAATCGCATCAAAAATTGTATTAGCTCGGTTTGTAAATGAATCTGTGTACACCCATCTGTATCCTCTCATATGCTCATGATGGTTTAGATGGGGAACCTGAGTGATGGCAATGGAACAAGGCAGTGTTTGAGATCTCCTGCTGCTTCTTCCACCTCTGCCACTGAGGCTTTTAATAGCATTGGTCCAGTCCTTTAAGTCGTCAACGTCCTAGTTTCCCTGTTGGTAAAGCTGAAGAACACCAATTGAGGGCCTCACGGGATGATGAGGAGGTTTAATTGTCTGATGTTCTTCAAGATGACTCAATGAAAGATGCTACAGTAGTCTCAAGCATTATAGTAATAAATGGAACCATCCTGGATTTTCATGCTGAGTCAAAGATCCTTTAGAAGATAAAATCCTCAAAACCCTTAAAGGCATTTGCAGAGCTGAGATACAGTTGATTAGATTGCTTGGGAGGACCATGAATTCAGGAGAAAAGTGGGTTTTAACTAGTCTAACATGCTCGTACATCTCTCAGTGACATGTCATAGTTCACACAGGTGAACCTGGGAGTGTTTGTCTGTGCTATCCATCACTGATAATACAGAGCACAGTAGGGCTTCAGGTAGCACTAATATGGCAGGGTAGTGAATCTGGGATACCTGCAGTTCAGTTCAAAGGACTTTGCTGGAAAGGGAAAAGAATTTTAAGAAGAGTTGCCCGAGTTTGCTGAAGGAGCAGTGAGCCACGTTATTGGGGTTAAAGGACATACAGGGCCGGTCCAAGCAGAGACGTTACATACTTTAGGTTACATTGGGGTTAACAGCTGATTTCATTTTATTCATGTAGGTCCTTGAATGGTTTGTGCACAGCTTTGTTAGGTAGTTTTAATGCTGGCTCAGCATACAGGTCTGAAGTTTTCTTTTC